>NC_046162.1:31762177-32093349 GCF_011064425.1 Rattus rattus
GTATTTGTTTATTTTTAGATTGAAACAAGTATCCAAGGCTGTGCTGAATTTCTAATCCTCCTGCCTCCACCACACGTGTGCTGGGATTATAGGCATGTACTTATATTACCCAGGGCTTTTGGTATATCAGGCAGGTCCTTCATCAACTAAAGTATGTCCTCAGCCCAACTGAACTGTTTTATTTATTTATTTTTGAGCAGGGGTCTTATGCATGCTAGTCTGGCTTTGAACTTGTAGTGTAATTAAAGGTGATACTAAGTTTTTGAGCACTCTGTCTCCACTTCATGAGTCCCACATTTTTAGATGTTTGCCACCAAACCCAGTTTATAGCAGAACATTTTTCAAAATTTTATATACTGATAGAGTCTCAATAATTTCCTAGAATCAAGCAACTCTCTTTCCCCAGAAGTATCTGGGAGTATAAGTCTGCACCCTCACAGACAGATATTTGTCAACGTCTAGTGCATTGGGGGCCCTGGGTATGGTAGCAAACAACCAGGACAGAGGGGATGCAGAGCAAAGGCAGAAGCAACTGCATGCAGTCGCAAGCTTTATTAATCCTTATGTAGATATGAATATGCATTACCTCAATTTCCATTTTGGCAAGATACCATAAGATGATTATTCCCACGATACCAGGAACAACTGAGGTAAGACTAAACAAAGAAATACGACTAAACAAAGATTTCTTCTCAAAATATTCACATAACAAATCACCCCTCTTCTTATTATCAAAGTATACTCGCCATTACCAAGAGAGCGTGAGAGCCGCTTCCACAGAAACAGGACACAGCAGAACATAGTTTAAGGCCAAATGAGAAAAACATTTTCTTCTCAAGGGTGGCATTCTAGCCCCTACTTGTACCTGTCACCAGTCCTTACTTGATCCCACTTGGGAGCTACATCTCTGGGTCTTAACAGGTATCCAAAACATACAGAGCAAATTCATGTCTTTTCGGAAGAGGGATGAATTAATTCTACAGGTTCAGTGCTTATGGATGAATAGATCTGGTTGGTACATAATATGTATGGCTTGATACATGCAAAGTAAAAGGGAGATGTAATGTGCATGAATTTAAACAGGAACACTTTCTGGAAGAAGAGAATCTGGTCAGATTAAAATCTGGACAAGGCAAATGGGTTACGATAAGAACAAAAGAGGATCCAGAAAGGTATTTAGTACTATAAACACTAAAAATCAGTTGACTAGCTTGGGCACCACAAGAGGCATAAGCAAAGAGACCAGTATGCTCACACAATGGAAATTCTGGCTGCTACAAGGACACAGAGCTCCTACTTTCAAAAAATCCTTGGAGATTTCCTTTGGCAATTAGGGCTTCCAGGGAAGGAAGCCCCCCTGCAAGGTTCTTTGAAATAAAGCATGTTCACTACAAAATGCTTGTTTTGAGAATTTAGCTCAGATGGCCAATAGCGTGTCCCCAAAGCAGCACTGTTTATGTCTCTGTCTGTCTCTGTCTCTATCTGTCTCTCCTCTCTGTTTCTCTCCATCTCTGTTTGTCTGTCTCCATCTGTTTCTCTCCTTCTCTCCCTGGTGATAGGCTTGAATTTAGCATCCCACACATACTAAGCAGACATTCTACCAATGAGTTCCATCTCACCCATTCCACTTCTTAAATATCGTATTTTCTAATGCCATTCTTCTCCATGACCAGAGTCTGAGACTGACCAAGCACCTTCCTGGGGCTTAACTTCCAGCACTTGGTTTGAACCCCCCTCCCCCACTTTGCTCTCTGCTCTCAAAGAGATAACTGGATTTTTCAGGAAATGATTTTATTACAAATGTGGGCGAACAACTGATGCTTGGCTCAACACAAAGGATGTGAGTCCTATTTTAGTCAGACTGTAGATGGCATTGAATAAAAGGTCAAATTTTGCTGATGTCTTCAACTTCAAGGGAAAGCATGAGAGTCTACACAGTCAAAGTATGAGCAGGAGACCTGCCGCTGCCCGGATGACTAGAGTCAGGTTAAGCATCAGATTGAGATTCAGCCTCAAGCAAAGGAAAAAATGACAAGAACAATTGAAACAGAAGTGATGAACAGTCGCATACTGTGTGCATCCATTATTCCATGTGTATCTTCTAGGTCCCACATTCAGAATAATGAATCAAACCCGTCTTTAGCCTGTTTCTCCTGAATAGCACAATATTCCATTTTTACTCCTTGAAGCAATCCTAATAAGGCTTCACAGTATAAAATGAGAAGTCTGTAAAATAAAAAAGAGCCTTGCTTTCTGCCATCTGGAAAATTTTTCATTCATGCCACTAATAGGAGGCTGTATTGTATAAATAACAGATTAGTGGTAGCTTTATCAACAAATAAAGTACAGGGCCAGTATGTAAATTAGAGAAAAATGATCATGTGTGTCTCGGCGCCTGGACCTTAAGAGACTCTGTGAACATCAGTGAGAAGGGTTAAGTCTTCTGGTAAGGGAAACACTAAGTGATAAACATACAATCCCAATGCTCCCATCCTGCAATGCTTGAGTTGTCAGAGGTTTTCCTCCCTCCATAATGTACTTAGCAAAAAGTCTGCAAAAGACTAAGGGGGAAAACTCATGGATCACAAGAGATACAGTTAGTACTGGCTTAGGGTTCATAAAGTCCTGTCCCAGAACACATGTGTCACGCACCTCACTGTTAATGATTAAACTGTGTGATTACACACAGACAAGGAGTTATTTACTGGTCATAACGCAGCTACAATGAGACAGAGTCCAACTCCAGAGCTCAGTGCTGGTTGCCAATCCTGCAGCGGTCCAGCCGTTTTTGCAGTGCTCCTATCACATCACGATTCCTCAAACTATAAATGAGGGGGTTGAGCATAGGAGTAAGGACTGTGTAAAAGATAGACACCATCTTGTCCTGGCTTGGAGTCCGGTATTGTCTTGGTCTGAGGTAGATGAACATGGCTGCTCCATAGAAGAAGGAGACAGCTGTGAGGTGGGAGGAACAGGTGGCCAGAGCCTTTTTCTGGGATTTAGCAGAGTGCATACGGAGAACGGTTCCTAGGATGCGAGTATAGGAGGCTACAATGATGGAGAAGGGAAACAAAAGCATGAAGACACAGCAGACAAACACTACCTTCTCAAATAGGGATGTGTCCACACAGGCCAGTTTCAGCAAGGAGAGCATCTCACAGAAGAAATGGTCCACCTCCCTCAAGCTACAATAGGGGAAGGTCATTACCACCACCATCTGCACCAGACCATCTACTATCCCAAAGGCCCAAGAGCTTCCAACAATCTGCAGACAGACCTTCTTATTCATGAGGACAGGGTAGTGGAGTGGATGGCTAATAGCCACATAGCGATCATAAGCCATGAGTCCTAACAAGAGACCTTCAGAACCCACAAGACAGACAAAGAGGCCAATTTGAATACCACAACCCATAAAGGAGATGGACTTCTTGCCAGACAGGAAGTTGACTGCCATCTTTGGCACATTGGTACAGACCAGCATGAGGTCCATGAGGGAGAGCTGACTGAGGAAGAAGTACATGGGGGTGTGAAGACGGGGATCAGTGTAGATGAGGAGGATGAGGAGGACATTCCCACAGAGTGCCACTGTGAAGACTAGCATGACCACAGAGAAAAGAAGAAGATCTGTTGGGCTGTAGGAAAAGATACCCAAGAGGATAAAGTCATCTGTGAATGATTGGTTCAACCACATGGCCATGATCACCTGCTGTACAGGACCATCTGAAAAGATAGACAAAGACATATTTTTTTTATTAACTTGAGTATTTCTTATTTACATTTTGAATGTTATTCCCTTTCCCGGTTTCCGGGCCAACATCCCCCTAACCCCTACCGCTCTCCTTCTATATGGGTGTTCCCCTCCCCATCCTCCCCCCATTACCACTCTCCTCCCAACAATCACGTTCACTGGAGGTTCAGTCTTAGCAGGACCAAGGGCTTCCCCTTCCACTGGTGCTCTTACTAGGCTATTCATTGCTACCTATGAGGTTGGAGCCCAGGGTCAGTCCATGTATAGTCTAGACAAAGACATATTAATTGATTCCCCTCTCCCTTGAGTCTCATTCTACACTTTAACTTGCATTTGGTATGACAAATAAATACAACTGCATTTCTTTCTGGTGTTATGACTATAACTCTCTAAGCTGTAGTTTTATCCCATATCCTGGAAAGTGCTATCTCCTCCCCTCCTCTCCTGTCATTAAAGAAAGAAAATTGGGAACAAGAGATGAGAGGAAGGGACTGAGCAGAGAGGACAGAAGAGAAGTTGAGACTTTGTTGTAGGGTAAATAAATAAATACATTAACTAATTAAAAAAAAAGAGGAAAACCTCAGCAACAAGCCCTTGATAGAGGCAGAGGATATGCTAATATATAAATAGAAAAGGGGAAATGAAACAAGAGCTGGTAATAAGGATTTTATAAAAAGAAAGAATGTCTGTTTATGTGGGTGCATGCGTTGGGGCAGGAAAGAGTCTGGGACTCACCTTTTGTCAGGTTTCCTGCAGGAAAACAACACAAAAATGTAACACAGATACCCAATGGAGGTACTTCTACCAAAATAATTCAATTGTCCTTTTCCTGTGCTCTCACTTACTGGGTGAAAGAGGACAGGAAGTAGCTGCTCTTCACAGATCTGATCTCCTTCCCTAGTTGCACCAACCTTTTAGTTGGGCTGTGGGTGTTTATACCACCCTGGGGACTCTATTTCAGTGAGTCTCAGATAAACAGCATCTCCTCATGAGGAGAAAGAGGACAAAATAATAAATACTTGATGTGATAGGCCATTTCCACAATCTGATCACTATATATTGTGTATGTTAAATAATATACTCCATCCCATAAATATGTATAATTATTATGCATCAAAGCAAGGGAATAGAGAAGGAGAAAGTGGATTGAGTTAGTGAGATGGTGATGACAGATCAGAACCAGCATCTAAGAACTGAAGACGACTCACTGATGGCTGCCTGCCCCCTTCTTCTGTCTTTTACTTGCCTTGCAGAACTGCCTCCTATTGTCCACATAGGAGCTTAATACCAAGAATGAGTAAGAAAGTCTCATGAGAGTCCACAAATGCCCGCTCTGGAACAGAATCCCCAAGCTTACAATTAAAGCCACTCAAAGAGTGAACTTGGAGACAACAGCAGGGCCAGTGCCAGTGGGGACAGATAGAAAGCTACACAGAGTTTCTACCCTCTGGGCTAGCCAGAGCTCAGGAATATACAAATTTAAATTAGTTTCTTCATGTTTCATCACTTTTTCCTTGTGATCCTCAGGAACTATGCATGATAGGACCTCTACTGTGCCTGTTCCCTCAGACTGTCTCTGGCAACTGTGTTCCAAACTTGCACTTTCTTTTCCATCACAAAGGCAGCCTATGTCCACTAGCTGCCCATGATATGTAGAAATATGGTGAGATCTCATGCTTGTATATAATGTGAGCATTGGCTAGGTGTGATGGTCCACATTATAATCCCAGAACTTAGAAAGCTGAGGGAAGAGAGTAGAAAGTTCAAAGCTAACAAGAGCTACTATCTTAGTCACTATCTGTTTCTGTGAAGAGACCCTATGAACAAGGCAATTCATAAAAGAAAACATTTAGTTGAGGTCTGGCTTAAAGTGTCAGAGGCTCTGTCCATTATCATTATGACAGAGAGCATGGCTTTAGGCAGGCATGGGGCTGGAGAAGGAGCTGAGAGCTACATGGTTATCCAAAAGCAGAGGGACTGGGGGGACACCTGGTTCTGGGTATTTTATTTTTAGCTTGGGGAAATAGCTTTAATCCAAGAATTGTGTATTTTCTTCCCACATATCCTGCTTTGAATTAGGAAATGATATCGTAGTCCATTTCACTACAAGGGAAATATTACAAAATATTTACAGGAAAATATTAAAATGAACTCAAACACAAAAGTCAAGGTGAAATAAACCTTTTTTTCTCCATAATTTCTACTCTACTGCTATGGCACGTGAGTCAAAACAAGTAACTAAGACCTCCCTGACAGAACTCCCAAAATGGAGAGGGGAAGATGGGGAGGAGATGGTGGTGTCCAAGGGAACAGGGGTTAGAGGCAGTGCTTCACATCCTGGTCTACTATAAAGAAGCACCTTGTGTGGTGGGATTCCAGGAGGCAAACATAGGAGGCTCCTGGAACTGGACTTGGAAAATACCTGACAGTGGACATTGTTCTTCACACTACGTTTAACAAAAGCCTCTTGTTCACCAAACCAGTACTCTGAGCAGAAGCCTGCCTGGCAGATTTGGAGGTTGCTTTGGAGGACCAGATCTGGGGGCTGCTTTGGCAACAGGCACAGCAGAGTCATCCTCTGACCTTGTTTGGGGGAACAGCAGTAGCCTTTGTATTGTCATGGTGAACTCTCAGTGCAGTGGGCACAAACTGTGTGACCTTTGCCTTGGGATTGGTGATCTGGGGCTTGGCACTCATAGTCTCTGTCGCTCTCTTCTCTATGGTGATGGCTGCACTTGAATCATCTGCCTTCGATCATTGAATGAGGCTGAGTGGGGCACTCATCACTCCTGGATTAAGCAAGTGAGCTTGTGGGAAAGAGCCATGTGGGGTGAGTCTAAGAGGAGGCACCAAGGGTGTGTGCATCATTGCAGGATGATGATGAGGTATACCTGGAGGTACAGGAGGAGGTAGCCTTGTTGAGGTCCTCGAGGAGGGAGTACAGGGGGCAGACCTGGAGGTGGGCCTGGGTGAGGACCAGGAGATCAGCCTGGTGGTGGTCCTGGAGGTGAAAGTCGTGGTAAAGGCCCTTGGATTCTAGGCATTCCAGGTTGTGTCAGGAATGGAGGAGACCCTGGAGGTGGCCCAGGAAGAAGACCTGTAGGTGGTCCAGAAGGCCTTAACAGTGAGGCAGGTGGTGCTCCAAGAGGTGGTGGTCCTGGCTTGGGAGGTGCTTGTATCTGAGAAAGAGGAATGGACTGTGGAGGAACCTGCTGCTGTGTAGAGGCAGCAGATGAGCCATCAGAGTGGGGATCTTCTTCATGCTGCTTTTGTGATTGCTTCTCTGCTTCAGAATCACCTGAGTCATCGTCATTGTCATCCTCCTCTGAAAATTCCCCCACTTCCTGTTCTTCCTCAGGGATTTGCTTATCTGCCATTTGCAGCATTATGGCTTGAACAGTAGTCAGCCCCTTCATGGTCTTCCTTGATTTCCCAGGCATATCAGCAAATTGGACCCTCAAATGTGACTTCTCCTGAGCGTTGTCATGCTCACAGTCAATGAGGGTGCTTTAACTCATCCCAGTCATTCTCTGTGTTGAATCTGTCAGTGTCACTGTCCTCATGCTTATCCTAACACATGTCCTCAGGATAGCCATCCTATTCACTGGTGCTGGACATGTCATCATAACCCCACTGAGCAAGTTTTGGACTATGTAGCTTGTCTTCACCTTGCTTCTAAGAAGAAGATCTAGAGCAAAGACCTCTTCATGGACGTACATCAGCAGAACTTGAGGAGGAGGTAGGCCCAGTGGAAGGCCTGGCAGCTTTCTGCCAGGAGGCAAACGTGGAATATCATGTCCCAGGGGAGGAAGGATAGAAACTGCTTGTGTTGGAGGCTTATATCCTGAGTTTTCTTCAGGATGGGGGGTGGCTGGGCACCAGGAAGAGGAATGTCCTGGATCAAGATGTTGGAAGGATCACGTGGCATATGAGGCAAAGGGATGTTCTCTACTTCCATGAGCTGAGTGTTCTTGATGGCATCAAAGTACCGGCTCAGTTGAGCTCTCTTCTGTTCATATTCTATTTCTAGCTTCCTCAATTCTTTGTACATATCTGGATTTTCTTTTTTTTTCATAATGTTGTAGAATTCATGCAAAGGTTTCCTGCAGCTTTTTACGCTTTTCTTTCATTACTTTCTCATTCACCTGTGGCTGTTGCACTGGGTTAAACTCCATTTCCTCCAATTTCTCCATGTCTCAAAAATCTGTTTGGGGTCTTTCATCTTTAAAACCACAGCTTGGACCATCATATATTTTTTTATTCTTTTTCAAGTCTCCTTTTGAACTTCTTTTCAGGCTTGGTCTGTTTGTGGTTCATAAACTTCCCACTCTCGGTGGAGGATGTTGATCTTTGTCCCATGTTGACAATTTATATGATTTACTTCTTCATTAAATACAAAACAAAGCAGAACAGAACAGAACAAAACAAAACATAACTACTGCCAGGCTCCCAGAATGGTGAGAGCAACTATCAGGCAGTCCCCAAGTTCTTTCTGTGAAGGGGCCTTCACCTCTGCCTCTCGGTCAGCCACCAAGGCACCCACCATCTTGAAACCTGGTGTGGGTTTTTAAAACCTCAAAGCCTCAGTGACATATTTCTTCCAGCAACACCACCCCAGTCTTTCAAATCCCTCTCAAGTAGTAGCACTCACTGGTGATTAAGCAACCAAATATATGAGGCTATGAGGACAGTCTCCTTCAAACCACCACAGGTACACCGAAAGACTCTGGGGAACAAAGGAAAAGAAAAGAAGACAAAAAGGTGGATACTGAACACAAGCCTGGCCCTGAGGCATTTATAAAATACAGGAAAGAGAAGAACTGCTGATATACTTACAAAACTGTATGTAGTATCTGTTCTCTATGCTAGAAAGGCCACTTCCAGAATAGATATCACTATCTTCTTCAGTTTTCATTTCAGAGATAATTTCTACTGTTTCCTAGAGATATGATGGGTATCTTTGTAAGAGGTGGAAAAGCAAATACATTGGTGTCAAGAGCACTGAGCATAGGATGAGTAAGTTAAACACTTTGAGAGGATATGACGGTGGGATCTTGATCAGAATAAAGAACACAACACTGCATACACAATAATGAAGAGGAGGAGGAAAGGAACAAGTCACCATTCAGAGCAGCACAACAGGAGGGGCGAACATCTCATGTATGACAATCCACTTTCTGGTAACCCAAAAGATCCTGGAACTGTTCATCATCGTGTGGAACAGGGAACAGAACACCAACAGATCTGAATCTTTTTCTCTGTTGGGGCACTTTTAGAGGCTTTATACTCACAGGGAACTGATGGGCACTATGACTTCCATCTCATCAAAGGAGGAATTAAACCCACCTGAAAGTATTATGCAGATAAAAATGAGTACAAGTGGATTGTTTTGCTGCAGAAGGGCTTAGCCTTCCTTCTAACTGTGGCCATGTTGAGAAAGCCCGAGTCTCTGGTCTGTCTACTTTCAAAAAGACATTACTTCAACATGGAGTCATACTGACAGGGATTGAGTAACCAGACCCCGAATCGGTGATATGCTTCAAGGAACACTTACCCTTCTCAGCAGCATCACTAAATATACAAAATGCCAGCAGCACGAACATACCAAGCAGGCTAGGCCCAAGGATTCTTCTGTAGAAGCTGATGTGATGATGTATTGCAGGATATTTGATCCCATTGTGAACCCCAACATTGTGTTGCTTCCTGGAAAAAAAAACCCTGTTTCTAGTTGTGGTATGGCTCAGCCATAGCACACACCTTTAATCCAAAAACTTTCTGCTTATTGTACACAGGATTAAATAAAGAAAACCATAGGTCAAAAAGCAGAACAAGCAACCAGTTGACATTGAGTGATCATGGGAAAAAAACATCGAGAGTAAGAGGGAGTTAGTAGAACAGATAGAGAGACATACATGAAGTAGATGAGAGGGACATTCGCTTTAAAGCTTTTTGAAGGAAAGGAAGAAGGAGACATTGGCTATTGAGGAAGGTCAGCTGGGTACTTTTTCTACTTCTGAGCTATCAGGCTTTCACCCCAGCATCTGGCTCCCAAGTCTTTATTGGTACAATTGAATATTGAGATCTTTTTAAAAGTAACATTTGGCACTCTGGTATGTGGCATGACCACAAAGACAGAGAAATCATGTCAGCTTAAGACAAACTGAGAAGCCATAAGATTTGGTAAGTCACACTAGAAAATCTTCAAGGAGAGTTAAGGATGGGAAATACCATAATACAAGGCATTAGGACCCTTAAATGGTTTGAAAATAAAAGCAGATGATGAAAGGCTAAATGATTTAACTGTAATCCTGATTATGATTATTACCATTTTGATATTTCATATTCTATCCTTAATAGCCATAGTGGATTTCTGTACCTTCTCAAAGAAAAAAGCTTCAGAGATACAGGGGAAAAAAAGAAGAAAATATGAAAAATGAATTGATAAAGTAAAAGCCTTACAGGAAAATTAAGGAGATTTGTAAATAAAAATGAGAAAAATACTCATATACAGAAGGAACATAGACAAGAATCTACCTTACCACCCATGATGAAACTGAAGGAGGGTGGCCCACAGTTGTTAGAAAATCAACCTTAGTTTATCCAGTTATTATAAAAGCCCTACCAGGAGATAATAGGCTCAAGGTTATGAAGAAGTTAAATGGAGTCCTACAGGCATGTTAGATTTGAGGAAATTCAAGGAAGCAATCATTTCATATGGTGAGCATTCACACTATGTGAATCAGATACTAAATTCAAAGGTAACTCAGAAGATTTGGAAGCTTCTATTGGAAGCTGGTCCTCTGCTATAATGATGAACATGGTGGAAAGGGGAATGTAGTTCCACAGAACAGTGAAATAATGCTAGAGGTATTAATATTTCCAAAGGTCAATATGCTGCGTTACAAAGGCAGCTTGACTTTGATGATCACACCTAGGCACTACGTGGTTTTTGCAGTTTTAAATACTTGGAACAAGGTTGAAGATTCAGGAAAGAGGTCTGAGTCATTTACTAAAATTATACAAGGCCTCAGAACAGCATTCACTCATTTTTTTTTGCAAAGACTGATTTCAGCTTCTTAAGGAAATAAAACCTTTGCATTTTGTCACAGTCTGATTCAATATGCTCACAATATGTTTTAAGTTGTCTTCATGCCATTATCTGTCTTAGTTTTACACTATGGCCCTTCTCTATATATCATTTCCATAAAGACCAGAGACTAACAATTAACCCACACCATCAACCCACACCATTTCTTTCTTTTATGTAACCCCTTATCTAAGGCAAAAATGAATCTATCCAATTTATATCTCTTTTAAGAGCATAGAACATTTTACTTACTAACTTATCCTAAGAAAAGCTTGTCCTGAGAATGAACTCTTTATCATTAACCTGTAAGCCCTATCTCTTTAGACCCTATCTTCTCTTAGTAGGTTTTGAACTTCCCCTCACTACAATGTATTTGTATACTTAGGTCCTCAGAAGAAGTAGCCAGCATTTCTGGGCTCTTTTCTTCTTCATCATATATTTTTATCACTGTTTGAGACCATTTAATAAGGGATTTTTAAAAAATGTCTTGATCAGTCATATCTTTTACCTTTTAAGTAAGCAGAAATCATAGGCACATCTCTCAAGGATTAAAGTAATCAGTCCGCATATCATTCCCACTGGTCCTTGCCAAGTGAAAGAGAAACTCCAAGGACCTTGTCTCTAGGAGATCATTCTCAGAACATGCACCTTTCCCAGGAGATATAATTAGGCTTCCACATATCAAGGACAGAACAGTTTCAGTGGATAAAACAAAAATTCAGGAAAGACCCCCCCCAAAACAAAACAAAACAACAACAAAATCCCAAGTATTTTGGCAAACTTCTATAAATCATCTGAGACCAAAGGTGAAGATACAAATGAATGGCATTAAAATTGAAGATTTGGTAGTCACAGGAGCAGATGGAACGTAATTTCACCAAAATATTGGCATCCATATTGACCTCTTTAGGAGATAAATACCAGTTTCTAGGGGTTGGAACTTTATCTCAGGTAAAACAAAGTACAAAATGGGTCTAGTGTATTGGACTAGAAGGCCAAAGAGGAAAATTAAAGCCAAATGTTTTAATTTATATAGCCAGGAGCATATGGGGATGTGATTTGTTGTAGCAATGGAAAACAAAGATTAACACCCCTCCAATCTCAGAAAGAAACCATTAAATAAAGAATGCTTCACAGAAAAATATTAAAAGGTCTTATCAAGATTAGTCACTGTCCAGGTTGTCTATAAACAGAACATGACAGGTCTTGGTCTTTTAAAGTTACCAATCACCCTACCTTTCAAATGGTTAATTGACAAACCCACATAGGTGAAACAATGGTCTACGACAAAAGAAAAATGACAGATACTAGACCAGCTGGTACAGGAACAACTAAATGCTCAACACATTGTCGAGTTTACCAGCCCATGGTAATCCCCTGTGTTTGTTATAAAAAAGAAATCAGGAAAATAGAGGTTGCTAACAGACTTAAGATCCATAAATAAGATGATTCAGTCAATGGGCTCTTTACATCCTGGCATCTCATTGCCTTCTTTATTATCTATGTCATGGTCTATGATAGTAATTGATTTTAAATATTGCTTTTTACAGTCCCTTTGCATAAGCACGAAAGGGAAATGCTCGCTTTCTTAGTACTTACTTATAATAATGGTTGTCCAATAAAGAGATATATTTGGAAAGTCTTACCACAAGAAATGTTAAACAAACCCTGTGTTAATATTTTGTACAACAGGCATTTGAAATAATTCACAACTATTTCCTCAATCTAAAATTTATCATTATATGGCTGATTCAGATGCAAATTACTTAGGAAAAATGTTTGATGAAGTAAAGAGAATTTTGCCTTGCTGGGGATCACAAATTGCTCCCGAAAACAGACAAACAACAAACAAACAAAAAACCAAAGAGCTATTATCTAGCATATAAGATATCTCTTGTTTATAGGTTTTGTTTGTGAAACTCAGCCACAGAAATTATAAATCAGGAGAGATCAATTACAAACTATTAATGATTTTCAAAAATTGCAGGGAAATATTAACTGACTGTGGCCCACAATTGTGGTAATTGCTCAAGAGCTAAGTTATTTACTTCAAACCTTTCAAGGTTATTGGGCTTAAATAGTCCAAAAAAAATTAAGGTGGAGAAATAATTGGCTCTGGCACAAAAGAAATTACACACATGTGGAATGTTTGGATGCAAAGATGGATTATATTTTGATTATTTTGCCCTCTACTCATTCTCCCACAGGAATTATTATGCAGAGAAACATAAAATCTTAGAATGGAATTTTTTTTAGCACAGAGACAGAGTAAAAAGCTAAAGACCTATATAGAAAAGTTTTCTGGATTGATTCTCAGAGGAAAAATGAGACTTTGTCAATTATCACAAATAGACCCAGCAGAAACTGTGGTACCTTTTACTAATGCTGAAATTGCTTCATTATGGGCAGAAAACATTGGGAAAGAGCTTGCAGTAATTTTTGGGGAGAGATCAATAACAAATATCTCCCAAACAAGAGACTTCAGTTCATAAAAACAATTAATTGGATTCTCCATCATATAGGCAAAAGGGAAAACAATTTGTTTAGCACATACATTCTATACCCATGTAAATGAATAAGGAAAGGCAGGTTATAAGTCAGGAAAAAGAAGTAAAGTATCTCAGAGCTGTTATGATTCAGTTAAAAAAATCAGAGCTATATGCTGTTAATATGGTATTATATGATTTCCCTCAATTTCTCAAAATATTTACTAATTCTCAGTATGCCGGAAGTTGTTTTACATATTGAAATCACTGATCTTGTTCCAAATGATCCATAAGTAAATTTGTTATTTATTCAAATACAGAAAGTAATCAGAAATAGAAATCACCCATTGTATATTACACATATCAGTGCCATATGGGTCAACAAGACCCTCTAGCACAGTGTAATAATGAAATCGATCAGTCAATAATAGGAAATATGCTAGAAGCCTCAGAATTTCATAGAAAACACAGTTAACATCAAAGGTTTGAAGGAAGGTTTTTCTAACACTTGCCAAAGAGACAAGGAAATTGTAAGGCTATGTCCCACTTATTCTTTGTATAATAAAACTCCATAACCTGCAGGAAGTAACCAAAAGGCAACCAAGGAAATGAAAGTTGGCAAATGAATGTGTTTCATCTTGCAGAGTTTGGAAAATTAAAGTATATGCACCATTTCACAGATACATATTCAATATTAAAATGGGCATCTGCCTATGTCCTGAAAAATCTGATTCTGTAATTACACCTTTATTAGAAGTTAAGGCTATTATTGGGATGCCTGTACAAATAAAAACTGACAATGCTCTAGCATGTGCCTCTAGTAAAATAAAACTTTTTTGCATATTACAAAATAAACATAGGCATACCACTCAATCCTAGTACAAGCAATTACAGAAAGATCTAATCACACCTTAAAAGAAATGCTTGATAAACAGAAAGGGGTAACAGAGAGGGGTAAGAGAAAGATCTTAGAGATAGACTACACAGTGCTTTATTAACTCTACATTTTTAAAAGGCTAATGAGAAAGGAACGACAGCTTCAGAGAGACTTTGGATAGTAAGAAAAGCATGCTGAATTAAATCAGCCTGTATATTTTAAAGATGTATTGACCTCAGAATGGAAACCAGGATATATGCTATGTTGGGGAAGAGATTTTGTCCTTGTGTCCACAGGAGAAGAAAAGCTGTGGGTACCCTTAAGATGAATGAAGATTAGATTCACATAAGAGAGACCTCCTGAGTAAGGAGAGATGACCGTCAGACAGCTTTGTCAGTCAGTCTAAACTACAACTATAAAGAACAACAAAAGCCGTCAATCATAATTCACCACAGGCACTCACCTTACTGGCACGAAATGAAAAAAATGGGTTTTCCTAAATCACATGTCTCAATTTCATGTTGGAATGTTAGAGTTTTCTTCTTAATAAAAAGGATATTCTTGTTGTTTCAGTGTTAAAGACATAGTTAAGAGACTTAAAATATTTTAAATAAATTCAACGTGTTCATATAGTTCAGACTTGTTTTCTAAATTTTTAGGAGGTGGAGTGATTTGGAGGTAAGATGAGATATTTGAGTTGGGTGGTGGTTTCCCATGCTTTAATCTCAGCAAAGATACTCAGATCTCTATAACTTAGTTATTTTTAATTCTAGAATTATAGTGACTAATGTGCTGGTGCATGCCTTTAATCCCACCACCTTTAGATACAGCTCCCAATTGGTATGTTTGTATACCAGAGAAATCACATACCACATTCAAAGATTATTACAAAAACCATCTACATGGTTTTTAGAAAGGTATCTCATTTCCACTGGGGACCAAAAGAGCAGCTTTTGCAACTGCTGATAAGCTCATCTCCATGCCTACAACCCTAGCCAATATTGAGCCAAATGATGCCCTAATTATGGATATCATATTTATTGCTGTATTGGCAATGGGGGAGCAAAAGGATTCCATCAATGTTTGTCTTCGGCATTTATTGCAAATGCTTTCTATATGCAGAGAATAAATATTTCTGTCTTTGAGAAACAAATCTGGACATTTTAGGAAAAATGGAGAGCCTTATACTCAGTCATTGCCAACCTCCCTATAGTCATAAGCAAGATTCTTACAGTAATGGATTGTATCCATTTGAAGGTAGAGTCCTTTGCATGCTTGGTCACAGAAGGAAACATATTGTGGAATCCTGTGCCCCCAGCATAGCTGTAGTCATTTTATTTCATGCCTGGCTGAAGTGGAAATTTCTGGTTTCTTTAAAAACTCAGTTGTGCCATGAGACGTTTTTATAGAAGTTGTTTTCTGAGAGGGCATGTGATGTTTTGAGGAAAACAGATACTTGAGAGGGTACATGAAGTTTAGAAAGAATATTAATAGAACTTCATAGACAGCAAGAGGATGCTGTTGCATTGCAATGCTTTTCTGGTCTTCACTGGTCTTCACTTCATAGAGAGAAGTGTGGTAAGGAACTTCTTGAGGTATTCTGGCTGATTCTGGCCACTTCTGCTGACTCATGATGATTCACAGGAGCCCTCCTGTTTCTGTTGGATTGTGCTGCTGCTACTGATGCTACTGGTTCTTGTTTGGTGTTTGCTACTGGACTGGACTGCTGCTGTCCTGACAAAGAAGAGTGGAATCATCTCAAGGAACTACTTCTAAAAGGTCCACAACCCCCTTTCCCTATTAACCTTCCTACCCTTTGTTGGTAGGTAATAACCCTAAATAAAAGAGGTTTTGACAAATCAAAGCCTATACCTGCCAGTCATTTCATATTTTTACTGACACAGAAAAATAGCTTGACTCAGAGTGGAGTCAGCCTGAGGTTTTTAATCTTAAGAAATTCTACTACCATAATCTCCACTTAGGACCAATCAGAAGAAAGGTCCGTAAGAACCATTCTGTCTAGGTGGGCAAAATAGCTTGAGTCAGAGCCAACCACTGGATTGTGTGTCCTGCACCTATACATGATATCATTTTGGATTTTTCCAAATGATAACATTCAAGGCTATGGTCAGCTCAATGTCTGGGCTATGGCCCTGGTCGATCAGTCTTGAGGTATGCATTCAATAAACCAGCCCTGTTTAAGTGAGATCAATGTCTGAGTCACTTGTGTGGTGATTCCTAGACCTCAATAGTATTACAGTGGAGTGGGTACCTATCTGAATCCCTCCTTGACAGGGGTTGGTAGCAAAGGGGTCTGTGCTGCTTTACACCGAGGAAATGGCTCAGTTGCCTATAATCCCTGTGCCTAAACCACTCTCCCCTTCCCAAAATAGGCACTTATTGAACTGTGGGGACCATGGGAATGGTCACAATATTTCACTGATTTTTTTACTGATGGCTCATCAATCACGGATAGAACCAAAACTAGTGGAACGCGATAACCTATATACCAGAGGGTGGAATGGCCAATACTGAGGAAAGAACCACAAAATCAACACAACACTATTGGCTGTAAGACAGACAACTATGAAAGTAAAAGGAAAATCTCTACCTTCTTCAATTCATGGTATGTGTACAATGGTATATCTATATGGTCATCAAAATGGAAAACCACTAACTGGCAGATAAATGGTAAAGGTCAGTAGAGGCATGAACAGAAATGTCAAGATCTAGCAGAACTTAGCAAGGACATCATATTTTGTCATGTATACAGGCAAGAATGTCTGAAAATAACGAAATAGTAGACAAATTGGCATTATGCTAAATAAGACTAGAATATTAAAACTTTCCAGGGAACAAATTCAGAATCAATGAGCAAGAATGATAAATTACACATTCAAAAGTTTACCCCTAACACTATAAAATAAGGGGAATGAAGAAGCAAACCAAACCAGGACAACCCTATGAGAATAACTATTATAAAGGATCCATAGCCAGCTGATATATAGTTATTAATAAACTCATAGTTTAGTTTCAAGTTTTCAAAAGAGTTTAAAATTTTTCAATAGAAAAACAATCCTTTTGCTGTTTCCCCAAACCATTTTGCCCTAGGAAAGATATAACCTGCCAAAAAAAGGTATCCCCACCCTTACTCCCCTGCCCTGACTTAGGGTTGGGGGAGGTTTTTATCTTTCCAGGACAATAAAAGGGTCCAAGTGAGTACCCCAGAGACCACTGGACAAGTGAAACATCTGAAGGAAGAGGTCAGATCATTGAGAGACTATGTCCCAAATAAAAGTGAATTGGCCAAGTGGTATTGCCCACCCCCAGCTCATCTCTGCTGCCCTCTAAAGATATAAGTGGCAAGCGGTCTTTATGTGGTTCCAATTCAATTATAAATTAAAGCTGGCTTTGGGGTTGGAGTGTGGTTCTCTCCTTCTCTAAACTAATGCATGCTTGTTTAAAAAAAATCCAAAATCAATCTCTCATATCAGAAGAGTCACCTGGTATGGGACAGAGGAAACCAAAAAAACAAGAGACTATTGTATGGCCAGGAATATCATAATCTTTTTGCTTTCATTCGACTCTTTAAAACTTTTATTAAGGTATAAATATTATTTTAAAATATATAATATTATTATGCATACATAAGCTTTCTGTTGTGATACTAGCAGTCATACAGAGTACTAATTCTAGAAATAGGCATCATCTAGCTTCCTGTGCATGTTTTCAGGGTTGAGTCTAAAACAGATGACTAGGAACAAAGTTTGTGTACCTTGGATGCATTTAATAGATTGTAGTCCTCAAATCTTTCTGATATTTAAGTTTTCTACCATTGCTAACAGTAACCTTTGAGGTCTCCAAGAAGATAATGGGGCCCTAAAACAACCAAATCCACCTGGATTGTGATAACACTAACTAGTTACTGAAACTGCCCCTTGCCTCTTCAGCCACCAGAACAGGCAGCAGAACAGAACAGTGGACTGCTGTTGGGTTGACTGCTGTGCTCTACCTAGCCAGGATTGCCACTAAGTTGACAAACACCACCCAAAATTCAGCTTTGGACTACAAACTGCCCAGGACATTCAAGTTTCTGAATTCATATGTGACTGACACAAACATTTTACAGAACTTTGAATTCAAATACTTAATCCACAAAGACTACCAAAGACAATCAAGCTGGACAATATGGAAAGCTTGCCAGAAATAGCTTCATTATCGCAAATAGTCTTATTGTGCTCGAGTTAAATTCTTCCCTTTTTATTTAGACAGAAAGGAAGAAGTGCTGCAAGATATTTGACCACACTGTGAACCGAAAGATTGTGTTGTTTACCGGAAAAACCTGTTTCTAGTTGTGGGTGGGCTCTACCCTAGCATGCACCTTTAATTCAAGAGGTTTCTGCTTGTTTTAAACAGGATTAAATAAAGTCAACCACAGGTCAAGAGGCAGAGCGAGCAACCAGTTGACAGGGAGTGAACATAGGGGAAAAAAACAGAGAGTGAGAGGAAGTCAGGAGGATGGACAGAGAGATGCACAGGAAGTAGAAGGAAGGGACATTCATTTTGAAGGGTTTTTGAAATGGCCCACGGAGAAGGATAGCTTGCTTTTCCTTTGGGGACATCGGCTGAGGAAGAATGTCAGCTGGGTGCTTTCTCTGCTTTTCTGAGCTAGCAGATTTTTACCCCAGTATCTGGCTCCTGAGTCTTTATTAGTAAAATCAAGTGATTAATGTTTTGTTAAAAACAATAATGATGTGACGATTTGTCCCTCCAGTTGAACCATCATGGCAGCTGGGGTCACTGAGGACTCTTGCTTGGTTGGTGTGCTACCTGGAGAATCCTTCTATCCTGGAGAACAGGACCTGGAAGAGCAGTGAGTGTTTTAATAATGGGCTGAGTGAATACAGTAGCCGAGACTGCCTAATGGTACCAGTTTATTTATTTTAATAAATAAATATTTTTTCATAAAATATATTCTGATCACAATTTCCCCTCCCCCAACTCCTCCCAGGTCCTCTCTTCCTCTTCACCAACCCAAAATCCACACCATTTCTTTCTCTCTACCATTAGATAACAAACAGGCAACTAAAATAAACAAACAAATACACTGGAACAGGACAAAACAAACAAAGAAACAGGAAAGAGCCAAAGAAAAAGCACAAGAAACACATACAGAGGTAGAGCTATACACACTCATGTACATGGAATCCCATAAAATTCAACACACACACACACACACACACACACACACACACACACACACACACACACACACACGGGGGGGAATGTGTCAGCCAACCCTAATCTGATGGCCCAGAAATAAACTGCTCTATCCAAGTTAATTAGTGACACTTCCTCCAGAGTGCTCACTCAGATCTGTGTAATAATTTACACGTAACTCCCCTGGGATGGCTAAAGAAAGTTAATATGGTACCAGGTATTTCTTAGGGGCCACTGACCTTTGCCCTGGAGTGCCCTGAGATCTTAGTGGCCTACAGGTGAGCTAAGAATAAGATAATGGTGTTCCTGCTCTCTGCTTTTGTAAACTCCCCTGTCATTGTGGGACTGGGATGAAGCGGTCTTTTTATTACTACAGAACAGGAAATAAAAGCAACTGAGGGTTGTTAAGCAATTTTCCTGCCCAGGTGTGAAATCCATAGATAATTATGACATGCACCTTTGGCATCCACCTGTATAAACACTTCCTTTAGCTCCCTTTGGCACAGCATCCTGTTTGGCTCTAAGGCTGCCATCCTTCTGCCGACAGTGAGGATAAACTCACTCTATATTGAGTCTACGTTTTTTATCTTTCCCAGTGGATTCTCTCTCTCTCTCTCTCTCTCTCTCTCTCTCTCTCTCTCTCTCTCTCTCTCTCTCTCTCACACACACACACACACACACACACACACACACACACACACACCCCACACACACACGAGAGAGACAGAGAGAGAGAGAGAGAGACAGAGAGAGAGAGAGAGAGAGAGAGAGAGAGAGAGAGAGAGAGAGAGAGAGAGAGAACAATCCTCCCCAAATAACATTGAGTTCATCTTGTGTTGGCCATGGGGCCTGCCCTTAGCGTGGTTTGTGTACCCAGTGAAGACTCAGTTGGAGAAAACTGATTTTTCATTGGTAGGTGGTTGTTGATTGGAGATAGCTTCTGGGTTAGGGATGGGAGATTGCTATGGTCTCTGTAAGTTCATATGTACATCAGCCCTATTGTGCCTAGAAGGCCTTATTTCCTTGGGGTCTTCCATCCTCATCCTGGCTCTGACAATCTTTCCACCTTTTCTGCAAAGTCTCCTGAAGGACATGAAACCTATGAAAACGTCCGGGAGTGTTTGGGTGACACTCACCTCCGTGCCACTGTCTTGTGGATGTGAGTGCTGTTCCTTCTCCCCTGTCTAAGGTTAGAAATTCCTTGAGAGTAGGACTCACTTGTGCTTGAATTAGAATTCAAGGGACCTCTTCTCTGCATTTCATTCAGGGTTGGTAGAAGCAGGCTAACTACATGAGGGCAATTAAAGGACAGGTGTGGTTTGTGGTTACTGGGTGCAATTGAGTGGAGACACATAGGTAGAAAGACGGGTTGAGGGCATTGGGGGGTTATGGGGTAGAGGAGTGGAGTTCAAGAAAAGTGTTGAAATGGGGAAGTCAGTAGAACACCAGGGAAGTTCCTTCACATTCCTGTTAAGGCCCTATGGTCTTTCCTGACAGGTTTCCTCATTCAGTCCCCTCTGGCCCTGTTTGAGTCACTTTGGGTTTCTTTAATTGCAAGCCTGGGAGTTCCAATTGCAGGGCTGGAGTTGGTGGGCTCTCTTGGGAGACGCTGGCTTCACATTCCTTGCTTAGTGTCTGTGTTAAGTACCTGTGTGGGCAGTGGGGGATAATTCTGGGACTCAAGTGAAAGACGGGTTGTGCATGCCTGAGTGGTTGAGCTCCAATGTCCACAGGCTGAATCTGGCACTCCTGTCCACTATTTCCTTAACTAAGTCTCCCTTCCATTATTTTTTTTCTTTCTGTTTTTGTTTGGAAGGGGTGCTTGTCTATCTGAGCCATACCGTCTGAATTAGAGTGGTCCAGAAGCTAATGAGTCCACACAGCCTGACCGAGGGTTGATGCAGAGAGAACTGAGGAAGGAGATCAGAGCTAGGGCATAGATATCCTCTGTCCCCTCTCCACCAGTAAATGCAACAGACGACTGATGAAATAAATCTGAAACGAGAAGGTTCTCCAAAGGGCATTTCTGCCAATGTTTTCCCTCCTACAGGAGACCCATCAAAAGGTGAGTGAGGGTCATTCTCTTAAGAGAATTCTTCTCATCCTGGTAGCTCTTATTACTGGCCTGTTGCTTTATTTCATTACAATATATTTATCAGTATATCTTCTGCCTTAGGTTGTCTGGTAATATTCGAATGGTTGTTTTTATTTTCTTCTCTTTATAGGAAGAGTTTTTTTTAGTGTAATATCTCTCCTCTTGTTCCCCAAATAACAATGAAAAGACAAGTGGCTTCTTTTATCTTACTACTTCTGGGAAGAAAAAAGGAAACCATTACATAAGAAACTAACTTTTTTTAAAGGTTGGTCTTAGGAGGAAAAAAATCCATGTGAAATTCTAGAGGAAAAATCCTGAGTTGTTTTGTATATCAGATAGTCCCTCAACATGTGTTTACCGACATCATAACACATATGCTAACACTGTCATAGGAGTCTGGGAAGTCTCCTAATGTCTCCAGTTATAGCTGGAAACATAGGTTGTACTTAGGGAAGCAGACGCCATCCTACAAATAGAATGCAGCATGTGCTGTGATTTTTGCCTGCTGTAAAAACTCAGAGCAGGAAAGGGATGAGGGATGGTAGAAGAATTTCATGTCTCTGTATTCAGGGAAGTCATCACTGAGAAGGTGAGCAGAGTGAACAAGAAAAGCTTATCCATGAGGAGGGAAGAATGAGTGTCTTCAAAGACTCCATGACAGGTGAGCTCATGGTGGGGGAGAACCCTCAGGGATGGTGAGTCAAGAGGATTCCAGGGAGCACTGAAGGAAAGGTCTGGATGGCGATGGAAGGACCAATGATGAAACTCTCACTTTTCTTTCAGGAGCATGCTGGGTTTTGTTCTTTCAGGGGAGGGTTCACTTCAGAGTTATGTGTCCATTTACTGGGGTGGGAATCAAGTGCACAGTGGGTGGCGAGTCAAATGTGAGGCCACCGCTATCATCTGAGGGCAGTGTTCACTGTGTGACTGGATAGGGGCTCGAGTGCAAGAAGTATTTTGGAGAAGGTCTGAGCAAATAAGAAGCCAGTAGCTTCTGGTGCTTGGGATATGGGCTTGGAGAAAGAAAGGAATCAAAGATGGCTGAAGTGACATGACTCAGGCAGGTAGACTGACCAACTAACAACTGAGCTGAGAAGGGGGAGAAGACAGGTGCTCTTCTGGAGACTAACAGTGGTTCCATTTATCCACCTTAG
Source organism: Rattus rattus (assembly GCF_011064425.1). NCBI lineage: Eukaryota > Metazoa > Chordata > Mammalia > Rodentia > Muridae > Rattus > Rattus rattus. Next base: position 31,784,845 of record NC_046162.1, read on the forward strand.
GGAAAACTGGCCCATTGAATTAAAGGAAACCGTCAAAGATGGAGAAAGAAATATTGCTTATTAGTTCACAGTATAAGAGAGTTAGGATGAGGAAGAGGGGTGGGGAGTCTATGTGGCTGAATGTCTCTATCAGTAGGACAAAGGTTCCCACCACACAAGAGGAACTTCTGTGAGCGCTAAAGGGGACCCAAGTTATTTTTCTTGGTTGAGATTAAGACCAACATAGCTAGGAAGATGCTTTAAGGCTTTGGAGACAGTAACTCACTCTTATGGGAAACCTCGTTCCTGGGTATTGTTGTTTGGAAGAATATGTGGGCAAATATTCTGGCACATCAGACATGTTGTGTTCTGTGGAGAAACGGATGATGTGGCAGCTTTTTGGTCATCGGTCTGATGTAGCCCATGCTAATTTAGGGAGTTACCGAGGGTCTTTCTGTACAATGAACTAGGCAAATGCTTCTTTCCCCCTTTGCAGTGGGTGAGTTAGCTAGAGACCAACACACCAGCACAGGGACTTCCCAGAGGTGCAACTGCCAACCACCTATGTAGGAGGCCTTATGCTTTATAAAGAGCACAGGCTATTTCCTACAGCATTGCTCATTTTCTCACCAAGAAAGGAACCATGTAACAAATCACTGTGTTCAGCTCAAAAACAAGCTCCCTGAAACCAAAAGAGGGGGATTTCTGCCTTTGGAACTTGGAATTTCGAATCATGTGTTTCATGTGCATTATCTTATTCAGCCAGCCATATTCATTGAGGTCATGCTTTGAACTAAATGGCTCCCCTAGGGGCTGTCCGGATGTGGCTGCAAACAATAGATGATATTTATATCCCAATGAAATGGTACAGACATTAAAATAGGAAGCATTTATGCAATCAAATGAGGTAAGTAATAAAAATTAGATCAAGGAAGGACCTTGGAGGTGTTAAATTTTTAATATTTTTTTTTATTTCTAGAGAATCTGGTACTTGAACAGGGATAGGGGTGGTTTAGGGATAGGAGTCTACATAGGCAAAGAGCCTGCCTTAGAAACAGGCTTTGACGAATGAGAGACCAAAGATGCAGATATGTTCAGTTTGACAAAGTTCAAGGAAGCACAATGAACAGTGGGGAATGGTGTGGGCTTCAAGACACTAGTGGGTGCAGATGTGCTCATGTGTGCTCATGTGTGTCTGCTTGTTTGCCTGCAAAAACCTGATTTGTATTAGACTGCTTTGGGAAGTCATTGATATACTTTCAGTAGGAGTTTTTTTTAATCACTTCACACTTTAGTAGACTCACAGGAACTATTGTGAAAGGGGTTTAGTAACAGAAGTGGGGAAATGATGAAAAACTATACATATAAAATCTCTTTTTATATATATATGCATATATTTACATATATATGTAAACCTTGACTTGAAAAATCAAGAGGTTTTCAGATGGCTTGAATTTTGGTTGAATGATTGAAAGAAACATTGGAATAATAAAGCTTCTCAGGCCTTTGGCTTGAGTAAAATAAAGGGTCAGGAATGAAGCCAGCCATGGAGACACACACCTGGAATGCAACACTAGGAATGCTAGGTAGGAAGAGTGCCCTGAGGTCAAGGCTAATCTTGGCTACATAGTGAGTTTTCAGTCTAGCATGGAGTTTAGGGCAAGACCCTATCTGAAAAACAAACTAACAAACTAACAAAAGACTGAGAAACATCCCAAGCTTTTATTTCATATATATATGTATATATATATGCATGTGTGTGTATGAGTGTGTATGTATATATGTATGCATGTGTGTATGTATATATGTGTGTGTTCATACACACATGCATACATATATATACAGTCATATACATAAATGTGTGTCTACCTGCATGTATGCCACATGTGTGTGGGTACATTTAGAGGCCAGAGCAGGGCATTGGTTCTCTTGGAGTCAGAGTTACAGGCAGATGTAAATTGAATAAGATCAATTCTTGGAACAGAACTCATGTCCTCACAAATGGTCTTTGACACAGAGCAATTTCTCCAGGCTCCCATCCCTACATCTTTATTACCTTTCCTCACAATATATAAGTTCTCCTTTGCACAGAAAATAGACCTAGTAATGTTAAATTGTGATCCAAGCTATTTTAAATCAGTGCTGTATGGTAAAGCCAAGATATTTCTGGATGAAGGAGGATTGTCCAGTAGTTCTGTGACTCACCAAAAATAGATTCTATTCTTCTTGGTATCAATGTCTACAAATAGAAACACAAAACATAGTTCTGTGAATTAGCAAAGATTGCATCATGTGGGTTGAGGCATTTGAAAGTCCACTGTTCTGTATGTTACAAAGCAAATGTGAACTACAAAGCTGTATCTGACTGAAATAGAAGGATTCAGAAGCAAAAGCATGGTGCTTCATCTCAGAACTTCTCTGCATCTATTTTCAGGTGACTGTGAATCACTGAGCCATGGGAATATGGCTGAACGAATCGTCTGTAGATGGGTTCATCCTCCTAGGCATCTTCTCCCAGAGCCAGACTGACTTTCTCCTCTTCTCTGCGGTCATGCTAGTCTTCACAGTGGCACTCTGTGGGAATGTCCTCCTCATCCTCCTCATCTACACTGACCCCCGACTTCACACCCCCATGTACTTCTTCCTCAGTCAGCTCTCCCTCATGGACCTCATGCTGGTCTGTAACATTGTGCCAAAGATGGCAGTCAACTTCCTGTCTGGCAGGAAGTCCATCTCCTTTGCTGGTTGTGGCATACAGATTGGATTTTTTGTCTCTCTTGTGGGATCGGAGGGTCTCTTGTTAGGACTCATGGCTTATGATCGCTATGTGGCCATTAGCCACCCACTTCACTATCCCATTCTCATGAGCCAAAGGGTCTGTCTCCAGATTGCTGGAAGTTCCTGGGCCTTTGGGATCCTTGATGGAATAATTCAGATGGTGGCAGCCATGAGCCTGCCCTACTGTGGCTCGCGGGATGTAGATCACTTCTTCTGTGAGGTGCCAGCTTTACTGAAGCTGGCCTGTGCAGACACATCCCTTTTTGACACCCTGCTCTTTGCTTGCTGCGTCTTTATGCTGCTTCTTCCTTTCTCCATCATTGTGACTTCCTATGCTCGCATTTTGGGGGCTGTGCTCCGTATGCACTCTGCTCATTCCCGAAAAAAGGCTCTGGCCACCTGTTCCTCCCACCTAACAGCCGTCTCTCTCTTCTATGGGGCAGCCATGTTCATCTATCTGAGACCAAGACGATATCGAGCTCCTAGCCATGACAAAATTGTCTCAATCTTCTACACAGTTCTTACTCCCATGCTCAACCCCCTCATTTATAGCTTGAGAAACAGGGAGGTGATGGGGGCTCTGCGAAAAGGGCTGGACCGTTGCAAGGTTGGCAGCCAGCATTGAAAAGCCATGATTGAGATGAGAGATGGCTCAGCGGTCAAGAGCACTAACTGCTTTTCCAGACGTCCTGAGTTCAGTTCCCCAGCAACCACATGGTGGCTCACAACCATCTATAACAGGATCCCGTGCACTCTTCTGGTGTGTGTCTGAAGACAGTTGCAGTGTGTTCATATAAATAAAAATAAATAAATCTTTTAAAAAAGAAAAGTCATGGCCCAGTGCCTGGTTGTATTGCCTGCTGTTTGCATTTCATTGGTAAGTCATCTTTGTTTTGTGAATCTCTGTTTCTGTATAGATAGAATCGTGCTATGGCTCTCTACCACAAGGATTTTGTAGGGACTACTTCAAATGACTCTGAAACCTCACGGGGAAGCATTGCTACACTATTATTGTCATTATTGATCGTAACATCCTTGAATTAAATTTACTCTATTTCTCAGTTATTCTTGGTGATACTTGTCTTTTATTGAGTGCTTACTAAGAACTAGAATGATCTTATTCAGTTCTGTACTATTTAATAGGTAATTTAGGTTAAGATATGTGAGTATCTTTTTTTCTTTTAAATTCGCTAGGGTTAGCTTTTATTAGTTTGTAATACATATAGAGACTGTGTATTTGCCTAAGACACCATGTCAAAACCTACTGGCTCTATGGTTGAGTCTACTGTAGACAACCAAGCTTATGCCTCTTCTAAATTCTTCTTAAAATAGATGCTTAATGCTAATTTCTTCCGAAGATGTAATGAAATGTGGGTATCTTAAATGGGAATTTTCTAGATGGTAGGAAATGAGTTTTTTTAAACACTTGAATAGTTTTAGCTCTCTCTCCCTCCCTCTCTCTCTCTCTCTCTCTCTCTCTCTCTCTCTCTCTGTTCTAATAGAGGCTATAAAAACTTGTCCTTTAAAATCTTGTTTGGGGAGGGCGGCAATGGGGGGAGGGTGGGGAGGGGAACACCCATAAAGAAGGGGAGGGGGAAGGATTAGGGGGATGTTTGCCTGGAAACCGGGAAAGGTAATAACATTGGAAATGTAAATAAGAAATACTCAAGTTAATAAAAAAAATAACTCCAATGCCTCCCAGTAAGAGAGCTTAATTAAACTATGGAACTTTCATGTAAAAAAAAATAAAATCTTGTTTAGAGGCCAGTGAGATGGGTCAGCTTCAAAGTCTGACAATCTGAGTTTGATCCCAGAACCCACACAGTCAAAGAAGAGAACCCACTTCCACAAGGTATCCTCTGACCTTCACATGTATTCCAGGACACACATATACTTACATACATACACAGAAAAAAATAAATGTAATCTTACACAAACATGAGTGAGTGTGTCTTTTAAATTTTGGGGAGATAAACTTATTGGAGACCTTTCCCTATTTCTAAGTTCAGTGTTCCTCATTTTCATGCGTTGTAGTTCTTCGCATCTTACAGAGACTATGACCTTACGAGACATGTGAGGTGCAGATATTGTTTTCCCTTCCTTAGGCTGCCTTTTTACTTTGGGGTAATAATTCTGATGCACAAAAGCTTTTTTAAGATTTTATAAAGTCCAATTTTTCTTTCTGCTTGTGACTTTGGCATCATAACTGAGAATCCATTGTGAAATTCAAGGTCATGAATATTGACTTCTACATTTTAAGGATTTATTGTTTTCAGTCTTATATTTAATTCATCGATCCATGACCAGTTCGTTGTGACAGATATCATGCTGCGTAGGTGCTGAACTTCATCCTTTGTGCATGTGGATGGAGATCTAATTTTCCTAATGTTTGTCGAAAATACAGACTTCTTCCTCCACTAAATGACATTAGCATCCTTGCCAAAAGTCGGTGAATCATGAATATGTCAGCTTATTTCTGACCTCAAAGTTCACTTCCAGTTTCTTTCTATCTATTTTTATGCCAGTACTGCACAGTTTTGATTATTCCCATATTGTTGTATTGTTTTGTATTTTGAAATTAGCGACTGTGAATCCTCCAACTTTGATCTTTTTCAATATTATTTTGCTATTGGGATTTCTGAACATTTTCATAAATTTAAAAATTGACTTCTCCATTTAACAAAAGCCATTGTAATTTTGATAGCAGTTTCATTGGTTCTAGATATCACTTTGCGTAGTTTCGCCATCTTAACAACGTCATGCATCTCAATCTGTAGACACTGCACAATCTCATTGCTTAGTTAAATGGTGCATTTTTTTTGGTTTGCTTGTTGGTTTTTAACCCTGGGCTGAATAATTGAATTTAAAGCCTGCTCAATAGGAGGATATTCATGTCTTCATTGTAAACCTAGCCAGATCACTGTGGAAAAGGTCATAGACTCAAGAGAAGGACTTATTACTGCTATATACATTGTTTGTTTGTTTTTTGAAAAAAGCTCTTGTTATGCTGCCCTGGCTTGCCTTGTACTCACTATATAGAAAAGGCTGGCCTCAAAACTACAGAGCTCTGTCAGCTTTTGCCTCATGAGTGTTGGGATTAGAGACATGTGCCACCATGCCCAGCCCTTAGTATAATTTCTAACTGCATTCTAATACTATATATAATCCTTATGCTCATCAATAGGTATAGCTGTTATTCTTCATCAAAGAAGCTTCCTTTTCCAGCAGATGAACACTACTATGGAGAACCACAACTGGTCAAAATGTAGACGATACGTGACTATAGGTGCCCAACCCCAAGTTATCTGCAAAGCAATCCCTACACCTAATGCTCAGGAAAAGTCATGGGAGAGGGAGATAAAAGATTATAAGATCTGGAGAACAGGATCTCTTCTGTGAGTTAGTAGTGTCTTCTAGACACCACGGAAAGTATGGTTGCTTAAAAAGACATGCACAGTGACAACGCCAGTTGACATGACAATGCGGATGAGGAAATTTCACAACTCCTCATCCCTAGATGAAGAGCTCTATAGTCAATCAATGTCTGCTGAGAGTGGGAGAATTTTTCTCCAGGGATGAGAACCCTCATAGTTTACCTAAACCACTACTGGTACAATGCTAAATGGACTCAATAGTGTGTGTGTGTGTGTGTGTACATGTGTGTACACATGATTTGTACATACATGTGACAATAAGAATTAAAGATGAAAAGGTCATGAATTTTAGAGAGGGAGTTGTGAACATGAGAGCAGTTTGAGGGGTGATAGAGTGGATTAGAAATAAGGTAGAAATTAAACACACACACACACACACACACACATATATAAAATTTAAAAACAAAAAATTTTAATAAAAAAATCATACACCACGACCAAGCTGATCTCATCTCACGGATTCAATGTTGGCTTAACATGAGTGAATCAGTAAATATAATACAACATGCAAATAGAACTAAGGAAAGAGATCAATGGTCATCTCAACAGACACAGAAAAGGGCCTTGGACAAGGTTCAACATTCTTTTGTAATCAAATCACTGAAGTCACCAGGATGAGCAGAAACACACTTTAATTTAATAATAGCTACATCACACACACACACACACACACACACACACACACACGCACACACACACGCACGCACAAACATGAAAGCATGCTCACATACACACATGTATACACAGCATACCACAGACACATCTAGAGACAACCCCTGCCCTCACACATGTACACACACACACACATAACTGCAAAGGATAACAAGCTTTTTTTCTAAAGCCAGGAAGGAAGCAAGGAGGCCACCAGTATTAGTATTCTAGTACAGTAAGAATTAGAGCAGTAACAGGAGAAGGAAGGAATGGGATGCAAACAGGAAAGGGAGAAAGCAGTGTCTGTTTGCAGATGATATAGTTAAAAGACTCCACTGACTCCACCAGAAAACACATAGATCCGAAATACACTTTCAACAGAGTGATGGGATACAAAATCAACATACCAAAATCTGTAGTTTTTCTACAGACCAATAGCAAACTTACCAAGAGAGAAATTGGGGTGGAAGAAGGGGTGGGAGAACCCAGTCACAAGGGCTTTAAAAATATTTAGAAATAGGGGCTGGGAAGACAGCTCTGTCTTGTGCTTGTTGCACAAGAATAAGGACCTGATTTAGACCCCTATCTCACACATAAAAATACAGATACCCCCACATTCATCTGTAATCCCAGGGCTGGGAGGTAGAACCTGGCAGGTTCCTAGAACTCATAGGTCAGGTGGCCTTGCCAAATCAGTGAGTGTTTTTTTTTTTTTTTTTTTGGTTAAGACTGGATTTTAATACTACTTTCTGTTTTTTTTTTAACTAAAAATGCTTTTATTGGATATTTCTTTATTTACATTTCAAATGTTATTCCCTTTTCTGGTTTCCCATCCATAAGTCCCCATCCCATCCTCTCTCTCCCTTCTTCTATGAGGGTGTTCCCCCTCCCCAACCACCCCCTTTCCTGCCTCCCTGCCCTGCCATTCCCCTACAATGGGGGGTCCAGCCTTGGCAGGACCAAGGGCTTTTCCTCCCATTGGTGCCCAACAAGGCCATCCTCTGCTACATATGCAGCTGGAGCCATGGGTCTGTTCATGCGTACTCTCTGGATGGTGGTTTAGTCCCTGGGAGCTCTGGTTGGTTGGTATTGCTGTCCTTATGGGGTTGCAAACCCCTTCAGCTCCTTCAATCCTTTCTTTAATTCCTCCAACAGGGACCCCATTCTGAGTTCAATGGCTAGCATTCACCACTGTATTTGACATGCTCTGGCTGTGCCTCTCAGGAGACATATTCAGCTCCTGTTAGCATGCACTTCTTGGCATCAGCAATATTGTCCTCATGTGTGGCAGGCTCTGGATGGCCATTCCTTCAGTCTCTACTCCAAACTTTGTCTCCATATCTCCTCCTATGAATATTTTTATTCTCCCTTTTAAGAAGAACTGAAGCATCTGTACTTTGGTTGTCCTTCTTCTTGAGCTTCATGTGGTCTATGGATTATATATATTGGGTAATCCGAATTTTTGGGCTAATATCCACTTATCAGTGAATGAATACTATGTGTGTTTTTTTATGATTGGGTTACCTCACTCAGGATGACATTTTCTAGTTTCATCCATTGGCCTATGAATTCATGAAATCATTGGTTTTGATAGCTGAGTAATATTCCATTGTGTAGATGTACCACATTTTCTGTATCCATTCCTCTGTTGAAGGGCATCTGGGTTCTTTTCCAGCTTCTGGCTATTATAAATAAGGCTGCTATGAACATAGTGGAGCATGTGTCTTTGTTATATGTTGGGGCAGAATATTTTGGGTATATGCCCAAGAGAGGTAGTATAGCTGAGTCCTCAGGTAGTTCAATGTCCAATTTTCTAAGGAACCTCCAGACTGATTTCCAAGGTGGTTGTACCAGTCTGCAATCCCACCAACAATGGAGGAGTGTTCCTCTTTCTCCACATCTTCACTAGCACCTCTTGTCACCTGAATTTTGATCTTAGCCATTCGGACTGGTGTGAGGTGGAATTTCAGGGTTTTGATTTGCATTTCCCTGAAGACTAAGGATGTTGAACATTTCTTTAGGTGCTTCTCAGTCACTGGATATCCCTCTGCTGAGAATTCTTTGTTTAGCTCATTTTTAAATAGGGTTCTTTGACTCTCTGGATTCTAACTTCTTGAGTTCTTTGTATATATTGGCTATTAACCCTCTATCAGATGCAGGACTGGTAAAGATCTTTTCTCAATCTGTTGGTTGCCATTTTGTCCTAATGACAGTGTCCCTTCACTTAAAGAAGCTTTGCAATTTTATGAGGTCCCATTTGTCGATTCTTTATCTTAAAGCATTAGTGAGCTTTAAATCGAGTAAGAGACCTTGTCTTAGAAGATAGGGTGGTGAGTGAGTGAGAAAGACCTTCACATCAACCTTTGGCTTTACACACACCTACACACACACACACACAAACACACACAATAAGAAAGAATTTAAGCTAATGGAGTCAAAAGACAACTACAACTAAAATCTTAAAATAATTTTAAAAATCAAAGGAGATACTAGAAGATGCAAATATCTCCCATGCTCATGGATTGGCAGAATTAATGTTGTGAAAAACAGCTTCTGGGCTCAATGTAATCAGTATCAAAATTCCAAGTATTTTTCACAGAACTAGAAAAAACAATCCCGGGGCTGGACAGATGGCTCAGTGGTTAAGAGTACTGACTGCTCTTCCAGAGGTCCTGAGTTCAAATCCCAGCAACCACATGATGGCTCACAACCATCTGTAATGGGATCTGGTGCCCTCTTCTGGTGTGTCTGAAGAAAGCTACAGTGTACTCGTATACATAAAATAAATAAATCTTTAAAAAAAAGAAAGAAAAAACAATCCCAAATCATAAAATCCACATAAGGGACTCTAAATGATGCCAACAATCCCCAGCACAAAGAACAAAGCTGGAGTGATCAGAAAGCCTGGACTCAAATGATGCTAGAGTCATACTGACACAAAGACATGGTACTAGCACAAAAGAGACCAGTGGAATAGAGGATAGAGGGCCCAGAGATAAACCCACACAGCTGTAGCCAACTAATTTTTGCCGAAGATGTCAAGATGTCAAAAACTACATTGGGAAAAAGAATGATCTCTCTCTCTCTCTCTCTCTCTCTCTCTCTCTCTCTCTCTCTCTCTCTCTCAATATGTGCGTGCATAGACCAAAGAAAGGTGCTGAGTGTCCTCCTCTGCCACTCTCCACTGTGTAATCAGTAAGCCCTGGCTATCTCCCTGTCTCTGCCCTTCATAGCACTGGGATCACAGATATGCCTGGCTGGCTACATGTGGCTCAACCACAGTTCCTTTAACAACGGTGCTAAGAAAGCTGATATCCGCATATAGTGGAATGATACTAGGTCCATTTCTCCAAAAGTGATCAAAGACCTTGACGTAAGACCTCAAACTCTGACATGGCTAGAAGAAGGGAACCTGTTGAGATATAGCATGTGAACATACTCTCTGAAAAGGCCTCCAAAAACACAGGATACGATCCAACAACTGATCCATAGGAATGCATACAAAGCTAAACAGCATCTGCCCAGTACAGGAAATGGTTGCCAGAGTGAAGAAACAGCTGAGGGCTGGAGAGATGCCCAGTACTTAAAAGCACTTGCTGTTCTTGAAGAGGACCAGAGTTTCTTTCTCAGCATCCACATCTGGCAGCGCATAAGTGCCTGTAACTCCAGCCTCAGGGGATGTGATGGCCTTTCATAGCCTTTATAGGCATCTTGTGTGCATAACCTTTTCCACATATGCATGTTATTTTAATTTAAAGACATAGTTAATAGAACAGAAAAAATTGCTAATTATACATCAGATAGGAGACTAATATCCAGACTATATAAGGAACTCCTAAAATTAAATACCCAACCCCCTAATCATCCAATTATTAACTGACCTAATAGCCCAATAAACAACTCTGCAAAGAAGAACTAAAAGTGGCCAACATACACTTTAAAAAGGTCCAATATTCTTGCCGTCAAAAAATGCAAATTGAAATGACACCAGGATTTCAGTTCTCCCCATTCAGGATGGGCACCATCAAGGAAACAAATAGCAACAAGTGTTGGTGAGGATATGGGGAAAGGAGAGCCCTTATACAGTGCTGGTGGGAACATAAAATGATGCAGTCACTATGGAAGTCAGTATGGGGCTTCCTCAAAAGCTAAAAGTAAAATTACCATTCGACCCAGCTGTCCCTCTCCTGGTTATGTACCTGAAGGACTGAGTCAACCATCCATGTTTGTGTTGCTACACTATTTGCAGTAGTGAGAAACTGAACAAACCTAGATGTCTATCATTAACCTGATGGACAAAAAAAATATTCTACATGTACACAATGTGATTTTATTCAGGTGTAAATAAAACTGAGGCTAACTGGAGAACAACATGCCAAGTGAAACAAGCTAAGTTCAGAAAGACAAACATGCCATGGTTTCTTATTTATTCTTTCACAATTTCATTCAGCGTATTTTTAGGATACTCTGTGTCCCCCAACTCCTCCTAGATACCCACCCAGTCACCTACCCAACTTTGTGCTTTTTTTCTCTTTCTTTTAAAAGAAGAAAACACAAAACAAGCATGGAATCCAGTTTGCATTGGTCTCCTAAGCTTGGGGGAGGGGTGGGAACTGCCCAGGAGTGTGGTAGATAAACCCACTGTCACTCCATTGAGGGTAACTGTTTTTCCACTCCCAGCTACCATCATTTGTGACTAGCTTCTTGGCTAGGAGAGGGACTGTGTGTTTACCTCTCCTCCTTTGTGCTGGGATTTTGTTTGGCTTGAGTTTAAGCATCTAGCAAAGGCTCTCCCTCCTGCTCTCTTTTTTCTCTTCTGTTCTGTTCTGTTCTCTTCTCTTCTGTTCTCTTCCCTTCCCTTCCTTCCCTTCCCTTCTCTTCCTCCCTTCCCCCTCCTCTCCATTAAAGGAACAGTTTGCAAAATGAAGGGGGAGGGAAGAGAAAAAGAAAGAAGTAGAATTCTCATGGCCTGAAAACAGAGTGATCAGTATTTGGGGAGAGGGCAGATGACCAGTCATAGGGAAGCAAAAGGCTTTAGGAAGGCAAAGGGATACCTTACCAGATACTTGTATTCAAATACCATGGTCCTTCAACAGGCTTTAGAGAGAAGAAAGGGAAATGGTGCTAACAACTATGTTGTTGTTTTGTTTTTTTTTTTAATGTTCTTTTTTTTCATCTTTACTAACTTGAGTATTTCTTATTTACATTTCTATTGTTATTCCCTTTCCCAGTTTCCAGGGGGGGCAGCACCCCCCAAACCCTCCCGCTCCCCTTCTGTATGTGTTCCCCTCCCAATCCTCCCCCACATTACCGCCTCCCCAACAATAACTTCCACTGGGGTTCAGTCTTAGCAGGACCCAGGGCTTCCCCTTCCACTGGTGCTCTTACTAGGATATTCATTGCTACCTATGAGGTCAGAGTCCAGGGTCAGTCCATGTATAGTCTTTAGGTAGTGGCTTAGTCCCTGGAAGCTCTGGTTGCTTGGCATTGTTGTACATATGGGGGTCTCAAGCCCCTTCAAGCTCTTCCAGTTCTTTTCTGATTCCTTCAACGGGGGTCCTATTCTCAGTTCAGTGGTTTTCTGCTGGCATTCACCTATTTTTTTCACCAGGTATATGCCATATTCTGATTGTGTCTCTCAGGAGAAATCTACATCCAGTTCCTGTCAGCCTGCACTCCTTTGCTTCATCCATCTTATCTAGTTTAGTGGCTGTATATGTATGAGTCACATGTGGGACAGGCTCTGAACGGGTGTTCCTTCTGCCTCTGTTCTAAACTTTGCCTCCCTATTCCCTCCCAAGGGTATTCTTGTTTCCCCTTTGAAGAAAGAGTGAAACATTCACATTTTGGTAATCCTTCTTGAATTTCATGTGTTCTGTACATCTAGGGTAATTTGAGCATTTGGGCCAATATCCACTTAACAATGAGTGCATACCATGTGTATTTTTCTGTGATTGGGTTACCTCACTCAGGATGATCTTTTCCAGTTCTATCCATTTGCCTACGAATTTCATAAAGTCGTTGTTTTTGATAGCTGAGTAATATTCCATTGTGTAGATGTACCCCATTTTCTGTATCCATTCCTCTGTTGAAGGGCATCTGGGTCCTTTCCAGCTTCTGGCTATTATAAATAAGGCTGCTATGAACATAGTGGAGCATGTGTCTTTTTTATATGTTGGGGCATCTTTTGGGTATATGCCCAAGAGAGGTATAGCTGGATCCTCAGGTAGTTCAATGTCCAATTTTCTAAGGAACCTCCAGACTGATTTCCAGAATGATTGTACCAGTCTGCAATCCCACCAACAATGGAAGAGGAACACTCTTTCTCCACATCCTCACCAGCATCTGCTGTCACCTGAATTTTTGATCTTAGCCACTCAAAATCTCAGGGTTGTTTTGATTTGCATTTCTCTTATGACTAAAGACGTCGAACATTTCTTTAGGTGTTTCTCAGCCATTTGCCATTCCTCAGCTGTGAATTCTTTGTTTAGCTCTGAACCCCATTTTTTTTTTATTAACTTGAGTATTTTTTATATACATTTCGAAAGTGTTATTCCCTTTCCCGGTTTCCGGGCAAACATCCCATCCCCCCTCCCCTTCCTTATGGGTGTTCCCTCCCACCTCCCCATTGCGCCCTCCCCCGACAGTCTAGTTCACTGGGGTTCAGTCTTAGCAGGACCCAGGGCTTCCCCCTTCCACTGGTGCTCTTACTAGGATATTCATTGCTACCTATGAGGTCAGAGTCCAGGGTCAGTCCATGTATAGTCTTTAGGTAGTGGCTTAGTCCCTGGAAGCTCTGGTTGCTTGGCATTGTTGTACATATGGGGTCTCGAGCCCTTCAAGCTCTTCCAGTTCTTTTCTCTGATTCCTTCAACGGGGGTCCTATTCTCAGTTCAGTGGTTTGCTGCTGGCATTCGCCTCTGTATTTGCTGTATTCTGGCTGTGTCTCTCAGGAGCGATCTACATCCGGCTCCTGTCGGTCTGCACTTCTTTGCTTCATCCATCTTGTCTAATTGGGTGGCTGTATATGTATTGAACCCCATTTTTTAATAGGGTTATTTGTCTCCCTGCGGTCTAACTTCTAGAGTTCTTTGTATATTTTGGATACAAGTCCTCTATCAGTTGTAGGATTGGTAAAGATTTTTTCCTAATCTGTTGGTTTCCGTTTTGTCCTAACAATAGTGTCCTTTGCCTTACAGAAGCTTTGTAGTTTTATGAGATCCCATTTCTCGAATCTTGATCTTAGAGCATAAGCCATTGGTGTTTTATTCAGGAAATTTTCTCCAGTGCCCAGGTGTTCGAGATGCTGCCCTAGTTTTTCTTCTATTAGTTTGAGTGTATCTGGTTTGATGTGGAGGTCCTTGATCCACTTGGACTTAAGCTTTGTACAGGGTGATAATGATGGGTCGATCTGCATTCTTCTACATGCTGATCTCCAGTTGAACCAGCACCATTTGCTGAAAATGCTATCTTTTTTCCATTGGATGGTTTTGGCTCCTTTGCCAAAATCAAGTGACCATAGGTGTGTGGGTTCATTTCTGGGTCTTCAATTCTATTCCATTGGTCTATCTGCATGTCTCTGTCCCCATACCATGCAGTTTTTATCACTATTGCTCTGTAATACTGCTTGAGTTCAGAGACAGTGATTCCTCCGCAAGTCCATTTATTGTTGAGGATAGTTTTAGCTATCCTGGGTTTTTTGTTATTCCAGATGAATTTGGAAATTGTTCTGTGTAACTCTCTGAAGAATTGGATTGGTATTTCGATGGGGATTGCATTGAATCTGTAGATCGCTTTTGGTAAAATGGCCATTTTTACTATATTAACTTGCCAACTATAAGTTTTAGGATTCACTTATCTTTAGGAGACAACTTCATGTTGTCATTTAATTTTCACAATGTGAGAAATGTATTGGTTAGGTCACTTGCCAAAGGTCAAATCTAAGTAAGATTCCCATTTAGCTTTGTCTGATATTGTCTACCTAGCATCCGCTGTGATGTGGGGTTTTGGTGTTGTTTGTTGTTGTTGTTGTTGTTTTTGTATTGTTTTCTGAGACAGTGTCTCACTTTGCCCAGTCTAGCCTCAAAACTATAATCTTTAACTTCCCAAATGCTGAAAATTTCTTAGTATGAATGAAGCCCATTTTGTTGTGGGCTTACAGGATTGTGGGCAGAAGGCAGACAGTGCTAGAAGTGTGCTCTGGGCATGTTTGCTATATTCTCCTGGAATTGTACTGAAACACAGTAGAAGTGAGCTCTGAGGTAAGGGCCTATGTAACTGTCATAAGTGAGTTAGACAATAGGAAGATACAGAAGTGTGGAGCTCCAGAATATTCTAGATGCACTGTTGATTCTGCCTAGAAACCTCACTTAATGTCTATCATCAAAGTAGACTGCATCCCAACACAAAAGCCAACGCTGCCTATTTGTTTTTGGAACAGAAAGAAAACCCACTATTCCCAGGTTGGTCCATAGAAACCCTCATGCCCTAGTTTCCACTATGTCTTCCCCTGGGATGGAGTTTGTTGGAGCCCCAGAGATGATCAGAGAACTTTGCCGGAAACTCTCTTCCCTTAGAGGTTTAATTCCCAGAGACTGGGACAGAGGTGTGGTGGAGGACAGGTCTCTGAGGACTCATCAAAGCAGAAGCAACTTTCTTCAGTCACAGCAGAGATGACAGTGGGTAAGAGCGGACAAGGGATAAAACCTCTCAGGTGGGAATTGGCCCTGGCCCTGGCAAAGGGTCACACCTGCAGGCAAAAACTCTGTGCTTTCTCCATCCTTGCTCTCCTAGTCTGTGGTTCTTCTGGAAGACTAGAGTCGAAGCTTCTGGAAAGCATTTCCCTAATCCCTAAAGATGGTACCAGGCTTTTAGGGAGGAGTTTTCTCTTTTCTGGGTTTGCTGTAATCCTTTTCTCAGCATCTCTTTCACCTCTTTGTGCATCGCTTCAAAATCTTTCCACAGCCTCTTGGAAGGCATATGTCTCCGAAAGTCCTATGTGTGTGTGCATAGAAGATTCCTGTATGTACGTACTAGAAGATTCGAAGAGTCATTCTAAACAGGAGGCTTTACTCCTGCAAGTCTGTCATCTCTGTTTCCTAAGTTTCCTGCTCTTCTTTTTCAAGGAGATGGTAGCCCTTCAGCTCATCTGCACAGAGGTCACCCCGAAGATCTAAGTCACTAATTGGAGCAGCTGCTGCTGGGTGGTGGCAGTGAATGGCTTCTGCACACTAGAGCTTCTAAGATACTGATTGAGGCCCTTCCTGGTTCCCCAGCACTTCCTACAGTCATTGTTCCTGTGTTTGCAGGTGAGGTTCTTCCTCTTTGCCTCTTGGTCCTCCCTTCCAGGTCCTTAAAAGCCATCAACATTGCTCAAACCACTCCTAGTCCTGACACTCTCTTGCTTACTTCCCTTCAGGTGTAGAAGTCTGTGTGTCTCTGTTTGGCTTCTAACACGCTAGGTTCTTTGTCCCAATCCTTTACTCTATGGGTAGAATTAGAGGAGACATGACTGTTTTATTCAGTTCATCTTCTAAAGCTGGGAGTGTCACTGAAGGGAGGTGGCATTCTCAGAGACCTCTCATAGGTTTTAGGAAGAGTAAGTGTGGTTTGGTATTTTTAAGTCAAGGAAGACTGAACAATAGCTAGACCCCTGGACACTGGCATATGTTTTCATGAGCTCCACAGAGTGCTTGGAGAACTGTCTCTTATAATACTGTGACATCAAAAAAAATATTGTGACATCATATTTTTTCCAGAAAGGCAGGAGTAAAATCCATTCTTGTGGACCAACTACAACCACCTACATGTCTCCTTCTCCAATACAGGGTATCACTCAATCTTTTTCTACCACTCGTGTATGTTCCCTCCTGTTTTCATAGTCACTTTTTGAAGGATAATTAGAACTCAGAGTTTATCTGGAGAAGCACACAGTGGTGTGTGCTTCCCTCTCTCCCATTCATACTTTGCTTTCTCTGTGAGGAAGCTCCTGGTGGGGCCATTTCCCACTCTTTCTGATGCAAACCTCTTCAACAAAATCCCCTGGTGTGCTTCTGTCTCTAATGTACAACAAAGACTTTGGCAAGTTCTGACCCTACAAAAAAAGGGAATTTTAATTGATACAGCATTATGTTGTGTGTTGTTCACTGACAAGGCAAGTTCCTTGACTATTTTTCCAAAATTATTTTAGCGATTTGTTCAATACACCTCTATGAGTGACTACTTGTTTGTTGGTTTCTGTCCTACAGATTTCCACGACAAATCCTATTGGGCAACACTTTAATAATTATATATTTTTTATTCATTTTGACCAGTCCATTGTCTCACAAGCTTAAAAATGCTAGAGATAAAAAAATTGTATCCCACAAAGACTTTCTTCTCTAACTCAGTGCCAGCAATCAGATTCCTAGATTCTTCCCTCCGAGTCAGTCTTGCTGTTTTCTTGCACACAAGCCCGAGGAAGAATTTGATTTGTGAGTAAATGAGTTCATTGCCTTCTATACATTGCTGCATTTTAAAACAATTTAGAGAGAATTCTGTAGCAACGCACTGAAAGTCTATTTCCTATGTACCTCATCCCGTTGTCTATTTAATGTTTCCTCTAAGGAACAATTAGATTGTTTGTGGTTTTTATAAACTTTAATCAAATCTACGTCTTATCGACAAGTAATTTTGCATATGTTCAAATATTTCCATAAGCTTGCCTGCCAGGAGAGCTATCCTTATTTTGGATCTTTATTTTCTGAGTATCTGTCTTCTGAATGCTTCTTTCCCCCCTTATCATCATCTTACCACTGCCTTTCCATGTCATAACCTCGTGTTTATTTATAACACTTTATCTTACTCAGAGGTGGCACAATGGTCTAGACACTTCCCTGAGAAGTCTTTTTTCTCTTATCTACCACCTTGTTGGTTTTCCTTCACTAGTGGATAGAACATTTTTATGTCTTTTAGCCCTTGGATGTTGGCTTATATTAAAGTATTAAGTATTAGTATTAAGAACAAGTTAGATAGCAGTTGGTAGTGGTGCACACCTTTAATCTCAGCACATGGGAGGCAAGGCAGGTGAATCACTGTGAGTTCGAGGTCAGTCAGGACTACACAGAGAAACTCTCTCAAAAACTAAACAAAAGGAGACAGATGAAAAACCAAGTTACCTCTGAATTATACGCCTGTATTTTTTTCCCTGTCTGGCATCAGTAAATGGTTCCAGAGCTACTCAAATTCCTGACTGCAGGGAGGGCCCTTCTGTTTCCTGCGTGGTGGAAATGAATCTGGGCCCAGGAAACCCAGACGGTGCACCATCTTCACATTGCCCCTTGTCCTTGCGGTAGTCTTAACTTCCCTGGTCTTTAACTCCATTTCCCTTTCCCCAGAGAAGCAGTCTAGTCTGTCTGCTGTGGGTGAGGAGGGAGCCCATTTGTGTGTGGTGAGGAGGCACATGCATGGCAGTGTGTTTCCTCGGTAGACTTCCAGGCGATGCCTTTGTTGGTCTCACACTCATCCAGGTTTACATGGCTGCCTCCTGCAACCAATTCTGAGCATTTGGGTGCTTGCTGTGTTGTTACTACTCTGTATCATCACTGTCACTACAGAGCTTAGCTGTCATAGCTGGAAGTCGGTCACCTTCCACCCAGCTGCTCTCAGTATCTAACAGTAGGGCTTGCTGCTGCCCTCACATTTACTTTCATTGTTTCTGTGGCCACTCTTCTTAGGCTAATGTCCTTAATGGGCATGCACAAACACCCATCTTCCCCAGAACTGGAGAGCTTCAGACTGTCTGCATTTTCAAGTCAACCCTTAGTGATCCTCAGTGGCTGAGGCGGGGCTCGAGGGAGCACCTAGTACAAACCTGCTCTCCTTTCCCTGACACAAAGGCAGACTATAAACAGAGCCTATCTATGTGACTTAACTCAACATCTTTCCTGGTCCTTGGGAGAATGTGTGCTCCTGTTCTCGCCAGTATGAACAACTGAGCTTGGTTTTGTTCATCTCTCTGGAGAAGGCACCTCTGGCCTCTATGAATAGCTGTTCCTTTCCTACCTTCTTATTTATTTCTTCTAAGTCTCTACTGCTTCTGCCCCTCCAGGATGTTTTGCATGCTCAGCCTTTGGTACCCAGAATTTCATCTGTTCTCGACTTTCTCATTGCTCTGGGGGAAGTGTGTGTATATATATGCATATATGTATGTGTATATATATGTATATATGTATGATGTATATACACCATATATATGATATATGTATATACATCACACACACACACACACACACACACACACACACACACACACACACACACACATAAAGACAGGGTCACCTTGTGTAGTTCTGGCTGTCCTGGAACTCACTTTGTAGACCAGGCTGGTCCTGAACTCATAGAGATCCACCTTCTTCTGCCTCTCAGGTGTTATGATTAAAGGCTTGCACCATGATGCCTAACTTAAAATATCTTTTAAGTTTTTAAATTAGAGATTTTTATTCCACACTTGTCACAATCATAAATAAATATTCTGACTTTTTTTGCTAATTTTTTAATTGGTTGGCAGTGATCATGAGAAGACTAATAAATTTTAGGTGCTGAACTATACATAATTTAGTTTTTCTAGGTTTTGGAGCCACGCAATAGCCTAATATAGCATAATTTTAAAATTATATTTATGCTCCATGTCTCTTACAGGAAATGTAGAAAGTAAAAAGAAATTTAGGGAAGTGACATAAATTCACTTTTTAATGCCACTATATAGAAAGGACTACACTGTTAGTACCTTGACATATTCCTTTGAAACTTTTAGAAATACTTAAAACTATTGGAATTTTTAAATTAAAATGTCATAAATAGCCAAATGTGGTGGCACATACCTTTAATTCTAGCATTCTGGAGTCATAGGCAGGTGAATCTTTGTGAGTTTGAGACTAGCCTGGTCTTTAAAGTGAGTTCCAGGACAGCTAGAGCTAGAGCTGTTACACGGAGAAACTGTGTCTTAAATAACATAAAACAAAATGTCATAAATATCCTATTGACTAAAATGACTTTATCATATGTCATAGTTTATTTAGTTACTTTTGAAATTTTTATTGTATTTATTTGTGCGCGTGCACATGCGTGCGTGCATGCGTGTGTGTGTGTGTGTGTGTGTGTGTGTGTGTGTGCGTGTAAAACACACCTATGGTGGTCAGTAGACAACCTGCACTCATCTTTCTCTGCTAACATTTGGTCCTGGGGATTGAACTTAGGTTGTCAGGTTGGGCTGTGAGCCTCTGAGCCATCTCACCAACCCATCGTTACTTCTTTGTGTTGGATGTTTTCATTGCCTCGGATTCTTCATTCATTAAACTTCTTTTTTTTTCTTTTCTTTTATTTTTTATTTTATTTTATTTTTTTTATTAACTTGAGTATTTCTTATATACATTTTGAGTGTTATTCCCTTTCCGGTTTCTGGGCAAACATCCCCTCCCCCCCCTTCCTTATGGGTGTTCCCCTCCCACCCTCCCCCATTGCCGCCCTCCCCCGACAGTCTAGTTCACTGGGGGTTCAGTCTTAGCAGGACCAAGGGCTTCCCCTTCCACTGGTGCTCTTACTAGGATATTCATTGCTACCTATGAGGTCAGAGTCCAGGGTCAGTCCATGTATAGTCTTTAGGTAGTGGCTTAGTCCCTGGAAGCTCTGGTTGCTTGGCATTGTTGTTCATATGGGGTCTCGAGCCCTTCAAGCTCTTCCAGTTCTTTCTCTGATTCCTTCAATGGGGTCCTATTCTCAGTTCAGTGGTTTGCTGCTGGCATTCGCCTCTGTATTTGCTGTATTCTGACTGTGTCTCTCAGGAGCAATCTACATCCGGCTCCTGTCGGCCTGCACTTCTTTGCTTCATCCATCTTGTCTAATTGGGTGGCTGTATATGTATGGGCCACATGTGGGGCAGGCTCTGAATGGGTGTTCCTTCAGTCTCTGTTTTAATCTTTGCCTCTCTATTCCCTGCCAAGGGTATTCTTGTTCCCCTTTTAAAGAAGGAGTGAAGCATCCACATTTTGATCATCCGTCTTGAGTTTCATTTGTTCTAGGTATCTAGGGTAATTCAAGCATTTGGGCTAATAGCCACTTATCAATGAGTGCATACCAAGTGTGTTTTTCTGTGATTGGGTTACCTCACTCAGGATGATATTTTCCAGTTCGACCATTTGCCCTCTAATTTCATAAAGTCATTGTTTTTGATAGCTGAGTAATATTCCATTGTGTAGATGTACCACATTTTCTGTATCCATTCCTCTGTTGAAGGGCATCTGGGTTCTTTCCAGCTTCTGGCTATTATAAATAAGGCTACGATGAACATAGTGGAGCACATGTCTTTTTTATATGTTGGGCCATCTTTTGGTCATTAAACTTCTTAAGAAGTACTTTAAAGGCCAATGGGATCATTCAGTTGGTAAAAGCCTGAAGCCCGGAGACCTGGGTTCCATCCCTGGGACACTTGTAGTGGAAAGAGAGCACTGCTTGTGCAAGTTGTCCTCTGAACTCCACACAGGTGCTGGGGAACATGTGTGTAGACACACACACACACACACACACACACACACACACACTCAATAAATGTAATTGAAATGTGTTTCTTAAACCTACTGTAAGCTCTCATATTTGAAAATAATAAGGAACCTCCTTCGGCCTCAGTTTACCATTAACTAAATGGAGTTAATGATCATCCTTTCCCCCTAGGACTTTGTGTTCATGTTTGCTTTTGCTTTGAGATAGGGTCTCACTATGTAGCCAAGGCTGACCTTGACCCCAAGATCTCCCTCCCTTAGTATCCCTCATAGGTGGGCTCACAGGTGTGCACCACCACACCTTTAAGGGTAGCTATGAAGTTTAGATGAGAAGACACAGCAGAGTCCATGTCATGGTTCCCAGCAGATGACAAGTGTTCCAAGCAATGGCACCCATCATCATTTTAAACCACTAAGTGCTGCTTAAGTTCCTACATCTCTTTGCTACCGGCTTCTGTTCTTCTTGTTGTCTCTACTTAAACTGAAGTTTAGCAAGATTATGTCAGATGCCCACTTGTTCATTCTTAATACCTGAGTACTTTAAAAAAAAAAGCAGAGCAAATCCTCAAGTGGATTTGGGACCTGGGACCTTTGTTGATTTTATGTTATCTTTTTGTGTGGTGATGATGTTTGAACCCAGGACTTTGTGCATATGAGGTAAGTGATCTATCCCTGAATGACATCTGTTCCTTTGACCTAAAGAACTAGGGATGAGAACAGGAAACTAGAACACAGTTCATGGCAGGGACAGAGACAATTTCTTACCTTAGTTAAAAAAAAAGCTTGAAACTAATTTCTCAGTTATACACAGAAAGTGTTAGGGCAACCACGCCCTCTCTCTCTCTCTCTCTCTCTCTCTCTCTCTCTCTCTCTCTCTCTCTCTCTCTCTCTCTCTCTTTTTCCAAATCTTTAAAGAGGCTACACATTTACTCTAAACCAAGTCATTTTTACAGATGACAATACTCGAAGTGGTGGTTTTGCACACCTTTAATCCAAGCAATGGGGAGGCAGAGGCAGGCAGATCTCTATGAGTGTAAGACCAGCCTGGTCTACAATTTCAAGACATCAAGTTCTGGGATAGCCAGGGCAACATAGAGAAACTCTGTCCCAAAAAAACAAAAACAAAAACAATAGAAACAAACAAGATGACAACGCATTGGGCCAAGTTACAATGCCTTCAATATTATATATATTATAATGCTGATCTTGTAAACTTGCTTCCAGATCCCAGCGCTCCCTAACAATGACCTGGACAGGCAACCAGACTCTCATCTCTCACTTCGTCCTCCTGGGCCTCTTCACCCACTCCCCACTGCATCTCTTCCTCTTCTCCATCATTATGCTCATGTTCCTGGTGGCCCTCTCCGGCAACGGGCTCATGATCCTCCTCATCCTTGTGGACTCTCGCCTGCACAGCCCCATGTACTTCTTCCTCAGTTGGCTGTCCCTCATGGACCTCATGCTCATCTCCACCATTGTGCCACGGATGGCTGCTGACTTTCTCATGGGCCGTGGCTCCATCTCCTTCACTGGTTGTGGGCTCCAGATTCTCTTCTTCCTCACCCTCCTGGGGGATGAGTGCTTCCTGCTGGCCTTCATGGCCTATGACCGCTATGTGGCCATTAGCAACCCGCTGAGGTACTCTGTAATCATGAGCCACCGTGTCTGCTGGCTCATGGTAGCTGGGTCTTGGCTCTTTGGCCTGGTAGATGGACTGATCCAGGCTGTTTTTACGCTTCGCTTCCCCTACTGCAGTTCCCAGGAGATCGACCACTTCTTCTGTGAGGTTCCTGCTGTGCTCAAGCTGGCCTGTGCTGACACCTCCCTCTATGAGACCATGATCTATGTCTGCTGTGTCCTCATGCTTCTCCTGCCCTTTTCTGTCATCTCGGCCTCCTACCTCCGGATCCTGGTGGCAGTGCTCCGGATGCGCTCTGCAGAAGGTCGGCAGAAGGCCTTCGCTACCTGTTCCTCCCACATGATTGTGGTCTCCCTCTTCTACGGGGCTGCCATGATCACATACATGCGACCACAGGCCTACCATTCCTCCAAGCAGGACAAAGTGGTCTCTGCCTTCTACACCATGATCACCCCCATGCTCAACCCTCTTATTTACAGTCTAAGGAACAAAGAAGTGACTGGGGCCCTGAGGAAACTCCTGGGAAAGTGTCCCTGTGGAGGTGGAACTCTTGTTTGAAGTTGGTGTCAGAAGAGGTGAAGTGTGGAACTGAGAGCCTGGTTCCCCCAGCTGCGGTTTGTCTGGGGGAGATACAAATGTACCATATTGAAAACATGCGCACACGTTTGTGTTTTCCTCAATCTTGCTTGTTTTTTACTGGGTATAAAATTATATGCTGGCATTTATTTTCTGTCTTTAAATGTCTTTTTATTAGATTTTCTGGTTACTTCTGATAAGTTCTCAACTATGTCTTTTAATGGAAAGCCTATATTGTGAAGTTACTTTTAGCTACTTTTCTTTACACATCTTGTTTTCAGCAACTTGAAAACGGCATGTCTCTAGTGTGGGCTTGTTTTCCCCTAAGATTGTTGGATCTGTGGATTAGACAATAGCAATCTTTGTAAAGACAATGTATATGAATACCAGCAAATTTGGGGGCTTTTGTGGACTTGATACTTACTTTGTCATTTTGAAAGGTCTCACTATGTAGGTCAGGATGGCTCCAAATTCTCCAGCCTCCTGCCTGAGTCTCCTCTGTGCTGGGATTATAGCACTACATGGCTCAACTCTTTTCCCTAGGACTGTGGATGAATATTCTACAGACACATATTCATCACAATTATCCTATGATATATGAGCTTGTCTCCAACTTAACAATTTAAGGCCACCAGGCTGCTCAAACGTGGGTATCTGATATGGCTGTAATTCTTTCATTTGCCTTCATTTTATTTGGTTCTGCAATATTTGATTACCTCATTTTGCAGTTCAGAGATCAGTACTCTAACCTACAGGCCAAATCTTGCCCACTGGTTGTTTTAGTCAAACTCCATTAGGCCTCCTTCCTGATAAACAAGAGCTTGGTAGTTGTGACATCCCTGTGTGCCCCGCAAATCCTGAAGTATGAACGATCTTACCTTTTACAGGATAAGCCTTATCTGCCTCCACCTTAGATCGCTGCCATTTCCCCCTCTATTTCCAAGATGGCTCCTATTTCACACCATAATTCAGCATTTCAGCCATTGTATTTCTCAAGTCTAGAGTAATTTTATCCTTAGGGCTTCCATTTCTCTTGCAAACACAACTGAAGATCTCTGTATGTTCAAGTAGTCTCATAGTCTTTACATTCATTAACCAATTTAGGAGATTTAAAACCATGATCTATTTCTAAACTTATGAGATCTGTTTGTCTGGATGGCTTTTCTTTGAACAAGGTCTCTCTTTTTTTTTCTTTTTGCATGTGCTGTATTTTCTGACCCTGCTGTGCACTTTGAATAAAATTCATATTGAAGGCTAAACTAGACAATTCTTGCTCTATTCCTTTTGTTTTGAGGGAGAATGCCGTTCTTCAAACTGACTGTTAATCCACTAACTGTCAATCGGTTTCTCTTTGGTTTAAAATGAGATATCTGCCCTTCACTATGACCCTTTTTATTGCAATGTCCACTTAGGGTATTTGTCTGAGCATAATTGGATTGGAGCTGCTCGGGATTGGAATTCATCTCTACTAGCATGTGCTTAGTTCTGTATGCACCATCAGCAGAGCCTGGCTAAAATGCAATTGGGAGAACTTTCCCCCTTTCTTTTCTTTTTTAGCTTCATTTTTTTCTATCAATTAGCAAAATATCTCTGGGGAGAGTATTTACATTCACTAGGAGACAAAGACAGGAAGGCTGCAAGGTGGAGGGCAGCCTGGGCTGTGTAGTAAGACCCTTTACTCAAAGAAAAGGTTTTAATGAATGATACTTATAGCTGGGATTCTACCAGATTCCAACCTGTTGTACTAAGTCCATTAATTGTAGGGGAATTTTAATCCAGCTAGGAATGGAGCACAGTGGTAGAACACTTGTCTAGCATATGGGGGTTCCTAGGTTCGATCCCCAGTACTAAGGAACTAAAAAACCAAAATATAAATTACGATCCCGTCTCTCGGCACTGCAAACGTCTCTTGCCAGTGTAATGCCATCTTTTGTCAGTGGGCATGGCTTATTCGGTGACTGATGATTTTTCCTCCCAGTAATATCTTAGTTGACCACCATGAATTCTGCCTCTGTATCTATCTTCCATCTGTCTCTTCACCTCCAGTCCTGGAATTGAAGGCAGACATCACAGCCACTGGGACAGGACTCCACTCCTGAGTTATCGTGCTAATTCTCTATCCCCTGGAGACAGACTTTACATAAAGTATGTTGTCCAGTTTAATATTTAAACCATTTAAATAAAATCGTTTAAAATAAAACCGTCTTGGCTTGGGGAGCTATCTAGAATAGTAGGTGGAAAGACTGTAAGAGACAGGGAGAACACCCAGGAAACCATATTTTCCAGACATACCAGGATTGACAGACATGATTGTATACATACATATGAACCCATTTCTATAAAGAATGGTACCATTTTTGTTTCAAAGTGAAAGCTTCAAGGGAGAGGGGAAATATTTTTTGCCTTCAGTGTCTTTTAATATTTTTATTTATTGCATGTGGGGTGGCGTATGCTATGTGTGCCTGTGGAGGCCAGAAGAAGTGTCAGATACCACGGAGCCAGAGTTACTGATGTTGTGAGCCACACAACGAAGGTTCTGGGAACTGAACAGAGACTGTGGCAGCATGCACAGGCCTGCACAGGTTCAAGCCAGATGGAGTCCCAGCACTGAGAAGGGACTGGGATGTAGATCCAAGATCCCATTCATAACTAAAAGTCTATCATCAATTTACAACTGATTGCAAAAAAAAATAGTTTTATTTCCAGTGGGGTCTCACTGGGTAATAACCCACACTGAAGGGTAGGCCTAGCAGTAGATGGCCAACACTCTATAAACTTATTTTGGGTATTTTTGGAGGTTTTTTTTCCCTGTCATAGGCTTGGTTTGGGCTTTATTTTTTCTAACTGGTCTTGCTTGTATATTAGAGTTTCCAGTTTTGTGTTTTTTTTCTGTTTTGTGTGTGTCTGTTTCTGTATCTATGTATGTGTGTTAGCACTTTAATTTGGTTTTAAATGCTTGTTTTTTAAATTGGATCTTTCTTTTTGAAAGAATGAGGAAAATGTGGAGTTGGATGTAGGGGAGAAGGGGGGAAGGATCTGGGAGGAGATGGGGAAACTATGATCAGAGTATATTGTATGAAAAAAGATTTTCAATCAAAAAAAAGTTTTGGCCTCTTTAAACCTCTAGTAGGAGGATATTTAAAACTTCTCTGTAGTGCTGGTTGGTATTGAGAGCTTTCGCACAAGCTAGATAGGCCCTATATCACTGGACTGTACTTCCGGTCCCAAACTTATTTTACATGTTAGTCAATTAGTAATCACACAATCCTATATGTACACACACACACACACACACACACACACACACACACACACACACACACACACACACGATGCTGATGACTAAATTGAGGTCCCAGTGTTCTGCCATGTCATCCCCAGCCTTCAGTCAGAATCCTAAGGGCTGTGTCAGCTGACCTGTACAACGGCTTCCTTCGTCTCTCAAGCACTTTATTGAAAGGGTCAGTGCTAATGTGAGAGCCCAGGGGAGCGAGCATACATCAGGTCCAAGTTGAGCTTAGATTACTCCAGGCCTTGGCAATGGCTCTAGTGTTGTTGGGCATGCTGCTCCTTGCTGTATCTTGGTCAGGTCTCTACCAGGTACCACTCTGGGAGTTCAGTGGTTAAGTGCTTAAGACCCAAAACCCAAAATGCCAAAAATGAGATTTTAAAACATTTCAGTTGCTACAGAATGGAAGAAGTGAAGAGGAAATTGAGAAGGGAGGAAGTGTGTCACCCTGAGGGCTACTAGGAGGAAGGACAGAGAGTCCCTTAGGAGATGTGTGTCAGGAAGGGGTTTACCTAACGCTCCAGCAGCTGCTGTCTTAGTGGTGTGGTTTCTGGAGCTATATTGTTTGAAGGAGTTGATCCATAGCTGAGGTTGAAGGAGAGCAAACAAAATGTTGGTCTATTCATTTCCTTATGAAAGGAACTTTTCATAAGTGAAGTTATAAAGGCTACCTGTGATGTACCAGGCAGGCTTTTGTATGAGGAAGAAATGTACCTAAGCCAAAGGCATAGAAAAGTTAAATCCAAGTCATTTCATTACGCACAGATTTCATAATTCAATGAAGAAATATGATTTTGGCCTTCTCAATGGTCTTGGAGGATTCTTAGGAAGGCAGAGTAAGGCCTGTGTATACTTCCCATGTGCTACACTCTAGACTGGTGTAACTAGACTCTAGGCTGGGCCAGCAGATGAAAATCAGGCCCCTTTGACCTTTTCCTATCTTTATTTCCCTTTAACCTTTTCATCTCTGTCCCAACTCATCAATGGCATCAAAGTAACAGAAAGATAGAAAGGACACAGAAGACAGTGAGAACTCACATTTTATATTTACTGGTTCCGTTATTCAGATTGGCCCAAGCCCGCACATGTTGTCTCAGGCAACTGGCAACATTATATAGTTATTATGTGTGTGCACCCGAGAAGGAGTGGAACTGTGAGTGCATGTGCACACGTGTGCACATGTGTTCACTATCTGTCTCTGTCACAGACAAGGACATTCTTATTTATTTCTGATGTGTGTTTTTGGTAGTCCTGTGACGGTTTTTCTTTTTTAACCTAAATTTGCTCACGTTTTCCAACCACAGCTAAAAGTGTCAAAAACATATTTGACTATTGTTCTCACATCCCCAGTCCCATCCCCAGTTACTCTTAAGGTACCTTGAGATAATTAACTGATGGTGATTAGCTTGCTTTAACTGCAACAATGGGTGTCAGGAAAGTACCCTGCTAACCTCTGATATCTGCTATGGGTAAGAGCTTCTGGCTGGGCTCACAGCTCTCAGAGATCATGCCTGGGACCACTTCTGCAGCCTCTGTATCACTGAGCCATATGCTGAAAGAGGCCTTGAAATGTAATCTAATCTGGGATTTTTATGGCTAAAAAATTAGTAATGATAATCTATTTCTCTCTCTCTCTCTCTCTCTCTCTCTCTCTCTCTCTCTCTCTCTCTCTCTCTCTTTCTCTCTCTCTCAGCTCCAGAATGGATACTCAAAAATGCCCAAGTCTATCCTAGTCAAAAGCCAAGTAGTAGTTATCTAGGTCTATAACACAGACAGTGTTAACTAACGATGCTCCTTTTTAATGGATTATAGAGAGGTTTGTTCCACTGGACTCTTTCAGAGCCTGTAATACTTTCTCTGAGTCTTTGTTGCAGTGGAAAACTCTGTGTTGGACTTCAGCTTCTCCCATAATTTTTCTACATTATACCATGGCACTCATATCTTAATTGTCAGCTGCTATTTTGAAAGTGTTATATTATGGTTTAGGCGCAAAAGTTCAAAACATATTTTATTTTACCAAACTTTGTAAGGATGGACAAACATACCAGTTAGTTACCCAACAGCCACTACTAAATGTTTAGCCTTTGTTCTTATTTATTCTAGTGTCATGGATCAGTGTTACACCTTGGGGGAAATATTTTATTAATATTGTTATACTCAGTAGGTATTTGGACCATTTTGTATTCTTATATAATAATTGTTTACAATGAATCTTCTAAATCTATAGTATGAAGGAAAGTCATGAAGACTCTGCTCTTGAAGCACTGTTATCTTATAATTCATTTAGCATGTACTTTTGTTTTTACACTCAGGGCTGGAAATGTAGCCCAATGGAAATGTCTATATAGTCTGCATGTATTGTATATGTATCTATAGTGTATGATGTATATATATGTAGGCTTGATCTCTAGCAGCTGGGGAAGAGAGATGGGAGGAAATGAGGTTAGAGAAGGAGATAAAATAAGGGAAGCAAAGTGATTTGAAGATGCCATTTTTCTGGCTTTGAAGGTGGAGGAAGGGGCCAAAAGCAAAGGAATACTGACAGCCACTCTAAGCTGAAAGAATCTGAGCCAGCATCCAGCAAGCCCCGGCAAGCCTCTTGTTTCTGTCCTACTCAGAGCTGAAGTTCCAGGAATGCACATGTATGGAGCTTGTTACATGAAGCTGAGATCTGGGCCTCATGAATGCACAGAATGAGCCCTTCACTGCTGAGCCATCTCTCCTGCCCCAAGATTGATATCTTTAGTAATAATCTAGGAAGCTAAACATTATTAATTATGACTAAATGACCAAGTCTTGACAAATAACCTGTCGGGTCTTGTAATTCTTCCCTTGTTTCTGCATTAAGATCAAGTATGAAAGCCCAAATATATATCCTAACTAACCATGAGTCAGGCAGCTCACTCCACTTCAGTCACTCTAGTTTGCCCATGCCAACATCCTACAATCAAAGCATACCTGAATCTTACTTACTTTGCTCCCTCTCCCTTTTTAGGGATGGTCTCTCTGTGTAGCCTCCAGCTGGTCTGGAACTTGCTATTAGTCCAGGATGCCCTGAAACTCAGAGACCCACCTGCTCCTGCTTTCCAAGTTCTGGGACTAAAGGCGCACATCACTAGGCCCAGCTATTCCTCACCCCACCATCCGGAGCCTCTGCCAATCAAAACTCAAGAGACAGTAGCCGTCTCCCTTGCTATAGCAACTCTGGGTAAAGAGACTTGAGTTTTCTTTGGTTGGTCTATATTAATTTCTACAATGTTCAATAATTATTTGTGTATTGAGTGATTAACCAGTGAGTGATATAGGAAAGTATGGGATGTGAATTCAAAACAAAGGTCACAGAACACGTGACCTGGTCATCCATTAACAAAGCTCCCAGAGTACAAGCAGACATTCTGGAACTCAGTAGTTACCCTGGGACAAGGTAAATGTGACTCTTGGGGAAGAGTAGGTAGCATGTCAGGCAATATCCCATGGGTGTCTCCTTCTGCAATTTAATGGGAGTCTAGGGTATTTACCAAAGTTAGGGCTATGGGGAGTGAACTTTGTCCTGGAGCCAATTCATTATTTGGGTTTCCTTTTTGGCATGGTGTTCATGTCTATTATTCCCTGGTCTCATTAACAGCTGGGTCTTGTGTCCCAAAATATCTGCTGTGATTAAACCTGGGACATGATCTCATTATCAGTTTTGAAAGAAACAGAAGACCTTGAGTGGTTAGTTCTATAAATTTTTATCTGGAGCGTTGGGGTTGGGGGGGATAGAGTATGTAGATGTCTCTCCCAGGAACCACACTTACACACTCCACCAAAGCCTGGATTTGCAGAGTGAAGTAGAAGGTGAACTATGGGGAGATGAATGTGGGTGGAAGATACAGAGGAGGTGAGGGAGGGTCCGAGAGATGAGGACTGAAGGTAGTCAGGAATTGGGAAGAGCTGTTCTGACTAGCCTTTCACTTCAGGTTCTCTGGAGAAGGTTGGGCTGAATATAGAGATACCTGTGAGCTTTGACTGGCAAAGGCACCGGGAAGCAGGAAGGTGGCACAATGGTTTCCACAATGGTGAAAGTGTTGTCTTGGTTCATCTACTCTTAGGCTGAGTTCCAAGGTCAGCAAGATGATCCGTTGAGTCCCAACTGCATGTGTATCCACTTGTACTCTGACTCTCTCAGTGCGATAGCCTGAGCAGATGATCTTGAACTCCATCCAGGCTATGCTCTGACTTGCTCTGTGGGTGCATGTCTGCAGCTTGCTATGTCTTACATCGTTCCCTATCGATTTCTATGACCTTCGAACTCTATTCAGCTTTTCTCCTAGTATCAAATGAGAATAGTATAGACCCAGATTGCCTTAGTCCAGTGTGCGTAAACCTATTTACTTTCCCTGTAGCTCACCCAAGGAGCCGAAAAACAGTAAGTGGCAGAGCCCCATCCAGACCCAGTAAACAAGGATGCCAGGAGTGTGCACCAACACATTTGCTTTTTACTTTGTTTTTGGTTTTGTTTTACTTGTTTTCAGAGACAAGCTTTTCTACCTGTAGCCTGGGCTGTCCTGGAACTCTCTGCATTCCTCCTTTCTCAGCCTCCTGGAAACCAAGAATACAGATGTGGGCCACCATGCCTGGCAGGTTTTGCTCTTTAAAACATGTGCCAAAGTGTTGCAGAGACACAACACGATTAAGAACCAGAAACCTCTTCCTCCCTCAGAAGCGCAGAACTGTCTCTGGTTAGAATATGGAAGATGCTTATTGTTCCTTTCAGTAAAGCCTGGTCAGCTAGTGGATGACTGGTCCAATCACCAAAGCAAAGGGCACGGAAGTTCCTGCTTCTGCTCATAGAAGTACTCATTTCAAGTCTGTTGTAGCATTCTTTGTCTTGCTTTGATACTTTCAAGTTTCTGTTAAAGATTCCTTCCTCCTTCCTTCCTTACTTTTCTCCTCCTTCCCTGTATCTATATTTATCCCTGTGAGTCCAGAGAGGCCTCAAACTTGTGATCCTCCTGCCTCAGAGTACTGGAATTATAGGCTTGAGCTACCACATCTGGTTTGTTTGGGTTGCTAACTTGATATTACTCTTTGGGCCATAATCCAATGTTGTACGGGTACACACTACAGGATGCTTGGATCAAGCTAACGAACAAGCATATCCATCCCCTCACATCCTTATTTCTTGAGGGTGAGAAAGTGCACGTGTTGCCAACTCTTAGCAGTTATGAAATATGAAGTTTACTTTGAACCATGCTCACTGTGTTAGGCAGTAGATAAGAAAATGGGTTTTCTCCTCTGCACTGTGACTTTTTGCCTTTTGACTGAGTCTCAGGGAATGTCCTGAATTCTGACAGATGCTACTTATCTTAGAGAACCGATAGTGTACACTTCTGTGACCGCCACTTAGGATGTGAGCACTGGCCCAATTTTTCCTTCGTAAATTGGATGAATGTAGCCAAATAGTTCCTGGTTCCAAACAGTTGCATCCACCTAGATTGAGCATAAATAAGGCAAATTGTATTTGACCGTGACACACACATAGTCACGTCCCCAGTATCTGCCCTCAGGTTTTCTAAAGCCCAAGTATCAGGATAAGATAGCGGTTGGCTTGCATCCAAAGAAGCACATCTAAGGTTCTCAGGCTCCCTTGAGGCCTTTGACATTGTCAGTCATCTTTGTTCAGCACCTAACTCTTTTGAGGGCAAAGCAGAACCTCTCCCTACCCAGGAACTCAGGAAATGCTCTCAACAAACACAGAGGAGAAAGACAACACCTTTTGTTATTGAATAAGCCTTAGGCAGACATGATGCCCCTCATGAGGAATGTGCCATGACCAGAAAGAAGGGGAACTCAAGCTTTTATATGCACAAACCCTAGTAAGCAGATTTGCCCACATCCTTACACCACTCTGGGGATAGACTTGACTCCCATGGCAGGGGAATAAGGAAAAGACAGACACACGGACATGCAGAAAATCTCAGATTGGGTTGACTAGGCTCTCTGATGGAGAAGATGCAGCTGGAATCTCCTTGTGTTTATTTTATGCATTTGGGTAGTGAAACAAGGTTATTGTATAAGCTGAATGAGGAGGTAGGGTTATGAGACCCAGATAATCGAGGAGCCTTGGTTACTATACAGGTTAACAAGGAGACAGGTTTACCTAGCTTGGTAGGTGCAGTCTCTGTAGGGGAGCAGTCTTCTGACTCTGACCATCCAAGAAGCAGGAAGCTATGATGGATATTTTCTGTATACACTGTCAACATTTGCACTTGGATTAGGAGGGAAGGCTTTGCCATTTCCCCAAGTCTAGCCCAAGGAAGGCTTTGCTATGTTCCATGAGACTAAGGCACTGGGATCCTTGATGTGGTGGTGCCCTTGTCAACAGCCCTCATTTACAGGATGTCACTCACTCCCTACATGGGTGCATGCATTACTGCAGTTTCTTCCAGATGAATGGACACTGGTCCTCAAAGAAGAGGATTTGACTGTTGTCATTCATGGTTTATCTTAAATTTGCCTGCTGACTGAAGCAACAACCAGCTACATGATTGACTTTGTGCAAAGGAAAATTGAACTTACATCTTCCTGAAAGGAAGCGACTTTGTGCTTCTGAAGGAAGTCAGGCTCCAGTTAGGTTCCAGTTCTACCCCAGTGCTTGGGACCAGCCTCAGCGGAGGGCAGGGCTCTGGAGTGGGTGGGTTCAAGAGCAGGGAGGGAAGAATTGGTCATGGGACACTATTCATTTTCGTTTCATGAGAGACAGGACAGAGTAGACGCACATCTCAGTATGGCCTGACCTACTCTGACAACCTGTGACCTTCCCAGGTTTTATTTATACATAACATCATTTCCTCAGAAACTCTATTCACCTATACACAGCTTTTCAAAATATGTTTTCTTTTAAAGACTTCCTTGATTACATAAGAATATTGAAAGAGGAACAAAGCCAGCAAACTGCAACTTCATGAGAGCAAAAAATTAACATTATGATAAAATCAATTTTCTTAAGTCAATATCTTCTTCCTTAAGATTAGTGTCACAAGGCTTTGCAGTTACAGAAAGGCTATACATGATCGCTTTATTTGAATTTGGTTCTGTTTCAATTTGGCATGGAATTAATAGATCAAAAGTTATTTCCTACTACCTGTTATATCAAACTTGGCTTTCTGCTGAAGTTTAATCCCTCTGACCCTTACTTAATTCTGCCTTTCCTTCCCCTATATTTCTTTTATATTTGGCTTAAGACTATCATCTTTTTTCTTTGATTCTTAAAATACTGTCAGCGCCTTGCTTAAGCAAAGGCAGTCTGTTTTTGTTTTTCTATCATATGAGGAAAGTTCTGGTCTGACAAGTCTGTTCAGGAAGGCAGGCAGTTCACTGAGTCAAAATATTTTCCTTTGTGTCTCTGTCATGAACCCTTGTTTCAATACAATTCCCCTCATTCTTACCATTCTGTAATAAATAGAAGAAAAACAGGATTCCTAAAACGGCTTACTTTTGCCTTCAGGAAGGTGCCAGCATTAACTATGGTCACAATCTCTTCCTATTCACACCAGTTCCTTATTTCTGAAGCTGAAAATAGAAACCTAGAAATTCTATTACAGTTTGTAAGCTAGAATTTCCCTAAGTTTTTCTTCTTTAATAATTTTTCTCAAATCCCCTGTCTCATGCTTATTAATAACACTTATTAATAATCTAAATGTGTATCCAAAATAACAAGTTCTTAATATTCTGTTTTCTGCATAAATGTTTTTCCTACGGAACTTTCATTGATTTCATTCTTATTTACACCAGGTTTTTGTTATCCCAGCTCTAATTTTTGGAGAGAGACCTTTAACAGTGAGAAATATAAGTGTAAGCAAAAGATGTATGGTGAATTTCCACTAAGGGTAGTGAAAGGTCAGTCCAGGTCTTCCAAGCACTACAATTGTGTCAGTGCCTTCAGGATGGTTGGTACTGCCACCCCAGAGACTGAGGTAAAGGTGCAGTCTCCCCTTCTTCCTTCCTT
Source organism: Rattus rattus (assembly GCF_011064425.1). Classification (NCBI taxonomy): domain Eukaryota; kingdom Metazoa; phylum Chordata; class Mammalia; order Rodentia; family Muridae; genus Rattus; species Rattus rattus. The sequence continues at coordinate 31,819,715 of NC_046162.1, forward strand.
CCTTCTTTTCCATACTCCCCCCTCCATCCCCCTCCTCCCCTGCTCCTCCTTCCCAAGGAGCATACTCAACCCAGGACTTCAAACATACTGGGTAAGTGGTTTATCATTGAAGTACAACAGCAAGTCCTCTTTCCTCTCTCTCTCTCTCTCTCTCTCTCTCTCTCTCTCTCTCTCTCTCTCTCTCTTTCTCTCTCTCTCTCTTCTAGGAAGGTCTCACTCTTTAGCTCTGGCTGTCCTGGTTCTCACTATGTAGACTAGGCTGGCCTAGAACTCATAGAGATCTGAGAGCCTCTGCCTCCTGAGGGCTGTGATTAATCTTTTTTCTTGATAACTTCATTTCAAAGGGAACTAGATCTTAGGTCTTGGAAAGAGACATTCCTGGGTCAGAAACATCAGTAAAGCAAGAACTTCACTAAGCTTTTGAAAAATTTAAAAAGATGCTGGGAATATGTAAAGTGAATAAATAAAAATAAATTTAAATAAATAAATTAGTAGGACGAAAAAGAGCGGGACATAGTGGCACAGACAGGGAGGTGGAAGGCAGGAGATCGAGAGTTTAGGGCCATCCTTGGATACAGGAGTTCAAGGCCAACCTGAGCTAGAGATCCTGTTTCAAAAACAATAACAAAGTTTTCAAAAGACTGACATACATCTCACCTGGAAGGAGCTGACTTAGTTTGCTAAGGAGGTGCTCCAAGAGAAGGGGCGGAGAGGAGTCTCTGCTCTCCTGCATTTTAAAAATTGAGTGAACCTACTTATATATTATGTAAAAGTGGGGCGTGTGTGCCGTGGCACGTGTATGGAAGTCAGGGCCCTCTATGGAGTCAGTTCTGTCTTCTGCTTGGCTTCTGGAAAACACTCAGGTCCTTAGTCTCACACAGCAAAACCTTTACCTACCTATTGAGCTACCTGCCAGCCCACTTCCCTTATTCTTTTTTTTTTTTTTTTTTTTTTGGTTCTTTTTTTTCGGAGCTGGGGACCGAACCCAGGGCCTTTTGCTTCCTAGGCAAGCGCTCTACCACTGAGCTAAATCCCCAACCCCACTTCCCTTATTCTTAACCAGGAGGAATCAGTCTTCTGGGTTTTAATTGTGTCACCTTAACCCCTTCCATCCAGTCTTCTTTCTCCTTCTGTCTCTTGACTTTTCCCATGCCTCACTTTCCTGTCTCTTAAATCCCTCAAGGGGAAAGGCCCTTTCTCTGAAGCTATCCTCCTCACCTGCCCTTTAGCTACCACTCATCCTTCCTTGCGCTCTCCAGTTCCCCTGCCTTTGTCCTCATCCCTGTCTCTCTCAAGAGAAGAAAAGGACCAATTTATGCTTGGTACACTTGAAAGCAACTGAGAGAAAATGAACTTTTACTATAGGAGGAAAGAGTAGGGCAGCATCAAAGGGCTAGTCACTGTCTTTTGGTAGGAAAATGTTTTGTGCTTCTGAGATGCCCATTAATCCATTTTGTTTGTTTCTCAGGGTCATGGCAGCGGCACTCGGGAACCATTCCTCCCTGTCCAGCTTCATCCTTGCCGGCCTGTTCAGCCACTCGCCTTATGGCTCCTTCTTCTTCTCCCTGATTCTTCTGGCCTTTGGGGTTGCTGTGGTTGGTAACATCCTCCTCCTGATGCTCATCCAGGCTGATAGACGCCTGCACACCCCCATGTACTTCTTCCTCAGTCAGCTCTCTGTCATGGACTTGACTATGACATGCACAGTGGTACCCAAGATGGCAACCGACTTTCTCTCAGGTGGGAAACTCATCTCCCTGGGAGGCTGTGCATCTCAGATCTTCCTTGTGGTCACTGTAGGAGGAGCTGAGTGCTTCCTTTTGGCTGTCATGGCCTATGATAGGTACATGGCTGTCTGCCATCCACTGAGGTACCCTATGCTGATGAATTGGAAGGCCTGCTCTTTCTTGGCCATGGCATCCTGGATGGGTGGCATGGCAGACAGTGTGATTGATGTGGGTGTGGTCTTCAGCTTCCCCTATTGTGGGTCTTTAGAGGTGGACCACTTCTTCTGTGAGGTTCCTGCCCTGTTACGCCTTTCCTGTGCTGACACCTCACTATTTGAGGACCTCATCTATGCATGCTGTGTGGTGATGCTACTGCTGCCTCTTGGGATCATTGTGGCATCCTATGCTCGGGTCCTCACAACTGTGATGAAGATGCCCTCCACTGAGGGGAAACAGAAGGCCCTTACCACTTGCTCTTCCCACCTGGCTGTGGTGGGCCTCTATTACGGGGGAGCCATATTTAGCTACATGCAGCGAGCCTCAGCTAGGACACCATTGGGGGATAGAGCCACCTCCATCTTCTACACTATCGTCACCCCAATGTTCAACCCACTTATTTACAGCCTGAGGAACAGGGAGGTAACAAGTGCCCTGAAGAAGATGCTGGAGAGATGGGGCTTGTAGGCATCCACACCCCCTCATACCTTACTCTAGGTTTTTGTCTCATCTGTTTCTTCCTCTGCCTATTCTTCTCCACCATTCCAATATTTCCTATTCCTTTTGGGGGCCTCTCTGGCTACATGGGAGTAGGCTTTAAGCTGAGAGTAACCTGCTAACATAGATACCTGGAAGGATGATGAGAGAGTTTAGCTTCCTGGGACACTTTCCTCCTCCAAGAACTATCATTTTGAGGAATCACAGGCCACTGTGAATTTAAGAATCAGGAGACACCCATTTATGTCATCCTGAGATAGGCAGGGACAGCCTTTTCTCTAGGCTGCATGTTAAGCTTTGCATGTGACTCAGTTGGCAGAGTGCTTGCCTAGTGTACACAAAGCACGTGATTCAATTCCCAGCACATGAACCAGATATGTTAGCCCATGCCTGTAATCCTTCTTCTTAGGAGAAAGAGGCAGGAAAGCCAGAAATTCAAGGTCATCCTTAGCTACACATTGAGTTTCAAGCCCAAGTTCTGAGCTGGCCCTGTTAAAAACAAAAACAAACAAACAAAGAAACAAAGAAACACAAGGAAAACTCAGGGAACCAAGGCTGGAAACCTATTCTCAACTCATTTGCACTTTGAAATGTGGAACCAAGTATCATGAAATGTGGTACACAGCTTGGTTTATGTAAGAAACTTGGTTTCATATATAAACCTGGTTTATATATGAAACTTTGGTCAAGGTTACTTCTCTGTGGACTTCATGTACAACTATGGTTGGTGATTAAAAATCACACCCAGAGTCTCTTGGCATTCACTGATAACTAATTACTTTCTTTAAAACTCCTTTTTTTGTGCCTTGTTATTAGGAAATACAGTTTTGTATCTTTGCACACCATAATTTTTCTTTTCTATTAAAAAAATGGAGGGGGTTTCATTGTGTTGCTTAGGATGACCTGGGCTCAAGTGACCTTTGAAGTCATCGGGACTGATGCTGGAGAGTAGAACCCTGTAAGATGACAATAGAAATGAAACCAAGTCACAGATTACGAGCAAGGCAGGCAAACTGTCCTACTACATTCGTCTGAGCTGACTGATCTCAACTGCACCTAAAAACAGAGCTCTGAACCTCTGTCTGAATCAGGCTGCTGGCCACTGGACAAAATGGAGCAACAGGCTTTTTATCAGTGTTGGTGACCATAAGCTGAAGTATGTTAATTGTCATGTCAGAGTCATGTTCTTAAAAGTTTATCACCTTACATGAAAACTTTGTGACCTTGTACTTGGCCAGCTAATGAGCAGTGGATTTCCCTCAGTAGCTGCTGTCAGTCAGTGCTACTGTCTTGTATAAATATCCTAGCTTTATGACAGGGCTGGAGGACTTACAATGTTTATGTTGACAAAGAAAGCATATGGCCAAGGTGGGAGAAACACATGCCAAGCTCTAATGGGCAACAGGCCAAGTTAATCTGGTGTTAGTCCCGGACGTGTTTCTCAAATGGTCACGTGCACAGTTAAGCCGAGTTTGCTCAAAGTTTCTGAAGCAGCAAAGAACATAGACATGCTACAGGGACAGAGATGTCACACCTTTCATCTCAACTGAGCCACCTGTCAACATCTTCATGATCAAACGAAGGATCAGTGTGTTGGTTTGTTTGTTTGAGCAAACTTAGCCTTCAGGTTTCTGCAGAGCAACCTTGCCAATGACGATCAAAATTGGCCTGTGAGAAGTGTTATTTATGATGAAGCTAGTAGGCAGCCAATGGCGTACTGCACAGTTGTCGTGTGAACACTCTGGCTTTCCAGACTAATTCAGTGTTTTATAGCAAAGCCATGGAGCAAGTATAGGCTGACCCTGAAATTGTTGAAACATTCAGATATTTGCATCACTATTAATAACAGTAGCAAAATCACAGGAAAACATACATCATGTTTTTAATGTGTAACAGGTTAAGAGCCCAGAGTCTGTTTCATCACCTTGGGCAGCCCCTGTTACAAGACTACAGATACTTCCCTGCCTTTAATATTTTTATTATTTATTTCTGTTGTGTTGGAGATTGGGTCCCTGTGTATGCATGGTAGGCGAGGGCTCTACCACTGAGCTGTGCTCCTAGCTCGGGCTTTGTACACAGAATCACGGCATAGAAACGTTAAGAAAGGCACGTGATATTGATTCACAGATTCATCTTCTGCTTTCAGCAGACAGAACTAACAAATAAACATGGCATATGATAGAGGTGTGGGAAGTGATATTTGAATTTGGAACCAATTTCCCTTGGAATGGGGCAAACTTTCACAGCTAGAGTTTAAGTTGTGGGAAGTAAATAAATCACTCTACACCAGTGGTTCTCAGCCTATGGGCCATGACTCCTGAAACCATGGAAAAATTCAGATATTTACATCACTATTCATAACAGTAGCAAAATCACAGTTATGAAATAGCAATAAAAATAACTTATGGTTGAGTGTCACCATAACATGAAGAGCTGGATGAAAGTGTCACAGCTTTAGGGAAGTCAAGAGTTGCTGATCTGTATATACAATCAAGAGAGTTCATGGGCAGATTGATTTGGGGGTGTAGTGCTAGAGACTGAACCCCATGTTAAACACACATTCTAAAACTAAGCTAAAGCCCAGCTCCCAGATTGTTTCTTTATCACTGAAACCAAAGGAGAAACAGAAGTGATGTGTGCTGAGACAACTGTAGACAGAAATCAGCATTTGCTCTAGTTTTGTTGCAAATACTTTGCATTGTTTTGTTTTATTTGCGATAGTGCCTGGTGTTACCCTGGCTGGCTTCAAACTCTCTGTACAGACAACAATGGCCTTACATTCCTAGTCTTTCTGGTTCTCTTATGTGCTAGGCTTATAGGCATGGCCACCACACCAGGCACAAGCACAAAGTTGACTTCTATTGGGACAGAATATCTATGAAGACAAATATTCAGGAAGGACTTAGGAAGTACTCCTTGGGTGTTTTGTCTTGAGACAATGTCTCCTCTCACTACATAGCCTGGTCTAGCCTTGATCTTCTGATCATCCTACTCTCCTGCCTCAGCAACCCCATCCCTCATTGCTGAGATTACAGGTATGTTCAACCATACCAAAGTCTAGAGATATAATCTCTGGGCTGGAGAAATAGCTTTGAGGTTAAGACCACTGACTGCTCTTCTGGAGGACCCAAGTTCAATTCCCAGCACCCACACGGCAGTTCACAACTTTCTGTAATTCCATTTCCAGGGGTCCTGACAAAACACCAATGCATGTAAAATAAAAAGGAGAGAGATGATCTTTGATCCGTATTTTCAATAAAGACCTCCTTTAAATACATTGGATCAAAAAATGTATACTTAACTATTTCAGTACACAAGAGACCTTGACCAGTAATTTCTTGGTACCTCACGATATATCAGGCAGCACATGGAGATACTGAGGAAGAAGGAAATATGCTCCAACGCTTGATAGCTTAGAGTCTGGGCCAGAATTCAACATGTTTTAGCTAGAAGAGGCATCTAAAATGAGTTCAGGAGTGACGAGATAATAGAGAATGAGAACTCGCTGGCCAAAGAGAACTAAGCCCACCTGAGAGAAGCCAGTGTGAGGAGTTAGAGCTCTGAACAAGAAGAGAGAGAATATGTCCTGCCCTGGGTTATTGGTTTGTTTGTGTTTGGGAGCCAGGGGCCCACTATACAACTTGTACTGGCCTCAATGTCATTCTTTGCCCACATGTTGAAATTACAGGTGCTTAGGTAAGTAAGTATTTTTTATGGGGGATTATACCCCATTCTTGCCCATTTTGGTCCCAAGGAAATGGTGCAGAAACACCATAACTTAATCTGTCGGCATCTGCTGGGCAGGTTCTGGGCTCTTCTAACCTCCATCCCAGCCACAGGCCCTGTGTTACTTCCCAACTGAGTCTTGCTCTGTTTGCTCTGTTCCATGTGTGTCCTCGGGGCCATTTTCTCTTGGCCAGATGCTCATGGTCCATCCTCATGGTCCATGCTGCCTCCTGGCATCCTCTTTCTTCTTCTACCTTTCTCCTTCTCCTCAGGGTCCCTACCTGAGACCTCCTACATATCTCAAGTCTTGCCTCTCTCTCTTTCCTGCCCAGTCACAGGGTCTAGCCTAATTAGAGATTCATAAGAGATCATTGGGGAGCATGCTTTTTTTTTTTTTGAGTACGCAGCAAACATTTGCTGTTCTTTTATTTCTGAATATTACTTGTGGCTCGTTTATTGTAGTCATATTCTGAATCTCCAGATCTTTTGCATTTTTTCTCCATCTTTATTAAATTGGGTATTTCTTATTTACAATTGTTATTCCCTTTCCCGGTTTCCAGGCCAACATCCCCCTAGCCCCTCTCCCTCCCCTTCTCTATCGGTGTTCCCCTCCCCATCCTCCCCCCATTACCGCCCTCCCCCCAACAATCACGTTCTCTGCGGAGGTCAGTCTTGGGAGGACCAAGGGCTCCCCCTTCCACTGGTGCTCTTACTAGGATATTCATTGCTACCTATGCGGTTGGAGCCCAGGGTCAGTCCATGTATAGTCTTTGAGTAGTGGCTTAGTCCCTGGAAGCTCTGGTTGGTTGGCATTGTTGTTCATAGGGGGTCTCAAGCCCCTTCAAGCTCTTTCAGTCCTTTCTAAGATTCCTTCAATGGCGGTCCTGTTCTCAGTTCAGTGGTTTAATGATGGAATTCGCCTATGTATTTGCTGTATTCTGGCTGTGTCTCTCAGGAGAGATCTACATCTGGTTCCTGTCAGCCTGCGCTTCTTTGCTTCATCCATCTTATCTAGTTTGGTGCCTGTATATGTATGGGCCACATGTGGGGAATGCTCTGAATGGGTGTTCCTTCTGCCTCTGTTCTACACTTTGCCTCCCTATTCCCTGTCAAGGGTATTATTGTTCCCCTTTTAAAGAAGGAGTGAAGCATTCACATTTTGGTCATCTTTCTTGAGTTTCATGTGTTCTGTGCATCTAGGGCAATTCAGGCATTTGGGCTAATATCCACTTATCAATGAGTGCATATCATGTATGTTTTCCTGTGATTGGGTTACCTCACTCAGGATGATCTTTTCCAGTTCCATCCATTTGCCTATGAGTTCCATAAAGTCATTGTTTTTGATAGCTGAGTAATATTCCATTATGTAGATGTACCGCATTTTCTGTATCCATTCCTCTGTTGAAGGCATCTGTGTTTTTCCAGCTTCTGGCTATTGTAAATAAGGCTGCTATGAACATACTGGAGTATGTGTCTTTGTTATATGTTGGGGCATCTTTTGGGTATATGCCCAAGAGAAGTATAGCTGGGTGCTCAGGTAGTTCAATGTCCAATTTTCTGAGGAACCTCCAGACTGATTTCCAGAGTGGTTGTACCAGTCTACAATCCGACCAACAATGGAGGAGTGTTCTTTTTCTCCACATCCTTGCCAGCATCTGCTGTTGTCCAAGTTTTTTATCTTAGCCATTCTGATTGGTGAAGTGGAATCTCAGGTTGTCTTGATTTGCATTTCCTTTATGACTAAAGATGTTGAACATTTCTTTAGGTGTTTCTCAGCCAGTCGGCATTCCTCAGCTGTGAATTCTTTGTTTAGCCCTGAATCCCATTTTTTAATAAGGTAATTAATTGGTAAAGATCTTTTCTCAATCTGTTGATTGCTGTTTTATCCTAATGATAGTGTCTTTTGCCTTACAGAAGCTTTGTAGTTTTATGAGATCCCATTCGTCAATTCTTGATCTTAGAGCATAAGCCATTGGTGTTTTGTTCAGGAAATTTTCTCCAGTACCCATGTGTTCAAGATTCTTCCCCACTTTCTCTTCTATTAGTTTGACTGTATCTTGTTTGAGGTGGAGGTCCTTGATCCACTTGGACTTAAGCTTTGTACAGGGTGATAAGAATGGATCGATCTGCATTCTTCTACCTACTGACCTCCAGTTGAACCAGCACCATTTGTTGAAAATGCTATCTTTTTTTCCATTGGATGGTTCTGGTTCCTTTGTCAAAAATCAAGTGACCATATGTGTGTGAGTTCATTTCTGGGTCTTCAAAGTTCTATTTCACTGGTCTATCTGCCTGTCTCTGTACCAATACCATGCAGTTTTTATCACTATTGTTCTGTAATACGGCTTGAGTTCAGGGATAGTGATTCCCCCAGAAGTCCTTTTATTTTTGAGGATAGTTTTAGCTATCCTGGGTTTTTTGATATTCCAGATGAATTTGCAAATTGTTCTGTCTAACTCTCTGAAGAATTGTATTGGGATTTTGGTGGGGATTGCATTGAATCTATGGATTGCTTTTGGTAAAATGGTCATTTTTACTATATTAATCCTGCCAATCCATGAGCATGGGAGATCTTTCCATCTTCTGAGATCTTCTTCAATTTCTTTCTTCAGAGGCTTGAAGTTCTTATCATACATATTTTGGGACTATTACGACGGGTTTCCCTAATTTCTTTCTCGGCTTCTCTTTTGTGTAGAGGAAGGCTACTGATTTATTTGAGTTAATTTTATACCCAGCCACTTTGCTGAAGGTGTTTATCAGGTTTAGTAGTGCTCTGGTGGAACTTTTGGGATCACTTAAATATACTATCATATCATCTGCAAATAGCGATATTTCCACTTCTTCCTTTCCAATCCGTATCCCTTTGATCTCCTTTTGTTGTCTGATTGCTCTGGCTAAGACTTCTAGAACTATATTGAATAAGTAGGGAGAGAGTGGGCAGCCTTGTCTAGTCCCTGAATTTAGTGGGATTGCTTCAAGTTTCTCTCCATTTAGTTTAATATTATTACTGGTTTGCTGCATATTGCTTTTACTATGCTTAGGTATGGGCCTTGGATTCATGTTCTTTCCAGGACTTTTATCATGAAGGGGTGTTGAACTTTGTCAAATGCTTTCTCAGCATCTAGTGAAATGATCATGTGGTTTTTATCTTTCAGTTTGTTTATATAGTGGATTTCATTGATGGTTTTCCGTACATTAAACCATCCCTGCATCCCTGAAATGAATCCTACTTGATCATGATGGACAATTGTTTTGATGTGCTCTTGGAATCTGTTTGCAAGAATATTATTGAGTATTTTTGAGTTGATATTCATAAGGGAAATTGGTCTGAAGTTCTATTTCTTTGTTGGGTCATTGTGTGGTTTAGGTATAAGAGTAATTGTGGCTTCATAGAAGGAATTCGGTAGTGCTCCATCCATTTAAATTTTGTGGAATAGTTTGGATAATATTGGTAATGAGGTCTTCTATGAAGGTCTGATAGAATTCTGCACTGAACCCATCTGGACCTTGGCTCTTTTTGGTTGGGAGACTTTTAATGACTGCTTCTATTTCCTTAGGAGTTATGGGGTTGTTTAACTGGTTTATCTGTTCCTGTTTTAACTTCAGTACCTGGTATCTGTCTAGGAAATTGTCCATTTCCTCCAGATGTTCAAGTTTTGTTGAATATAGGCTTTTATAGTAAGATCTGATGATTTTTGTTGTTATGTCTCCCTTTTCATGTCTGATTTTGTTAATTTGGATGCACTCTCTGTATCCTCTGGTTAGTCTGGGTAAGCGTTTATGTTTCTTGTTGATTTTCTCAAAGAACCAGCTTTTGGTTCTGTTGATTCTTTCTATGGTCCTTTTTGTTTCTACTTGGTTGATTTCAGCTCTGAGTTTGATTATTTCCTGCCTTCTACTCCTCCTGGGTGTATTTGCTTCTTTTTGTTCTAGAGCTTTTAGGTGTGCTGTCAAGCTGGTGACATATGCTCTTTCCTGTTTCTTTCTGCAGGCACTCAGCGCTATGAGTTTTCCTCTTAGCACAGCTTTCATTGTGTCCCATAAGTTTGGGTATGTGTACCTTCATTTTCATTAAATTCTAAGAAGTCTTTAATTTCTTTCTTTATTTCTTCCTTGACCAGGTTATCTTTGAGTAGAGCATTGTTCAACTTCCATGTATATGTGGGTGTTCTTTCCTTATTGTTATTTAAGACCAGCTTTAGTCCATGGTCGTCTGATAGGATGCATGGGATTATTTCTATCTTTCTGTGTCTGTTGAGGCCTGTTTTATGACCGATTATATGATCAATTTTAGAGAAAGTACAATGAGGTGGTGAGAAGAAGGTATATCCTTTTGTTTTAGGATGGAATGTTCTATAAATATCTGTTAAATCCATTTGGTTCATAACTTCTGTTAGTCTGTCTATGTCTCTGTTTAATATCTGTTTCCATGATCTGTCCATTGATGAGAGTGGGGTATTGAAATCTCTTACTATTATTGTGTGAGGTTCAATGTGTGCTTTGAGCTTTAGTAAGGTTTCTTTTATGTATGTAGATGCCCTTGTATTTGGAGCATAGGTATTTAGGACTGAGAGTTCATCTTGGTGGATTTTTCCTTTGATGAATATGAAGTGTCCATCTTTATCTTTTATGATGACTTTTGGTCGAAAATTGATTTTATTCCATATTAGAATGGCTACTACAACTTGATTCTTCCAACCATTTGCTTGGAAAGTTGTTTTCCAGCCTTTTAGTCTGAGGTAGTGTCTGTCTTTGTCTCTGAGGTATGTTTTCCAGCAAAATGCTGGGTCCTCATTGTGAATCTAGTTTGTTAATCTGTGTCTTTTTATTGGAGAACTGAGTCCATGGATGTTGAGAGATATTGAGGAACAGTGATTGTTGCTTCCTGCTATATTCATATTTGTATGTGAGATTCTGTTTGTGTGCTTGTCTTCTCTTTGTTTTGTTGCAAAACTATTGGTTTCTTGCTTTTTCTAGGGTGTAGCTTGCCTTCTTATGTTGGGCTTTACCATTTATTATCCTTTGTAGGGCTGGATTTGTAGAAAGATATTGTGTAAATTTAGCTTTTGTCATGGAATATCTTGGTTTCTCCATCTATGTTAATTGAGAGTTTTGCAGGATACAGTAACCTGGGCTGGCATTTGTGTTCTCTTAGGGTCTGTATGACATCTGTCCAGGATCTTCTGGCTTTCATAGTCTCTGGTGAGAAGTCTGGTGTGATTCTGATAGGTCTGCCTTTATATGTTACTTGACCTTTTCCCCTTACTGCTTTTAATATTCTTTCTTTGTTTTGTTCATTTGGTGTTTTGACTATTATGTGACAGGAGAAGTTTCTTTTCTGGTCCAATCTATTTGGAGTTCTGTAGGCTTCTTGTATGTTTATGGGCATCTCTTTCTTTAGGTTAGGGAAGTTTTCTTCTATGATTTTGTTGGAGCTATTTACTGGTCCTTTGAGCTTGGAGTCTTCACTCTCTTCTATACCTATTATCCTTAGGTTTGATCTTCTCATTGTGTCCTGGATTTCCTGTATGTTTTGGGCCAGGAGCTTTTTCCATTTTACATTATCTCTGACAGTTGTGTTGATGATTTCTATGGAATCTTCTGCTCCTGAGATTCTCTCTTCTATCTCTTGTATTTGTTGCTGATGCTTGTATCTAAGGCTCCTTGTCTCTTCCTTTGGTTTTCTATATCCAGGGTTGTCTCCCTTTGTGCTTTCTTTATTGCTTCTATTTCCATTTTTAATTCCTTCACCCGTTTGATTGTGTTTTCCTGTAATTCTTTCAGGCATTTTTGTGTTTCCTCTCTATAGGCTTCTGATTGTTTATTTGTGTTTTCCTGCATTTCTTTAAGGGAGTTCTTCATGTCTTTCTTGAAGTCCTCCATCATCATGATCAAATGTGATTTTAAATCTAGATCTTGCTTTTCTGATGTGTTTGGATATTCAGTGTTTGCTTCGGTGGGAGAATTGGGCTCCGATGATGGCATGTAGTCTTGGTTTCTATTCCTTGGGTTCCTGTGCTTGCCTCTTGCCATGGCTAGACCGTCCTATAGGCCTGTGTGTCAGGAGTGCTGTAGACCTGTTTTCCTGTTTTCTTTCATTCAGTTATTGGCACAGAGTGTTGTGCTCTCAGGTGTGTAGTTGTTCCTTTCTACTGGTCTTCACTTGTTCCTGTGGGCATGTGTTCTGAGTCCACCAGGCAGGTCACTTGGAGCAGAAAAGTTGTTCTTACCTTTAGTCTCAGGCCTGAAGACGCTCCTGGGGGCTGCTTTTCAGCTCTCCGTGAGGGCAGCAACCAGAAGGGCCTGCCCAGCCTTCTCTGGGCTCCCTGTGCACGGGGGGCCAAGGTGCCCCTAGGCAGTTTCCTCTAGAGTCAGAAATGTGGGCAGAGAGTAGTCTTCTGTGGCTTCCCGGCATGGTGGCCCCTCTGAAGGTCTATCTCTCCCTCCCACGGGATTTGGGTGTAGGGAGCTGTTTGACAGGGTCTCTTCAGATCCGGGCGAGGTCTGGACTACCAGGGAGCATTCTTTACTGCACATTGGTCAATACAATGCCCATGTCCAGATTGCAACAGCATCTTGGGCACAGCATCTGAATACACAGCACACAACATGTACCAACATGCCTAACTGATTTGTTTTAATAGATCGATTTAGGAAGCCCCTGCACTCACTGAGAGGGAGATAAGAATGTATGCCTCCATGTGTGTATGTTCCTGGCATGCAGTCCTAGTGCTCTATAGGGGGCCATAAGAGGGGATCAGATTCTCTGGAACTAGAGTTACACGTAACTGTGAGCTACCATGGGGTAAATGGGAACCAAACCTGTTCCTCTACAAGTAACCACTGAGCCTTGAGTGAAAATAGACTTGAGTTTTCTTTGATTGGTCTATATTAATTTCTACAATGTTCAATAATTATTTGTGTATTGAGTGATTAACCAATGAGTGATATAGGAAAGTATGGGATGTGAATTGAAAACAAAGGTCACAGAACACGTGACCTGGTCATCCATTAACAAAGCTCCCAGAGTGCACGCAGACATTCTGGAACTCAGTAGTTACCCTGGGACAAGGTAAATGTGACTCTTGGGGAAGAGTAGGTAGCATGTCAGGCAATATCCCATGGGTGTCTCCTGTAATTTAATGGGAGTCTAGGGTATTTGCCAAAGTTAGGGCTATGGGGAGTGAACTTTGTCCTGGAGCCAATTCATTATTTGGGTTTCCTTTTTGGCATGGTGTACATGTCTATTCCCTGGTCTCATTAACAGCTGGGACTTGCGTCCCAAAATATCTGCTGTGATTAAACCTGGGACATGATCTCATTATCAGTTTTGAAAGAAACAGAAGACCTTGAGTGGTTAGATCTATAAATTTTTATCTGGAGCGTTGGGGTTGGGGGGGATAGAGTATGTAGAAGTCTCTCCCAGGAACCAGACTCACACACTCCACCAAAGCCTGGATTTGCAGAGTGAAGTAGAAGGTGAACTATGGGGAGATGAATGTGGGTGGAAGATACCGAGGAGGTGAGGGAGGGTCTGAGAGATGAGGACTGAAGGAAGTCAGGAATTGGGAAGAGCTGTTCTGACTAGCCTTTCCCTTCAGGTTCTCTGGAGAAGGTTGGGCTGAATATAGAGATACCTGTGAGCTTTGACTGGCAAAGGCACCGGGAATCAGGAAGGTGGCACAATGGTTTCCACAATGGTGAAAGTGTTGTCTTGGTTCATCTACTCTTAGGCTGAGTTCCAAGGTCAGCAAGATGATCCGTTGAGTCCCAACTGCATGCGTATCCACTTGTACTCTGACTCCCTCAGTGCGATGGCCTGAGCAGATGATCTTGAACTCCATCCAGGCTATGCTCTGACTTCCTCTGTGGGAGCATGTCTGCAGCTTGCTATGTCTTACATCGTTCCCTATCGATTTCCATGACCTTCTAACTCTATTCAGCCTTTCTGCTAATATCAAGTGAGAATAGTTATACACCCAGATTGCCTTAGTCCAGTGTACATAAACCTATTTACTTTCTCTGTAGCTCACCCAAGGAGCTGAAAAACAGTAAGTGGCAGAGCCCCATCCAGACCCAGTAAACAAGGATGCCAGGAGTGTGCACCAACACATTTGCTTTTAACTTTGTTTTTGGTTTTGTTTTATTTGTTTTCAGAGACAAGCTCTTCTACCTGTAGTCAGGGCTGTACTGGAACTCTCTGCATTCCTCCTTTCTCAGCCTCCTGGAAACCAAGAATACAGATGTGGGCCACCATGCCTGGCAGGTTTTGCTCTTTAAAACATGTGCCAAAGTGTTGCAGAGACACAACACGATTAAGAACCAGAAACCTCTTCCTCCCTCAGAAGCGCAGAACTGTCTCTGGTTAGAATATGGAAGATGCTTATTGTTCCTTTCAGTAAAGCCTGGTCAGCTAGCAGATGACTGGTCCAACCACCAAAGCAAAGGGCGTGGAAGTTCCTGCTTCGCTCATAGAAGTACTCATTTCAAGTCTGTTGTAGCATTCTTTGTCTTGCTTTGATACTTTCAAGTTTCTGTTAAAGATTCCTTCCTCCTTCCTTCCTTACTTTTCTCCTCCTTCCCTCTATTTATATTTATCCATGTGAGTCCAGAGAGGCCTCAAACTTGTGATCCTCCTGCCTCAGAATACTGGAATTATAGGCTTGAGCTACCACATCTGGTTTGTTTGGGTTGACAAACAAGTTTGTATTTATTCTTGGGCCATAATCCAATGTTGTACGTGTACACACTACAGGATGCTTGGATCAAGCTAACGAACAAGCATATCCATCCCCTCACATCCTTATTTCTTGGTGGTGAGAATGTGCACGTGTTGCCAACTCTTAGCAGTTATGAAATATGAAGCTTTACTTTGAACCATGCTCACTGTGTTGGGCAGTAGATAAGAAAATGGGTTTTCTCCTCTGCACTGTGACTTTTTGCCTTTTGACTGAGTCTCAGGGAATGTCCTGAATTCTGACAGATGCTACTTGTCTTATAGAACCGATCGTGTACACTTCTGTGACCGCCACTTAGGATGTGAGCACTGGCCCAATTTTTCCTTTGTAAATTGGTTGAATGTAGCCAAATAGTTCCTGGTTCCAAACAGTTGCATCCACCTAGATTGAGCATAAATAAGGCAAATTGTATTTGACCGTGACACACACATTGTCACGTCCCCAGTATCTGCCCTCAGGTTTTCTAAAGCCCAAGTATCAGGATAAGATAGCAGTTGACTTTTGTCCAAAGAAGCACATCTAAGGTTCTCAGGCTCCCCTGAGGCCTTTGACATCGTCAGTCATCTTTGTTCAGCACCTAACTCTTTTGAGGGCAAAGCAGAACCTCTCCCTACCCAGGAACTCAGGAAATGCTCTCAACAAACACAGAGGAGAAAGACAACACCTTTTGTTATTGAATAAGCCTTAGGCAGACATGATGCCCCCCATGAGGAATGTGCCATGACCAGAAAGAAGGGGAACTCAAGCTTTTGTACGCACAAACCCTAGCAAGCAGATTTGCCCACATCCTTACACCGCTCTGGGGATAGACTTGACTCGCATGGCAGGGGAATAAGGAAAAGACAGACACACGGACATGCAGAAGATCTCAGATTGGGTTGACCAGGCGCTCTGATGGAGAAGGTGCAGCTGGAATCTCCTTGTGTTTATTTTATGCATTTGGGTAGTGAAACAAGGTTATTGTATAAGCTGAATGAGGAGGTAGGGTTATGAGACCCAGATAATCAAGGAGCCTTGGTTATTATACAGGTTAACAAGGAGACAGGTTTACCTAGCTTGGTAGGTGCAGTCTCTGTAGGGGAGCAGTCTTCTGACTCTGACCATCCAAGAAGCAGGAAGCTATGGTAGATATTTTCTGTATACACTGTCTATATTTGCACTTGGATTAGGAGGGAAGGCTTTGCCATTTCCCTGAGTCTAGCCCAAGGAAAATTTTGCTATGTTCCATGAGACTAAGGCACTGGGATCCTTGATGTGGTGGTGCCCTTGTGAACAGCCCTCATTTACAGGATGTCACTCACTCCCTACACGGGTGCATGCATTACTGCAGTTTCTTCCAGATGAATGGACACTGGTCCTCAAAGAAGAGGATTTGACTGTTGTCATTCATGGTTTATCTTAAATTTGCCTGCTGATTGAAGCAACAACCAGCTAGATGATTGACTTTGTGCAAAGGAAAATTGAACTTACATCTTCCTGAAAGGAAGCGACTTTGTGCTTCTGAAGGAAGTGCAGGCTCCAGTTAGGTTCCAGTTCTACCCCAGTGCTTGGGACCAGCCTCAGCGGAGGGCAGGGCTCTGGAGTGGGTGGGTTCAAGAGCAGGGAGGGAAGAATTGGTCGTGGGACACTATTCATTTTCGTTTCATGAGAGACAGGACAGAGAGGATGCACATCTCAGTATGGCTTGATCTACTCTGACAACCTGTGACTTTTACAGGCTTTATTTATACATAACATTATTTTCTCAGAAACTCTATTCACTTATACACTTATACATTTTCTTTTAAAGTCTTCATTGATTACATAAAAATATTGAAATAGGAACAAAGCCAGCAAACAATTTCACAAGAGCAAAAAATTAACATTATGATAAAATCAATTTTCTTCTAAGTCAATATCTTCTTCCTTAAGATTAGTGTCACAAGGCTTACAGTTACAGAAAGGTTAGACATGACGGCTTTATTTGAATTTGGTTCTGTTTCAATTTGGCATGGAATTAATAGATCAAAAGTTCCTACTACCTGTTATATCAAATTGGCTTTCTGCTAAAGTTTAATCCCTCTGACCTTTACTTAATTCTGCCTTTCCTTCCCCTATATTTCTTTCATATTTGGCTTAAGACTATCATCTTTTTTCTTTGATTCTTAAAGTACTGTGCAGCCCCTTGCTTAAGCAAAGGCAGTCTGTTTTTGTTTTTCTATCATATGAGGAAAGTTCTGGTCTGACAAGTCTGTTCAGGAAGGCAGGCAGTTCACTGAGCCAAAACATTTTCCTTTGTGTCTCTGTCATGAAACCTTGTTTCAATACAATTCCCCTCATTCTTACAATTCTGTAATGAATAGAAGAAAAACAGGATTCCTAAAACGGCTTATTTTTGCCTTCAGGAAGGTGCCAGCATTAACTATGGTCACAATCTCTTCCTATTCACACTCATTCCTTATTTCTGAAGCTGAAAATAGAAACCTAGAGATTCTATTATAGTTTGTAAGCTAGAATTTCCCTAAGTTTTTCTTCTTTAATAATTTTTCTCAAATCTTCTGTCTCATGCTTACTGTCACTCGTTAGTAATCTAAATGTGTATTCAAATAATAGGTTCTTAAGAAAGATTCAGTTTTCTGCATAACTGTTTTCACTTAGGAACTTTCATTAATTTCATTCCTTTTTTTAAAAGATTTTTTAAAAAGATTTATTTATTCTTTTATGTTATGAGTACACTGTTGCTGTCTTCAGAGACACCAGAAGAGGGCATCAGATCCCATTACAGATGGTTGTGAGCCACCATGTGGTTGCTGAGAATTGAACTCAGGACCTTTGATAGAGGAGTAAGTGCTCTTAACTGCTGAGCCATTTCTCCAGCCCAATTTCATTCTTATTTGCACCATTCTTATTTTTGTTATCCCAGCTTTAGCTTTCAGAGAGAGATCTTTAACAGTGAGAAATATAACTATAAGCAAAAGGTTCATAACAAATTCCCACCAAGGGCAGTGAAGAGTCAGTCCATGTCTTCCAAGCACTAAAACTGTGTTAAACACAGCCTTCAGGATGATTGTTACCGCCACCCCAGAGACTGAGATAAGGGTGCAGTCTCCCCTTCTTCCTTCCTTCCTTCTTTTCCATACTCCCCCCTCCATCCCCCTCCTCCCCTGCTCCTCCTTCCCAAGGAGCACCTCAAACCAGAACTTCAAACATACTGGATAGGCGGTCTATCATTGAGGTACAACAGCAAGTCCCCCTTCCCTTCCCTTCCCTTCCTTCCCTTCCCTTCCCTTCCTTCCCTTCCCTTCCCTTCCCTTCCCTTCCCTCCCCCCTCCCTCCCTCCCCTTCCTTCCCTTCCTCCCTCCCCCTTCCTCCCTTCCCTTCCCTCCCCCACACCTCTGGAAGGAGGGTCTCATTCTTTAGCTCTGGCTGTCCTGGTTCTCACTATGTAGACTAGGCTGGCCTAGACCTCACAGAGATCTGGTGCCTCTACCACCTGAGGGCTGTGATTAATCTTTTTTTTTTTTTTCATAATTTCATTTCAAAGGGAACTAGATCTTAGGTCTCAGAAAGAAACATTCCTGGGTCAGAAACATTAGTAAAGCAAGAACTTCACTAAGCATTTGAAAGATTTAAAAAGATACTGGGAATATATAAAGTGAATAAATAAAAAAATAAATTTAAATGAATAAATTAGTGGGAAGAAAAAGAGCGGGACATAGTGGCACAGACAGGGAGGTGGAAGGCAGGAGATCGAGAGTTTAGGGCCATCCTTGGATACAGGAGTTCAAGGCCAACCTGAGCTAGAGATCCTGTTTCAAAAACAATAACAAAGTTTTCAAAAGACTGACATACATCTCACCTGGAAGGAGTTGACTTAGTTTGCTAAGGAGGTGCTCCAAGAGAAGGGGCGGAGAGGAGTCTCTGCTCTCCTGCATTTTAAAAATTGAGTGAACCTATTTATATATTATGTAAAAGTGGGGCGTGTGTGCCATGGCACGTGTATGGAAGTCAGGGCTCTCCATGGAGTCAGTTCTGTCTTCTGCTTGGCTTCTGGAGAACACTCAGGTCCTTAGTCTCACACGGCAAAACCTTTACCTGTTGAGCCAACTGCCAGTCCACTTCCCTTATTCTTAACCAGGAGGAATCAGTCTTCTGGGTTTTAATTGTGTCACCTTAACCCCTTCCATCCAGTTTTCTTTCTCCTTCTGTCTCTTGACTTCTTCCCATGCCTCACTTTCCTGTCTCTTAAATCCCTACAGGGGAAAGGCCCTTTCCCTGAAGCTATCCTCCTCACCTGCCCTTTAGCTACCACTCATCCTTCCTTGTGCTCTCCAGTACCCCTGCCTTTGTCCTCATCCCTGCCTCTCTAAAGAGAAAAAAAAAAGGACCAATTCGTGCTTGGTACAATTGAAAGCAGCTAAGAGAAAAAGGACTTTTACTGCAGAAGGAAAGGGTAGGGCAGTGTCAAAGGGCTATTCTCTGCCTTTGGGGAGGAAATGTTTTGTGCTTCTGAGATGTCCACTAATCCATTTTGTTTGTTTCTCAGGGTCATGGCAGCAGCGCTCGGGAACCATTCCTCCCTGTCCAGCTTCATCCTTGCCGGCCTGTTCAGCCACTCACCTTATGGCTCCTTCTTCTTCTCCCTGGTTCTTCTGGTCTTTGGGGTTGCTGTGGTTGGTAACATCCTCCTCCTGATGCTCATCCAGGCTGATAGACGCCTGCACACCCCCATGTACTTCTTCCTCAGTCAGCTCTCTGTCATGGACTTGACTATGACATGCACAGTGGTACCCAAGATGGCAACCGACTTTCTCTCAGGAGGGAAGCTCATCTCCGTGGGAGGCTGTGCATCTCAGATCTTCCTTATAGTCACTGTAGTAGGGGCTGAGTGTTTCCTTTTGGCTGTCATGGCCTATGATAGGTACATGGCTGTCTGCCACCCACTGAGGTACCCTATGCTGATGAATTGGAAGGCCTGCTCTTTCTTGGCCATGGCATCCTGGATGGGTGGCATGGCAGACAGTGTGATTGATGTGGGTGTGGTCTTCAGCTTCCCCTATTGTGGGTCTTTAGAGGTGGACCACTTCTTCTGTGAGGTTCCTGCCCTGTTGCGCCTTTCCTGTGCTGACACCTCACTATTTGAGGACCTCATCTATGCATGCTGTGTGGTGATGCTACTGCTGCCTCTTGGGATCATTGTGGCATCCTATGCTCGGATCCTCACAACCGTGATGAAGATGCCCTCCACTGAGGGGAAACAGAAGGCCCTTACCACTTGCTCTTCCCACCTGGCTGTGGTGGGCCTCTACTATGGGGGAGCCATATTTAGCTACATGCAGCGAGCCTCAGCTAGGACACCACTGGGGGATAGAGCCACCTCCATCTTCTACACTATCGTCACCCCAATGTTCAACCCACTTATTTACAGCCTGAGGAACAGGGAGGTAACAAGTGCCCTGAAGAAGATGCTGGAGAGATGGGGCTTGTAGGCATCCCCACCCCCTCTTACCTTACTCTAGGTTCTTCTCATCTGTTTCTTCCTCTGCACATTCTTCTCCACCATTCCAATATTTCCTATTCCTTTTGGGGGCCTCTCTGGCTTGATGGGAGTAGGCTTTACTGAGAGTAACCTGCTAACTTAGATGCCTGGAAGGATGATGAGAGAGTTTAGCTTCCTGGGACACTTTCCTCCTCCAAGAACCATCATTTTGAGGAATCAGAGGCCACTGTGAATTTAAGAATCAGGAGACATCCATTTATGTCATCCTGAGATAGGCAGGGACAGCCTTTTCTCTAGGCTGCATGTTAAGCTGGGCATGTGGCTCAGTTGGCAGAGTGCTTGCCTAGCATGCACAAAGCACTTGATTCCATTCCCCCAGCACAAGAAACAGACATGTTAGCCCATGCCTGTAATCCTTCCTCTTAGGAAAAAGAGGCAGGGAAGCCAGAAATTCAAGGTCATCCTTAGCTACACATTGAGTTTCAAGCCCAAGTTCTGAGCTGGCCCTGTTTAAAACAAAAACAAAAAACAAAGAAAGAAAGAAAGAAAGAAAGAAAGAAAGAAAGAAAGAAAGAAAGAAAGAAAGAAAGAAAGAAAGAAAGAAAGAAAGAAAGAAAGAAAGAAACACAAGGAAAACTCAGGTTACCAAGGCTGGAAACCTATTCACAACTCATTTGCACTTTGAAATGTGGAATCAAGTATCCTGAAATGTGGTACACAGCTTGGTTTATGTAAGAAACTTGAAACTTTGGGCAAGTTTACTTCTCTGTGGACTTCATGTACAGCCATGTCTGGTGATAAAAGTCACACCCAGAGTTTCTTGGCATTCACTGATAACTAATTACCTTCTGTGAAACTCCATTTTGTGTCTTGTTATTAGGAAATACAGTTTTGTATCTTTGCACAGCATACTCTATCTTTTCTATTAAAAATGGAGGGAGTTTCATTGTGTTGTTTAGGATGACCTGGGCTCAAGTGACCTTTGAAGTCATCGGGACTGATCCTGGACAGTAGAACCCTGTAAGATGACAATAGAAATGACACCAAGTCACACATTATGAGCAAGGCAGGCAAAGTGTGCTGTTCCGTCTGTCAGAGCTGGCTGACCTCAACTGCAGCTAAAGATAGAGCTCTGAACCTCTGTCTGAATCAGGCTGCTGGTCACTGGACATAATGGAGCAACAGGCTTTTTATCAGTGTGGGTGACCATAAGCTGAAGAACATTAATTGTCATGTCAGAGTCATGTTCTTAAAAGTTTGTCACCTTACATGCAAGCTTTGTGACCTTATACTTGGCCTGCTAATGAGCAGTGGACTTCCCTCAGGAATTGCTTTCACTCGGTGCTACTGTCTTGTATAAATATCCCAGCTTTATCACAGGGTTGGAGGATTTACAATGTTTATGTTGACAAAGAAAGCATAAGGCCAAGGTGGGAGAAACACATGCCAAGCTCTAATGGGCAACAGGCCAAGTTAACCTGGTGTTAGTCCTGGACACGTTTCTCAAATGGTCACGTGCACAGTTAAGCCGAGTTTGCTCAAAGTTTCTGAAGCAGCAAAGAACATAGACATGTTACAGGGACAGAGATGTCACACCTTTCATCTCAACTGAGCCACCTGTCAACATCTTCATGATCAAACGAAGGATCAGTGTATTGGTTTGTTTGTTTGAGCAAACTTAGCCTTCAGGTTTGTGCAGAGCAACCTTGCCAATGACGATCATAATTGGCCTGTGAGAAGTGTTATTTATGATGAAGCTAGTAGGCAGCCAATGGCGTACTGCACAGTTGTCGTGTAAACACTCTGGCTTTCCAGACTAATTCAGTATTTTATAGCAAAGCCATGGAGCAAGTATAGGATGACCCCGAAACCGTTGAAACATTCAGATATTTACATCACTATTAATAACAGTAGCAAAATCACAGGAAAACATACATCATGTTTTTAATGTGTAACAGGTTAAGAGCCCAGAGTCTGTTTCATCACCTTGGGCAGCCCCTGTTGCAAGACTACAGACACTTCCCTGCCTTTAATATTTTTATTATTTATTTCTGTTGTCTTGAAGATTGGGTCCCTGTTTTATGCATGGTAGGCAAGGGCTCTACCTCTGAGCTGTGCTCCTAGATCAGGCTTTGTACACAGAACCAAGGCATAGAAACGTTAAGAAAGGCACGTGATATTGATTCACAGATTCATCTTCTGCTTTCAGCAGACAGAACTAACAAATAAACATGGTATGTGCTAGAGGTGTGGGAAGTGATGTTTGGATTTGGAACCAATTTCCCTTGGAATGGGGCAAACTTTCACAGCTAGAGTTTAAGCTGTGGGAAGTAAATAACTCACACCAGTGGTTCTCAACCTATGGACCATGACTCCTGAGACCATGGAAAAATTCAGATATTTACATCACTATTCATAACAGTAGCAAAATCACAGTTATGAAGTAGCAATAGAAAATAACTTATGGTTGAGTGTCACCATAACATGAAGAACTGAATTAAATTGTCACTTTAGGGAAGTCAAGAGTTGCTGATCTGTATATACAATCAAGAGAGTTCATGGGCAGATTGATTTGGGGGTGTAGTGCTAGAGACTGAACCCCATGTTAAACACATATTCTAAAACTAAACTAAAGCCCAGCTCCCAGATTGTTTCTTTATCACTGAAACCAAAGGAGAAACAGAAGTGATGTGTGCTGAGACAACTGTAGACAGAAATCAGCATTTGCTCTAGTTTTGTTGCAAGTACTTTGTATTGTTTTGTTTATTTGCGTTAGTGCCTGGTGTTACCCTGGCTGGCTTCAAACTCTCTGTACAGACAACAATGACCTTACATTCCTAGTCTTTCTGGTTCTCTTATGTGCTAGGCTTATAGGCATGGCCACCACACCAGGCACAAGCACAAAGTTGACTTCTATTGGGACAGAATATCTATGAAGACAAATGTTCAGAGAGGACTTAGCTTCCTTGGGTGTTTTGTCTTGAGACAATGTCTCCTCTCACTACATAGCCTGGTCTAGCCTTGATCTTCTGATCATCTACTCTCCTGCCTCATCAACCCCATCCTTTATTGCTGAGATTACAGGTATGTTCAGCCGTACCAAAGTCTAGAGATAATCTCTGGGCTGGAGAAATAGCTTTGAGGTTAAGACCACTGACTGCTCTTCTGGAGGATTAAGGTTCAATTCCCAGCACCCACATGGCAGTTCACAACTTTCTGTAATTCCATTTCCAGGGGTCCTGACAAAACACCAATGCATGTAAAATAAAAAGGAGAGAGATGATCTTTATCCATATTTTCAATAAAGACCTCCTTTAAACACATTGAATCAAAAAAATGTATACTTAACTATTCCAGAACACAAGAGACCTCACCCACTAGTTTCTTGGTACCTCACGATATATCAGGCAGCACGTGGAGGTATTGAGGAAGAAGGAAACATGGTCCAGCCCTGGAGAGCTTAGAGTCTGGGCCAGAATTCAACATGTTTTAGCTAGAAGATGCATTTGAAAATGAGTTCTAGAGTGACAAGATAAGAGAGAATGAGAAATTGCTGGCCAAAGAGAACTAGGCCCACCTTAGATAGGGTCTATTAAGCCAGTGAGAGGAGTTAGAGCTCTGAGCAATGTTGGGCCCACATGTTGAAATTACAGGTGCTTACCTATTGGATTATTTTTTATGGGGGGTTATACCCCATTCTTGCCCATTTTGGTCCCAAGGAAATGGTGTAGAAACACCATAACTTAATCTGTCAGCACTCTGCTGGGCAGGTTCTGGGCTATTCTATCCTCCATCCCAGCCACAGGCCCTGTGTTACTTCCCAACTGAGTCTTGCTCTGTTTGCTCTGTTCCACGTGTGTCCTCAGGGCCATTTTCTCTTGGCCAGATGCTCATGGTATCCTCTTTCTTCCTCTACCTTTCTCCTTCTCCTCATGGTCCCTAGCTGAGACCGCCTACATTATGTCAAGTCTTGCCTGTCTCTCTTTCCTGCCCAGTCCCAGGGTCTAGCCTAATTAGAGATTCATAAGAGATCATTAGGGGAGCATTCTTTACTGTACATTGGTCAATACAATGCCCATGTCCAGATTGCAACCTTATCTTGGGCACAGCATTTGAATACACAGCACACAACAGGTACCAACATGCCCGGCTGACTTGTTTTAATAGATCTATTTAGGAAGTGCCTGCTCTGCTTGAGAGGGAGGTATGAATTTATGCCTGCATGTGTGTATGTTCCTGGCATGGAAGCCTAGTGCCCTCTAGGGGGCCAGAAGAGGGGATCAGATTCTCTGGAACTGGAGTTACAGGTAACTGTGAGCTACCATGGGGTAAATGGGAACCAAACCTGGTCCTCTGCAAGTAACCACTGAGCCTTCATCTCTCCAGTTCAAAGCAAGTTTTTGTTTTTGTTTTTTTATAAATTCTTTTATCTATTACTTTTTTGGTAGGAATATGGCTTTCTAGTAAGAAAACACAGATTAGTCTCTATCAACGAGGGTACTGAGGGTACCTGGAAGAGAATGGGGGACAAGAGACCTGAAGAAGGATGCCAAGAACAGAGTCTGATGAAGGCGACAATTTTATTTTTTCCCAAAACTGAATTTATACCATAACATTGGTAACAGAGGAAGGGGGGAAGTGTGAAACATTTACACAGGCTAAGGACACAGTATTCGTGTGGTCAGGGAATCGGCTGATGTTGACAGGATGTTAGAAAGGTCACAGGTTTGTCATATCTATTGGTCAGCAGGATGTTGGTTTTTCAGAAAGGTTACAGGTCATATCATTGGGTATCTTGACGTCAGACGTATTTCTCAGCAAGGTCAGAGCTTTATCATATCATTATTCATCCTGACCACCAGATTTGTATTAGTCCTCTGCAGCTGGCTGGGGATTTTCCATGAACCCAGTCATACTTAACGCTAACCATAATAATAACATCAATAATGGAGGGTTTCAAGGGCATCACTCCCAACAAGTCTCCACCCTTAAGGGATAATTCAAATCACCTGGACAGAAAAAAGACCCTTCAGGAAGACTGTTCCAGAAACTTTAAGAAATACTGTGAAATCTCCTTAACCTGTAGGTCCACACAATGGTCTCTCTGGCCATTGTCTGAAGTCCCACCCCCCGAGAGTGCCCTCCACAATAGTGCTTTGATCAAAACTCATTTTCTTTGGATTATTTCTTATTAACCTGAGGCAAAAAAGAAAAAAAACCATGGGTTTGTTGTTTTAGTTTCAAAAGCAATACATGATCTCTGTTTTAAAAAAAATCCCACCATGGAACTAGAGAGCTAGTTAGAATCCTCTGCACGTACGTAAAATCTATGTGTGATGGTACTCTCTTGTAACCCCAGCTCTGGGGGACAGAAAGCAGAAACAAGAGGATCGCAGGGGCTTGTAACCATCCAACCAATCTGGCTAGTGAGTGAACTCTATGCTCCTTAAGAGACTCTGCCTAAAAACAAGGTCAGAGAGTAATAGAGGGAGGTACCCAAAGCCTTCACATACACAGACAAGCATACCAACACACACAGAGACTAGCATTGAACTTTTGGGTCTGTTCTCTTTGGGTTTGTTATTTTTTTTTCCCAGCACAGCTCTTTGTAGGCTTATACTTTTCAAAACCTACATTAATAAGTGTATTTACGTGCTTTAACCTCCCTTCTAGCCCACCACCCACCAGAGGTAGTGGAAAAGAAGGTTAAGAGGGCAAAGGAGGGTGTAGACCTGTTTAGAAATAGTTCTTTGGAGGGAATCCAATCTGCATTGCTAGGATATCAGCAGTTCAGTTCTCATGAATCGGCAGCAGCAGCTTAATCCGCTTGCAAACACCATTCAGGAATCAGCTGTGGTAGTTTGGTCCAGAAGAAACCTCAAGGCTCTGCCAATCTGCTGGAGTCTGTAGAAGTGGCAAGAAGCCACAGGAACCCCGCCAGAAGTTCTTTCTCTGTACAAAGTCATGACAAATGAAACCAACAAAGAGTGGCAAGGTGGACCAATATCACACAGCTTTGTCCACTGTCTGTTGGCTTACATTTATACCCTCTCCAAACATCATGTGTTCTCTCAAGTGTCTGCTCTAGCAAAATATCCCATGCCCCTTTTCCAGGCAGCTTCCTGAAAAACACCACATGTCTGCTTCAGCCAAAACATCCTCTCAGAAGACAGTTTCCAGAAAAGTATCTCATGACACAACTGAGTCTAGAAAGAAACCAGAAATTTCCGCTTCAGGTCTTTGAATCTGACACACTTGAAGTCTTCCTCAAGGTATATTGAGCCCCTGCAGATGAGCTCACCACAGTCGCTATCAATCACCATCTTTGCTTTCTGGGATGTGTGCATGTGGAGCACCTGAGAGTGAGTGAGTTATTGTGTTTACCTCAAGCATCTTTACAGCTCTCAACACTTATTTGTGAAGAGCAATAGTTCCCTGCATCTCTACGGCACTAACGTTTCATTTGTAAAATCAACATTCACCTAAGTATTTTCATATTTTGGGCTCCTGTTCTTTGACCTAATGTCTTGTCTCATCCTTGAAAATGTAAATGTCATCATGTGGCTCATTCGAAGATTGGCATTGCTACAGTACTCTCTCCTTTCTTCTTCTTTTGCCCTAAAGGAAGCTCAAGGACAATTTTATCAGAGTTTACAGAAAACTGGTATGAAAACTCTGGCAAGCACAAGGAAGAGATGAAGAAAACACCACGACTTTTAAGTTAGGCACGGAGGAGGAATAAGAGACAGCCTCTTAAGAAAGGGAAACGCACTCCCAAGACTGGAAGGAGGCGAGCAAGCTGAGGGCGGAGCCTGAAGCCAGAAAGAAGGAGCCGGAAGTCCTTTTCTTCACATAAAAATAATTTTATTTTTTGGTTGTTGTTTATTCTTTTTTAAAAAAGATTTATTTATTTATGTATGTGAATACACTGTAGCCATCTTCAGACACATCAGAAGAGGGCATCAGGTCCCATTACAGATGGTTGTGAGACACCATGTGGTTGCTGGGAATTGAACTCAGGACCTCTGGAAGAGCAGTCAGAGCTCTTAACCACTGAGCCATCTCTCCTGTCCCTGTTGTTTATTCTTCTGTCATATATGACATCCTGACTGCAGTTTCCTCTTTCCTCTCCTTCCAGCCCCCACTCCTCTCCACTCCCCTCCAGATCCACTCCTTCATTTCAGATAAGGATGGTTCTCCCAACGATATCAACCAAACATGGCAAAATAAGCTGCCATGAGACCAGGCACCTCCCTTCATGTCAAGGCTGGACAAGGCAACCCAGTAAGAGCAAAAAGGTCTCAAAAGTAGGCAAAAGAACCAGAGACAGCCACTGCTCCCACTGTTAGGATCCTCACAAGAACACCAAGCGACACATCCATAAAATGTAGGCAGAGGACCTAGGTCAGACCCATGCAGTCTCCCTGATAGTCTCTTCAGCCTCCAAGAACCCCTCTAAGGCCTGCTTAGTCGATTCCGTGGGCTATGTTCTTACAGTGTCCTTGACCCCTCTGGCTTCTCTAAACCTTCCTCCCCCTCTTCCAGGGGATTTCCTGTGCTTCCCCTAATGTTTAGCTGTGATCTCTGCATCTGCTCCCATCAATTGCTGGATGAGCCTCTCTGATGATGGTTATACTAGGCTCTGGACTACAAGTATCATCAGGAATCACTTCATAGACTTTGTCTTTTCTTAGTCATGTTTCTAGTTCCACTATTTTAAGGAATGTGTAAGAGTGCTACTAAAGACTGTGGAGCCATCTTGCTTTACAACAGACTCTGCCTGGTGAGCTAGTGTAAAACAGCCATTGTTTTGTTTGTTTGTTTTTTGGTCTATACCAATTATTTCCCTGATGTAAAGCTAATAGCTTTTCCATCTTACCCTTTCCATTCTCTATTAGACAGGTTTCACTTATTTTTAAAGATTCCCGTGAAAAAGAAAAAAGAAAAAAAATACAGTGTTAGCGTGGACTTTTGTATTTGGGTTTTAGTTATTGCCTATTACTGCATTTTTTATTTTTTTTAATTTTATGAGATTATAATGAAATTATATAATTTCTCCCTTCCTTTTCCTCACCCCAAATTCTCCTTTGTATCAATTCTAGCTCTCTTTCAAATTCTTGGCCTTTTAAAATTAATGTATATGTACATACATATATATTGCTAAATATCACCTGCTCAGTCTGTGCGATGCGACTTGTATGTATGTTTTCAGAGTATCACTGCATTCTTGCCATCTGTATCCCACACATCTGCTGGGCTGGGAATCTAATGCACTTCTCTGGGGAAGTGTCGAAGTTGAAGATGTGTGCTATCCCTCAAGTTAGGCAAGCACTCCACCACTGACCCCATCCCAGCCACGTCACTGCCATTACTGATTTCCACGTGCAAATCGCCACATTTATGATCAAGGAAGTTGCTACAAGCTGTATTCAGATCTGAGCCATGGGTGAACTCACTGCTTATGAAATGTCATTACCTCTAGACCTTTTCAGAATACACAAAATTACACACACACGCACGCATGCACGCACGTGCGCGCGCGTCATACAAAACTATACACAAATTAACGGATAATTCTTATTTCTTTCTCATTTCCTACACTGCACACTCCAGAATCCTTCTATATACACAAACGATCTCTCATTTTTCTATTTAAAGATAATTATATTCATGCGTCTGTATAGACCCTCTCTTTGTCCTTTCTGCTTTTGTCTCTTTGTCCTTTCTGCTAACCCCCTGCATGCTTTGGCTGCAGAAGAGCAAAGCGCTGTCCAGAAGTTCAGAACAATGCATGAACCTGGCCTTGAGGTCATGGCAGTGCCTCATTACCAGGCCGGGTCCAAGGGCTCATAGGGCTGTAGCCAGTTGTCATTGTCGTTCTCTTCGTTGATCTGTAGTCCTCTAACCGGCAAAGAGCAGATGGTCATAGGATCAGGGTGTTCGCTGCCATCGTGGGCTCGGGGCCTGAAGTAGGCACAGAGCGTCCCGGAGAAAGTGTCGGTGAAGCTGAAGATGTGCGAGCCATCGGACACGTTGAAGAAGGACAGCTTCCCCGCCTCGTAGTCCAGCAGGACGCCCACCCTCCGGGGAGGCACGCGTAGCGCTAGTGCCACGCGATGCGGGTCTAGCACGAAGTACTCGCAGCGGTTCCACAACCCCATCACCCAGTAACCGGCCGCCGGGCTTAGGCGCGCAGGCCCTGAGCGCTCCACGGACTCCAGACAGGCGCCCAAAAACCAACGGCTGCGTCGGCCTACGTGCACCTCCCAGTAGTGGCGACCACTAGAGAAGCGCTCCCGGCTTAGCACACATGTCTGCTCTGAGAACCGCTGCGGGTCGCCGGCTGCGGTACTGGGCACCCCCAGGCGGGAGGACACGCTCTTGCGGTTGTTGGAGACCTCCAGGCTAGGGTGTGCTGTGGCAGGATCCAAGGTCACATCCACTGAGCAGAAGCAAAAAGTTAGTACTTGCTGAGGAAGGTTGGGAAACCTCCCCTTCTTTCCCCCTCCATTCCTCTCCTCTCCCTTCCACTCCCCTGTTCTCTCCTCTCCTCTGTTTCCCCTCTCCTCCCCTCCTCAGAAAACTTCTAGTTCCTCCAGTTGGAACAACTGGTGGGATCACACCCGTTCCCACCCACCAACTCTGTCAACCACTCCTCTTCCCAGAGCATCATGGAGATCACTCCTGAAGCCGACTCCTTTCCTGCATCCTATTCTCAGGTTCCAAATGAGGTAGA
This sequence comes from Rattus rattus, assembly GCF_011064425.1. NCBI lineage: Eukaryota > Metazoa > Chordata > Mammalia > Rodentia > Muridae > Rattus > Rattus rattus. Next base: position 31,849,835 of record NC_046162.1, read on the forward strand.
TTCTGGAGGACAGAGCCATGACGGAGCCACGTTTTGAGAATGAAGAGATAGGTTCTTGTGGTTCTTATTTCCTCTGTCTCCACCACCCAGGCTGTACATCAATGCTATGCTGTGCCTCTGCTTCACAGCCATTTTAGGACTCTTAAAACTACAGGGACCATCCAGTGACCTACACTCCAACACCCATGCCCAAAACACATCTATTTGATGGCTAAGAAACTAGAGGGCACCAACCTATTTCTTGAGACAAGGTCTCCCTGTAGAGCCTGGGTTGATCTTGGCTCACGATCCTGCACCTCAGCCTTCCTTCCCAGTGCTAGATTTCAGGTGTGTATCACCATGCCTGCCTGCGGGGCCCTTCTCTGAAATGATCTGAGAGGTTCCTTTCAGATTCTGCCTTTTCTTCGGCAAAAGATTCTAGAAGCAGCCTCCCTGTCGTGGCATATGTGTACACACATGAGTGTGTGCTGTATGTTGTATGTGTATCGTGCTCATTTCCAGCATATGGACTTGACCCCTGGAAAAGCTGTTCCTCTAGAGACAGCTCCCCCTGCACCCCTTCTGTGCAAGACCCAACGCAACCTGTCTGTCACCAGTCACATGTGGCAGCTCCAGACACTTACCTGCATATTGCTGGGCTGCTCTCCACTCTGAAACCGAAGAGAGAGAAGAAGGGACTCAGAGAGTTCAGCCAGCAACTTTGGGACCCATAGGATGGCTTCCCTTGCTCAAGAGCTGCCCACAAATTAAATGACCTCATCTCCACCTCTGGATTGGACCAGGCAGGGGTCTAAACAGTGCTGGGCTCTATCAAAGTGCTGTGTAGTCTCTAGCTACATTGGGAAGATGCAACAGGGGTAAGGAACCTGGGTGCCCTAAAGCATGGACAAGAAACCTATCTGCCTGCCCAAGCTCAGTCCTGGAGGCCCCGCTGAACTGAACTCTGTCCTAAGTTGTCTTCTAGATGCCCAGTCTTCCCTCTGCAAGGAGTTGATCTAAAACAATAGAAGACTTTTTTTTCCAGAGCACTGGGGTAGAGGGGACTCAATCAGAAGAGCCAGTGGAACTCTAAAGGCAGACAGCTGTTACACGGAATACCTTAGTTCTAGCAAAATGCTGGTTCAATGTTGGTTTGCTTATGAATTTAAAACCATTCATTTAAATCAACTTGAGGATTTTTAAGGGTTCATTAACTTTAGAAGGGAAGTAGCTATGGGGAAGGAACACCTGAACTTCCAGATTGCTCTTCAGGCCATAACAGTGAAAACAAGCAGGAAAGGTGAACCCTTGGACAAGCCCATCTAGACTGAACATACACTGAAGTGGTAACCTTACCGCCTTGGGGAAATTATGGCTGATGTGCTAAATGGCGCTAAGAAGACTCGTTCAGTGCACACAGACAAATCAGTGGGCTCATTCTTACCTCACACCCAGAGTGCGAGGAGTTCTGTAGGATTAATGACACATGAAACATGCCATTGCAGTTTGGATAGGAAACATTTTCCAATGGCCCCAAGTTAAAGGCTTAGTCCTCAGCTCTGCACTATGTGGAATCTTTAAGGGGGACAGCCAAAACGAAAGTCTGCTGGCCATCCAGGGGGTGTCAAGATGCTGGCCTTCCCTTGTTTAATCTGCTACCTGCCCTACCATGTGGCAAGCAGCTTTCTCTACCTCAGACTCCCTACTGGCTGTGCAATGTGCCGCCTTGCCACAGGCCCAAGTGACCATGGATCAATTGCCTTTGAAACTGTGATCTCATGTAAACCTTTGGTCACTTCAAGTGTACCGTATCAGGTATTATGTGATACTAATAGAAGGCCAAGAAATACACTATACATTAATAAAAGAAATTATGAGTCAATATTGTTGTGGCATCCCTAGCAAAAGTCTTCAACAAAATTTCAGGAGCATAAGCCATAAGGTTCAAGTTTTGATTAATTAAACTTTATCAAAAGTAATGATCTCTCTTTAATAAAGGGAGTATGAACAAGGCTAACAGGAAGCAACACAGGAGCAAAAGGAATCCATATTATTTAATATTTATCTATAGTGACATATAGATATATATCATATGATATATATTGCATGCACACACGCATATGCGTGCGCGCGCGCACACACACACACACACACACACACACACACACACACACACACACACGATATAGGAATGCTCAAAACCTTAGCATCCAGAGATGCTAATAAAAGAATGAGAAAGCATCTATCTCTATGGGCCAGCAAACTTAGCTCACACAGGATGCAGGTGCACAGAGCACCACCATTGTTGATGGCAGGAAGATGGCTTTCTGGGAAACTATTGTCTAGTCAGCATACTAATCTCCCTTCCTGGTTATACTTCCTAGAGAAACAGGGTGAGAGCACAACACACTTTGGGCTTATTCAGTGTGGCTTGCAGTGGCGAATCAGCAAGAAGAAGCAGACCTAACATACATGGGGTAGAAATTTAAGCAGCGATACATGTAGAAAGCAAGGGACACACAGGATGAGGCTATGAGTGATGGTTATAAAAATGAAACTATAATGCATGTGACAAAGTAGAAAGCCAGGTTTGCAAGAATATATACAAAAAATAGACATTAGACCATTGGCCTTATGAAGGAATACAGACCCTTATGGTGTTTTCAGGTTTCAGGAAATTACTTTTCCCAAGGTCTGGCATTTAGGCAAAATCCAGAATTCCCTCTGGGATTTAAGATGATAGTTCATACTTCCTAAAAGAAGTCATTCTCCTTATATGTGGCAAAAGTGACAAATGGCTCCTCCATTTACCTCTGCCCGTGGTGCCTATTAGCATGTCAAGGTCTATGCTAGCCTCCAGGGTCCCTCAATCCTAGACGACATACTCTGCCCCCTACCCTAACCTCTCCAGCTTCTGCCCCTGACATTGTTCAGACATTTTGGCTATACACTTGGTTCTTCTCTTGGTTTTGCTCTTGGCTCTGCTCCTGGACCTCTCTTCTTCCATTTTTCCCTCTCTTCTGTTCCTTCTTTCTCCTCCTCCTCTCTTGCTCCCACCCCGCCGCTTTCCTCTCATGATTCAGGTCGGTGCGCTGGACCCGCTCAGCCTGCATTCTTTGAGCTGCCTCTGGCTGTGTTCTCCCTCGCGTGCACAATAAAAACCTCCTCAACCGTACCCAGGAATGGCCATGTCCTCATTCTCATTCATGTATATAGAGAAGCATTTAAATATATCGGAGCATGTCTCATCCAGATCCACAGGACGTTTGAGGGTGAGCGTTGGAAATTGAGGTGACTGCGGTGTGTAACTGTTAGGTTTCAAACCAGGAACAAATGGCTGAACTGCCTATCTAACAGATCAACGTGGACCTAGCCACCAGGTTCTCCCAGCATCCCTCAGTCCTTATCTGTTTCAGGGTATGGCTGGCATACCCCACCCCTTACCCTAAACTTCTCAAGCCAAGAAAGAAAGGCTGGGCTGCCCTTCCCCCAGCTGCCCTTCCCTATATATCCTAAAAATCCAGATATTTTGGTACCCAGTTCTCTTTTGGGCCTCCTGGCTGCTACACCTGTTCGCTTCCCTCCTCTCCTCCCCCTCCACTCTCTTCACATGGCTCAGGGGCATGTCCACTCTGGACTTTCCCTTTAAACTATAATAAACTTCCTCCTACACCATTCCTAGGACACACTCATGTCCTTTCCTTTTTCTTTCTTTGTTTTCATTCAGTAACCAGGATTAGAAACAATGTTCTTTCACAGGTAGCCTTGGGACAATATAAATATACGATTGAATGGTGGGTCTGACCTCTGCCAAGTACAAGGCGCATCCAATACGGGAAGCACAGCAGAGCAAGTGGAAGCATCAGACAGAGTGTGATGTTGCCAAGTAGACAGTAGCTGCTTAGTGGCTGCTTGACCTACACTTTTTGGTTTGTTTGCTTGCTTGTTTGTGTTACTTTACAATGGTATGGAAGCCATAGGTATTCATTAGAAACCAGGCTTGGAATTTCCATCGTTTGTCAGGCTGGAGACAGTGGGGAAGCCTCGGTGAGTTACAGAGCAGAAGGTGCCCATCCAAACCCCCAGCCCTGTGCTGCGTGGCTGTGATGGACATGTTCCGTTTCCAGTGGGTTTAGAAAGATATGACGCCATCATGGAAGTCAGGGAGCCCAGTGAGGAACGGTAGGAGAGAAAGGGGCTTTACTCACCAGCCTGGCCTTCGGACCTTCTCCAGTCTGAAGCAGCAAAGGAAAAGGGGAATTAGAAAGTCAGGACACCACATTTTTCCCCATAGTGGCCTAATTCCCCTTCCCTCACCACCCATGCAGCTGGCACAGTTCCAGCCTGTGTGTCATACTTCGTTGATAAGGAGAGGATACATGGATAGTCAGGCATAATAAGCAGATAGGAAGGGATGGTTCTGGAGTGAAGGACACTTACCAAGCTCTGTCTGAAGTTTCTCTGCAAGCAAAATGGAGAAGGGTCAACCTTCTGATGTAAACACATTACTCAATCTCATGTCACTTCTCACTGCTACTCTACCCTTGATGCCACACTGCCCGGTAGGAGGCTCATCCCCAGTCAGTATTCCAGGAGCCTTTATCCTTTCTTCATTTCAGAGGAAGAAATCAACAGGCACCAGGGCCCGGGAGGAACAGGTTTGGCTCTAAAGGGTTTCTCCCCTAGGCTCCAGTTGGGTGGAGAGGAGTTTATTCTTTCTAAAACCAAAAGCTGTTCCTGGTGCTCATATGGTGGTGGGGGAGGGGGAACATGAATAAGCTCAGACACAGAGCACAGCCTACGTCTCTTGGGGTCATTTGCTGAATGCTTCATTTAAAGATTGGAAGGACATCATGATTGTTTTTTCCTGGCTAGACGTAAAGGCTCTGACTGTGTCTCTAGAATATGGTCCTCTGGCCTCTCCATCTGCTGTCCTCTTTAAAAACAATCGGTATAGTAATTCAGACGGCCATCTTGATGACTCATTGCAATGGTCTTTGGTTTGGTTTGGTTTTGTGTTTGTTGTTTTTGTTTTGAGTTTTGGTAGGATAGGGTAGGCAGTGAGACCCAAGGTCCTCAGGTTCCTCACCTACCTTTGTACAGCCGTCTGCTACACCACACCGTGCCTCAGTGGCTTTAAGTTGGTGTGTTCCAATGAGAGGAAAAGTAATTTAACAGAGTGCTCCCATTTCAGTGCAAGTTCAAGGGTCATTCCTCACAGTGGCGTTTGGGTTGAAAGAGAAAGATGGATTCCAGGAAGATGAGTGGGGGAAGACTCCAGCAGCGTGTGTGCCGATGTTCTCCTGTTGGATGGAGCTGGGACCCACAGGCAGCCCACCTCAGTCTGACTGAGGGAGGAGGGGCAAGCAAAGATGGGCTGAGAACCAGATGGGTGTCATCCTTCTCTCCCTTAAAGGGGCCTAGTCACTTTGACTGCCCTTTTCTGCTGCAGGGGTGACCAGGTAAGCATACTTGTCTTGTAGCCTGCTCTGTGGCGGGGAACCCAGAACTTACCCAACCGCGCAATTAGTCTTTCTTGAGACAAAAAAGAATAGAGGATGCTCTCAGAGTGGGGAAAGACCAGACAGGAAAGATTATGAACACGGGGGCGACCTCACTCCCCAAAGGTATGCAGTCTCAGCCCTGTGCATCGGGGAGCCAGCCTGGGTGCCTGGACACAGACTCAACCCAGTCCTTCTCTCTCTCTGCTCTGCTAGTCCAAGATGCTCCCCTCCGAGACTGAGGTCTTGCCTTGGAAACTTGGGGATGTGGGGATAGAGGGCACCACCTCTGGCTTACCTCGGTCCTTCTCTCCCTGCTTCACCCGGTTTTCTGAAAGGAAGAAGGAATGGGAAAAGCTGAGTAGCCGGCTTGCACTTGTGGTTTTCAAGCTCTCCTACAGATTGGGTTGCCTTCTTCCAAGGTGTACCTCCACACCTCCCCACCATGAGTCATCGCCCCCTTCTCCTCCCCCACATTCCACCACCCTTTCCTATTGAGAGACTAGCAGTTAGACTCCCTGGTGGGCAGACAGGAAGAGTGGCCATGGGATGGTAATATAAAGGTGGCAAATTTCCAAGATGGCCGACTTCTTCCTCAACCACCTGACTTGAGACAAAAGGCCTGGCAGTTTTGGACTCCGGCTGATGGGCTGGCTCTACACGTTCAAGGCCTGGTCAGGACATTTCACATAGCCTTTGTGTTCCAATCAACCATCCCATCCGGCCTCAAACCAAGCCGCCATAGAGTAGGGGAGAAAGATTCTTCAGAGGATTTAAAAGTCCTATCCTCAGAAGAGACAGATTTTTTTCTGTTTTCGAGTGCGTCTCTCATCACCCTTAGCTTCCCAAAGAGTCTTTTTCTCTGTGTATCTGTTTGATGTGTATGTTTCCTCATCGCAATAAAAACGCCCCTTTCAAATTGTTGACTCTGTGATACTTGAGGTTTCCCTGCTGCTTGTGCTTTTCACGCGCACGCGCGCGCACGCATACACACACACACACACACACACACACACACACACACACACACACACACACACACCTATACCTTTTAGTTCTTTAACTGGCAGGGAAAATGCACCCCATCCAGACCCCTACCTAGACTATGAAGCAAAACCAGCTTCACAGCCTGACTCATACCTTGAAAGCGCCGCTGCTTGTAAAAGTACCGCAGTGCCAGCACCGCGAGGGCGACCAGACTGAGTGGCAAGACCACCAGGGTTCCCACGAACGCTTTCTTCCAGGGTGATGTTCTGGGTAGGAAGACATCTGGAAAAACGTGCCACATGGTGTTACTTGTCTTGACTTAGGCTTTACTAACCACTGAAGCAAGATTATCTTGGACCTCACATCGTGACATCTTGAGTGACCTTACCGTAGCCAGTTACACCTTTCAGTGGGAGCCTCTGTAGCCAAATATGAACCGAACACAAACGCAAGCTGTGCAGCCTGCACTCCAGGTAGGATCAAGTGCAAGGGCTGAACTCACTAGGGTGGGGGAAGGGAAGGCTGTGAATTAAAGAGAAAGGATGGCTTGAGGATGTGACAGCTGTCCTGATGGCGCTGTGATTTTGCTTGCCCCTAAATGAACTGCTCTATCCCAATTATTAGCATGCTCAGACCTGAGTAATGATTTACACAGGTCCCCTGTGATGACTAAAGAGACTTAATGTGGAGCAAGGGGTCCCTTAAGTGCCATTGACCTTTTGCCCTGTGATGCCTGGGAGATGCTGGTGGACGGCAGGGGAGATAAGATTGGGAAAATGGGCTTGGGGTATGCAGTGGCCGTTTTATTACTATATAGAGGAAAAGTCAGAAACAACGGAGGGAGGCAAACTAATTTTCCTGCCCAGCTGTGGATTCCATGGATGGCTATAACACATAACTTTCTGATGTCCGCCTTTAAATAACCCGTCTTAATCCCCCCTTCCACACAGCATGCTCTTTGACTGTCGTCCTTCTGTAAGCAGTAAGAATAAAGTCATTTAATCTGCATTCGAACTGAATCTAAGTCTCTGGTCTCTCCCAGTGGGTTCAGATGCCACAGCACTGGTATGACCTTCACCTCCCACCACTTACAACTGGGCAACCACAAACTCCACTTTTCCAGCTCTGATCCTACACTTGAAGGGGTCCAGCATCCGAAGTGTTTTGCTTTTGGAAACCGGTGAGGTATTCAACTTGACTGTCACTTGCTTCCTGGCATTTGTCTCAGTTTTCACACCACTGGAGGAATCCCCAACAAAGCCAACAGCTACTTGGTCACAGCAGCAACTACCCTGTGCTAGTCTAAATGAAAATGGCTCCCCAACATCAACCCAACCTCAAAACCTTTGATCTACAATTTGTCCTGCCTACAAGATGTGCTGTGGTAAATGTGCTGCAGAAATTGGTGGAGTGGCTGACCCATGACTGGTCCAGCTTGAGACCCATGCCACAAGAGGGAGCCCATGCCTGACACTATCTGGAGGGCCAGAAACCAGAGGCTGGATAGCCCTAGACATCTGGATAGAACCAAACATGACCAGCAAAGAAAAAAAGTCCATGAGACGATTCCTAATGGTACTTTACTGGAGCCCAGCATAATCGTCACCAGAGAGGCTCCACCAGCAACGGATGGAAACAGAGGCAGAGGGCCACAGCCAGACATTAGGTGGAGCTTGGGAAGTGCCCTGAAAGAGGGGAGGAAGGACTGTAGGAGCCAGAGGGGTCAAGGACACCACAAGAAAACCCACAGAAACAACTAACCTAGGCTCATAGACACCCCCAGAGACTAAACTGCCAACAGGGAGCCTGCATGGGATTGGTCTAAGCTCTCTGCAATATATTATGGTTGTGTAGCTTGGTCTCCTTGTGTGATTCCTAATAGTGATGGTGGGAGATGTCTCTGACTCTTTTGCCTGCTTTTGGGACCCTTTTCTTTCCACTGGGTTGACTCATCCACCCTTAGACTGAGGGGAGGTGCCCAGTCTTACTGCAACTTTATATGCCATGTTTGGTTGATGTCCATGGAAGGCCTGCCCCTTTCTGAAGGGAAACAGAGAAGGAGTGGATGAGGGGAGAGAGAGGGAGGGGCTATGTGTGTAGATGGGGGGAGACTGCAGTTGGGTTGTAATAAATGACAGAAGAATAAAAAAAACAATTAAAAAAAGAAAATGGCTCTCATAGGCTCATAGGAAGTGGCATCATGGAGATGTGACTTTTTGAAGGAAGTGTGTCACTGAGGGTGGGCTTTGAGGTTTCAGAAGTTCAAGCCAATCCCAGTATCTCTCTCTCTTCCTGCTGCCCGCCTATCCAGGTACCTTTCCAAACCCTGTGTTCCACCGTGCTTCCTGGCGTGATGATATGGACTGAACCTCTGGGACTGTAAGCCTGACACAATTAAATGCTTTTCTTTATAAGAGTTGCCTTGCTCATGGTGTCTTTTCACAGCAGTGAAACCCCAAGACAAGCCCCAAAGGTAGGATGCAGTTTGATGCTGCCCATAGCCCAGGGCGGCTCCCAGAGGGGCCAGTGATGACGAGATGAAGACAAAGTCAGAGCAGGACTCTGCAGAAACATGTGTCAACTTCATAATTTTGTGTTTGTGTAATCTAATTATTCAAAGGTAATGATCTACTACAGATAAATATTTTTAAACTTTAGAAGTATAGTAAACAGAGGCAGACATTGCTAAGCCATGCATTGTTGTATAGATGACCTCTGGGCCAATCAACATGGAGCTTTGGATGGTTAGAAAGACAAACGTGAGGCAGTGCCTACTGACCTGCAATCTGGATCACGAACTCTTTCTTCTGGGGCAGCAAGGGGTTCTGGATTATACAAGACACATTGCTATGAGTCCCTCCTCGGACAATCACAGATGTCTCCAGACTGAACAGGCCCTGGGCATTCTGGGTGATGTCTTCAGACTCTGGAGAAAGGCACTGACCCTGGTGGCCTGTCCACTGGACCTTGGGCTTGGGGTACCAGCCACTGGAACTGCATTGCAACTGAATGCCTTCTCCATTGAAGCCTTCGAGGGAGATGTGTGGGTCTGAGCCCAATCCTGAGAAAGCAGGAGTGAGAAAAATCAGGCTCGCCAGGCATAAAGTTCCTGCCACTGTTCACCATCTGAGGTCACCATAGGATGTCAAGAACTGTGACTGCTCTTATCGTGTATATGAGCCCTCCAACTGTGAACTGCCAAAGGCAGTTTAGATTAGGTAGGGACATTAGGAAATATTTAGGGGGGAGGGGTTATGTGCATGTAGTTATATTGTGCAGTAAATGATCCCACTACAATGAAGAATCGTCTCACCCAGAACTCCAGTAGATTATCCTCTGTCAATTCTCACTAGATCTCAAATACCTATGGCATATGTAATCCTGTTATATAGCTACCTATCATTTGTCTTATCTATCAATTTATGTGCTAGGAGTCAAACCCAGCTCTTGTTCGTGTAGGTAACACCCTACCACACACACACACACACACACACACACACACACACACACATATGTGTGTGTGTGTGTGTGTGTGTATATATATATATATATATAACTTGAGTCCATTTTGTTGTTGGAACATATATGATTTTAAGGCTGCATGTATGTAACAATAATACTCAAAGAAAAAGAAGCTATCACCTTGAGAGTGAGGGGTTTGAGGAAGGGTATCTGAAAAGGGTTTTAGAGAGAAAAGAAGGGAGTAAGAGATGTAATTCTACTTCAATCAAAAACAATAAAAGATTAATGTTGTTTAATAATAATGATATATAAAATACATATCAGGAAAGCCCCAGGCCTTCATCTTATGTCTCACTACTTAGGTAATAAATTTCTATTAGCTTCTAGCTTGTATTTCTTACAGGTTTTTCTACAATATTCCCCTATTAATTGTGTGCAAAAATATACATCCTCAAATTTCTTTGTTTCTTCCCCTCTTGTTAATGGATTCTAGGAATCGCTGCACACCTGTTCATCGAGACATAACAGGCTCTGGGCATTCTGGGTGATGGTAAGGAGCCTGTTTTTCCAAGCTTCAGAATGTGGACGGTGCTGACGGACCACATTCAGCTCCTGTGTGTTGGTATTTAGGAAGCTTCAGTGCTCTTGGAATTCTATGTAACACTACAAATACTGATCTTACACAAACGCCTATTGTACCTTTATGTCACTTTAATTCACTTTGTCATTGTGGTCTAAAACTATCTTTCCAGATGTTTTAAAGTCATTCAATATTTTAATGAACCTTTTTCCTTTTTATTTACTGCATACGGATTTGTTGTCATCGTCGTCGTCGTCGTTGTTGTTGTTTTTTTAAATCTTTTTAAAAGCTTCTCCCACCCCACCTCCAACCCCTGGCATTGAGGATCGAGCCACACCCTGTGTGTGCAGGACAGGCACTAGACCTCTGAAGTATCCCTTCATGCCACACTCAATGTTTTAACACACTGCGTTTGCTGTTTGTTTTCGATTGCAGAGTTTCTCTCTGCAATTCCAGTCCGATCCTTTTCTCTGTCTCCTGCTCCTGGCTGACTCGAGAACTTACCTGCTACTTCCAGCTCCCACGTGGCTTCACCAGAGAAGTTGTGGGAAAGAAAGCGGCACCCATATCGACCCTCATCAGAGGGAACCACGCTAAGGATATGCAGGTTCACGCTGCCCTCGCCAATGTCATAAGCTTCAAATAAGGTCCTGTTTCGGAACTGCGCCATCTGTGGGTTTGAACGTCCCTGTGGCTCCTGGTACAGGTACACCACGTTGGAGACCTGGGTCCGAAACCAGAGGATTTCCATGTAGCCTGCGTCCTGGTATGATGACAAGCGACATGGGAACTCCACCGCTTCCCCGACGCGGGCCAAAATGGACTCTTCAGGGCCCAGCACCCAGACCTCGTCTAGGAGAACAATCCAAAACAATGGCCAAGATCAATCCACTTTAAACATAATTTTTTTTTAAATCACTTCTCTTTGTAGATCAGAAATCTACAGCAAACCATTCAAATGACAAAGATGAGATGCTGTCCGACAACAATTTGTGTGTTCTCCTGGAGAAGAGATTGTCATGAAAAAAAGTCGGTTAAAATGCCTGTCTATGTACACACATTACAACAGGGCTGGACTAGTTATTGGTTTGAATCTATCAAGAGTAGATGCTTTTTGGGACGCTGTGTGAATACGGGCAGAGCAGCATGCTAAATGCAATGCGTGTTACTAACAAAATTTATGCCTATGATATAGAATTGCTGATCTGCATAAGCCCACCAAGAAAGATCTTGAAAGAGGGAAACCATTTAGCTGATGGTGGTGCTTTCTGGGCAGTGAGACTGGAAAGTCTTGTTTTGTCTATGTCTTAGTAGAGTTTCCATTGCTGGGATAAACACCATGATCAAAAGCAACCTGAGAAGGAAAGGTCTCATCTTACAGATAAGTCAAGGCAGGAACTCAAGGCAAGGCCCTGGAGGCAGGAACTGAGGCAAAGACCACAGAGGCGTGCTGCCTACTGTCTTTGTTCTTCATGGAATCTTCAGCCTGCTTTCTTATATACCTCAGGACGGTGGGCCCAGGATGTATACGCACAATAGACTGGGCCCTTCCATTTCAGTCACTTATTTATTTATTTATTTATTTCATTCATTCATTCATTCATTCATTCATTCAAAAAGAGCTGTGTCAGAAGTGGGATACAAACCCACGCCTCCATTCGGAGACCAGAATCAGTCACTAATTTAAAATGCCACAGGCTTGCATGCAAGTCAGTCGTAAAGAGGCATTTCCCAAGTGTGCTTCCCACTGCACAGATATCTCCGACTTGTGTCAATCTGACAATAAAACTAGTCAGGGCCGGCAGTCTTCCCAGTATTTATCCACAGAGTACATCTGTACGGCTTCTGTGTACTTTAGTATTTAAATGCCTCTGACCTCTGCTGTTGAGAGACCTGTCAAGCTCTTTCACTTGATCGTTGGTTTTCTTTTCTGGTGCCTCCAGGTGGTGTCTCTGCTATCCTTAGTCAGCTTCCTTCTTCCCAACTTCAGCTAACACTTCTTCCCCAAACACAAGCATCCTACGTCTCCTTCCTTATCCTTCACTTTGCCTGTAGATCATGGAGTTTTCTTGCTTTGCGTCATTTTGGAAAAAAACCTTTTTTACCTCCTGGATGAATCCCAGGCAATCCAGTCATCCTTCTTACCACGTTCCCTCTCCAGGGTCTCGTCAACCGTCCTTCTCATACACCTGAGAACAACGACTATCCTTCTCTCACCCTCTGTCTCTGTTTCTCTGTCTCTGTTTCTCTCTGTCTCCCTGTCTCTCTGTGTCTCTGTCTTTCTCCCTCTGCTCCACATCTATTGTCTTCCCAGGGAACATGTACTTTGCAGGGCTTTCCAAGGTTTTAACAACTGGTATAGAAGCAGTGAAAATATATAACAGTACTGGTTGGTATATAACCGTACTGGTTGGTATATAACCGTACTGGTTTGTATGTAACTGTACTGGTTGGTATATGTCCCAGAACTGAGGAGGCTGAAAGAGTATTGAGAGTTCCAGGCCACCCTAGGCTGCCTAGCAAGAACCTGTTTCAAAAACAAACCAACAAAAAGTTACAAAAACAAATAAAAAGTAAACCAACTGAACAAAAACAAATCGAAAACCCTGCATGGGAATCCTTTTGCATTTTAGCAATTAGTGTGGTCTGTATTATGTATGTATGTATATAGTGTGCTGTACTATGAGGGTCCTTTCCTAGGGGGCACCCAGCAGAGTTAGGGGCAGAGTGTGGGTGCTCATATTCTACCTGGGTAGGCTGGCTATGGCTGCAGATCAAATACACTACCTGAGTTCACCTCCCACAACTGAAGGAAGAGAAGGTAGGTGAAGAAGATGGTGAGGCACCAAGGTGTTTGCTTCAGAAACCCCAGCAATACTGAGAAATCTGCCATCTGTCAGCGGTGAGGGCTACCTAGAAAAGATTAAACACGCGGGTAATGTGGGCAGTGACCCTTCACCCAGAGGCTCTGAGATTGGCTGTTGTCTAAGTTATTTATTGTATCCTATTATTTATTGTTATTTTATTATTAGCTGGAGTTCCACATCAGGCCCATAGCTTCTCTTAAACTATGACAGGATGTAAGAACTGCTTCTAATTTTACCAGGTGGTGTTGTTACCGTTGGGTTTGCTGGAACTCATGGTACCGTGGGCGGACAGGGCAGAAGGGTCCCAGAGGAAGCCGAGTATTGTTTAGACTCAGGAATGGAGCCATACATTGTGTAGGGGCTCAGTGTCACCCTCTCTGGGTTAGTGACGCTCCCCAGAGAATGGGTAATCTAGGAAGAATCTCAAAATGAAGCTTGATCTCCCTTCCTCCCCTTCACATACCACTGGTGTACATGTTTCTTTGTCCTGGAACGTCGGGTTCATAAAACAGAGGAAGAGAGAGCTGTTTTTTCCAAAGCAGGGTATGTATGATGGCTGCCCGCCAACTTTTGGGACATTCTAGGTCAATTTCATCTATTCTGATCTTCTCAAGGATAAGTCCCTGTTCTCACGCTTATCACATCTTCAGGCCCAGCTGGTGGAGGGATGCCATCTGGCAATCCCTTCTTTGTCTTGTGGTCCAGAAAATGCAGACTCCTCTAGCTCTAAGTTCCTACTATGCTCTGTGCTAGCATCTACGTCTAGCAGCCAGGGAGTCTGATGTGATCAGAGCATCTCGGGAGGCACAGTCTCTCCACATCTTCATTAGGTGTAGGACTTAAGGCGGCAGAATTTGTAGCTGGGTGAGCTGAGCCTCAGTCTTTGTGCCTGAGCAATGGAAGGGAAAAGTTAAACCTCCTATTTGTTGACAAGATGCTGTTTAAATTACATGTGACAATGCACGCCTAAAATCCCAGCATGCAGAAGGCTGAAGCAAAGGGATCATGAGTGTGAAGCCAGCCTGGGCTAGCTAGCCAGACTCTGTCTCAAACATAGAAATAAAGAAATACTCTATAAATAAAACTCGCCACCTCTCCTCTCTCTCCACTTTCAAAACATCATTTTGCCACTTTCTTTCAGAAACAGTTCATCCCACCACCATAGTTCCTCTGGGGGTGGGATACTCAGTGAATTTTTACTCCAGTCCAACTCGCATGTCTACTCTGTCTTTTGCCACCATCGTCACCATTGTTTAGTGGCCCTTGAATAGCTTTTGCTCCTGCTGAGCCCTAGCCACATGCTCTGCAAAACCATAGACAAAGACGTGGGATTGCACAGTAGGAAAACAGTCAGAGCAGATGTGGGAAGGTTGATGAGGGCTTCTCAGGGCGACCTTGGGGCTAGAGAGACTCAGACTGGTGGGAACACAGCATAGGGTGTGAGGAGAGCAATGGTCTGAAAAATGAATGGACCACATCTTGGAGCTTTGGAGCTCAGGCTCAGGGATTGCAGAGAGAGGACAGAGGAGCACGTCAGGGCCATCCCATCTGTGTTTCAGTTGCTCTCTTTAGAGGGAGGAGGGCTCATTCTCCTCCGGAGCCAACTTCATTTACCTCCTGAGCAGAGGTAAAAGCTCTGAAGGAACAGTAAGACCCCTTGTCTTTGTGGCTGATGACAGAAGTGTGTGTGTGTGTGTGTGTGTGTGTGTGTGTGTGTGTGTGTGTGTGTGTGTGTGTGTGTGGACAGCTCTGCCAAGTGGCAGCAAAGCATGGAAGCTACGCTGACTGTGTTTGTCACTTACCTCGTTGCCTTCCCTTCCTTTTTGTGCCTTGGTCTGATGACCAGACACAACTTAGAGACCCAAGAGAGGAAAGTCGCACTGGGCACACCACAACCCAGATAGGACCTTGCAAAGCAAGGCCTAGGGCACGTGCAGTGGTCCATTTTGGGTGAGCTACAATGTGAGGGCTTAGTCAACTGTGTTAAGTGGTAGCTCTGGTCATGCTAGAGGAACAGTTCTTTTCCAAGGGGCAAGCACATGGGGTAGTGGGTTCCAGAATTGCTAGAGGACCCACAGTTCTCTGTAGTCTTTCTCTGTTGTGATATATAAACATGTGGTTGTTATCACAGAAGTTATGGGGGGAAAGGTTAAAATACAAGGCACATACGTGAACACACACACTAAGGTAGAAGCTTCACTCTGCCACCTGTAGCTATGTGTGAAAGTGTCCCACATGCCTCAGTTTCCCTACTTGTAATTTGGGCTCATTGGTAAAGGTAGTGATAAATTCACCACCAGTGTCTTCACAGACAGGAGTCACTGGTACTTAGTGTCTGTTCAGTATTCAGGGGTATCTATTGCATTGCCTTTAATTGGAAGCCAGTAGTCTGGAAACTTCCTGAAAGGACTAGAAGAGATTCTCTCTCTCTCTCTCTCTCTCTCTCTCTCTCTCTCTCTCTCTCTCTCTCTCTATATATTTGCCCACAGCAATAAACATAAACACTTCTTTATCTAACACTCACATCAGTATTATTACTTTAATCAATAAGCCCAAATTGTAGGTACGGAAGCTGAGGCATATAGGACACCTTCATACTCAGCTAGAGGTGGCAGAATGAGGTTTCTACCTCAGCTGCTGTTTGCAGCACCTGTTTCCTCTCCTCCACCCTCGCCCCAGCTGTGCTGGGTCAGGTCTAGCTTCCGATTTGATTTGCATCAATAACTCGAAACCATAATGCTGTTAGGGAGCGCCCAGCCCAGGCAGTGCCGTGCACACCCCGCACTAAAGAAGAAACTAGGTCACAAGCTATCCAGGTACGAGACCAATCAACCGATGAATTTAAATTTTACTGCCAAAGAAAAAGAAAGAAAACTTAAGCCAAAGTGCCCCCCAAGACTTTGTCACCAGCCTCTTGGACGGGAGTTAGGGGTCTTCAGTGTTTGTTCAATACTCAGGGGTGTCTGCTGGAAAGCCTGTAATTGGAAGTCTGGAAACTTCCTGAAGGGACTAGAAGAGAGTTTCCTAAAGTGACTTTGTGCGCTGCACACCACACTGCTCCCCACCACTGCCTCAGGGTCTCTTCTCCACCTTTCCTTCAGTTAAAGGCTCTGATCCTTCCTGTAGTTTCCCCTCAAGGAGAAACACTTTCTAGTTTCCCCCTTTTGTGCCGAGGGCTCCAGAGTCTGATTCAGGTGGAGAGGACTGGTTGGAGAAAGGGGGAAGCTAGATATGCTGAATTGGGGTGCGGTGATGGTGGGGGGCTGGAGACCTCGGTGAAGAGGCCTCAGACCGAGCTAAGTTGTCCTGGTGGGGGACCGCGTTCTCTCTGCTCTGCTGTGATCCCCGGGATGCTCCTTTCTGACGATACGAAGGCTAAAGAGCTCGTGCACACTGCAGTACATCTCTCACATCCGCTGTGTTGCACTGTTTTGCAAACCACAGTTGGTATGGTTCATCTTGCTGCTATCTCCATAAACTACAAAGGGCAAATGAGACTTCCGCACTTCCTTCCCTTATCCCACTCCAGTGCCCTCTACTGCGTGCTAGCTTGCGCTGGTGTGATTTTACTCAGTCTATAAAGGGATTTCCACCCTCAGAGTCTCCAAGGACTGAGTCACTTTACGATGAGAGTCCCAAAAGCATGAACCGTAAAGGGGGAAAGGATGCATCAGACCCTTGCCTCCTCAGAGGCAAGCCTGAACGGGCATCTCCCCTAAGAGACCCAAAATACGTCCATGAAACCACCAGAATTGGGGGATAAGAGCTTGCATCTATGAGATGCTTCTCCTAGGGTCTCTGTCTTTTTCTGCTTTCTGTTTCTAGAAGTTTCATACAGGTATTGCAAAGGAGCCACATACCTTTCAGGTAACAGCAGAAGATCCAAGTGTTAGAGGGATGCTGGCAATCTCACTTCCCTCTAAAGGGGGTGATTGTGAAGTGCTAGGCCCTGATGCTAAGATGCATTAGACGTGGGCTGGCAGCTGAGTTCAGGAAGGGGATGCGGCTCACTGGTGACAGAATTACTCACCCACCTTCCATCTTAGGACATAAGCTATTGGTTCTGCCCTTTGTTATAAAAACCCAGATAGATAGAACAAAACGAGGAAGTCTCCGTCACATCCCGTCCCTGTGGAAAAAGATCTCAAGCTAAGTTTCCATAGAAAATGTCCTTCCAGGGTCTTAAAAAGAGGCCAAAGGTGCCCAGGAACTTCATCAGAACAGGCTGCATCTGCAGGGGCCGAGAGCAGAAGAATAATACCGGCCTAGGATTTTTGGATGAAGATGGATATCCAGGGAGGTTGGATGTGTCCAGCCCCTTTTGCTACCTTCTCCAGTCACACTGAGACAGACTGCAATCTCCATTAGAAGTTGGGAAGTGCTTGTGCGCCCAGCTCCTACTTAACCCATCGTATCCCTCTCTGCAGGGAAACACCTGCTTGGGAATCATCTGGGAACATCGCCACAAGCAGACTTACAACAGTGCTCATACACAGCTTGGAAAGAGTGGGGTACAAGCATTTCTTTAGTGAAGCTGCACTCTACATAGAGCTGAGTAGGCATAGAAGAGAGGCCGCTAGAGATGGAGAATCCACTCTTCTCTTGAGTTGGTTATATGAAGTGTGTCCTTCCTCTTTTAAGTCTCTCCAGTCATTTAGCCTTCACCCTCACTCTTGCTTTCCCACTCCTCCCTCTCTCTCTCTCTCTCCCTCTCTCTCTCTCTCTCTCTCTCTCTCTCTCTGCATTCTCACCCACTAATCTCCCACCAAGCAGGGGGGCAAAGCTGTCCACTACACCCTCTGCTCATGAGCATGACATCCTATAGGTGTCTTTCCTATCCATCAGCACTCTTTCCCAAGATCCTGCTCCGAGTTCCTGCCCAATGGTTGGACTTGACCTCTTCCAATGGGCATGCCTCTTTCTTCTCAGTCTTCATGCACGGGGTCTCTGAGACCATCACAGCCAACAGGGTATCCATCCACAGGACACAAGAAGGCAGTTTGGTTCAACACAACTAAGCAGCCAGTTACTGGTTTAAACTTCTTGGGAGTTTTACTCCCCAAGTAGTTTATTTTAGGCATATGTCTGCCCAGCACATAAATAAATGTGACTGCGATGAAATCTGTCTAAGGTGCATGTGATGCCTTCCACAAAAATAGACTCCATAGATTGACTGAGAAAAGACAAGTTTTATGATAAGAGTCTCGGGGAGGACCCCGTGGGGTCTCAGCCAATTAACTATGTCTGCTCCCAGCCTCCTGGGCAGCTAATGGGTTATGTGTTTCTTCTTCTGAAGGGTCAATCCTGTGTTTAACATTCCAGGTTCCCCTGGTGCTTATCTGTGAGCACAAGGAGCCCTGTGCATCTGTATCTCCCCCTTCTTATTTTTTTAAAGGAAAACTATGGTTGTAATAGAGGGCAAGGTTGAGTGCATTGCCTTCATGGCTAGTATAACTAATACAGGCAAGCATAAAATAATTATAAGAATAGTTAACAGAGGACTGAGGAAAGGGGAAAGCCATCTCAACATGATGGGTGTTCAGAGGTCACTTAAGAGCTTTTATCTCTTTTTTTTTTACCTTTTTTTTTTTACTTTTTTTTTTTTTTTTTTTTATTTTTTATTATTATTATTATTATTATTATTATTATTATTATTAACTTGAGTATTTCTTATATACATTTCGAGTGTTATTCCCTTTCCCGGTTTCCGGGCAAACATCCCGTTCCCTCCTCCCCTTCCTTATGGGTGTTCCCCTCCCCCCTCCCCCATTGCCGCCTCCCCTGACAGTCTAGTTCACTGGGGGTTCAGTATTAGCAGGACCCAGGGCTTCCCCTTCCACTGGTGCTCTTACTAGGATATTCATTGCTACCTATGAGGTCAGAGTCCAGAGTCAGTCCATGTATAGTCTTTAGGTAGTGGCTTAGTCCCTGGAAGCTCTGGTTGCTTGGCATTGTTGTACATATGGGGTCTCAAGCCCCTTCAAGCTCTTCCAGT
The DNA here is from genome assembly GCF_011064425.1 of Rattus rattus. Taxonomy (NCBI): domain Eukaryota; kingdom Metazoa; phylum Chordata; class Mammalia; order Rodentia; family Muridae; genus Rattus; species Rattus rattus. Next base: position 31,869,206 of record NC_046162.1, read on the forward strand.
TCTTTCTCTGATTCCTTCAACGGGGGTCCTGTTCTCAGTTCAGTGGTTTGCTGCTGGCATTCGCCTCTGTATTTGCTGTATTCTGGCTGTGTCTCTCAGGATCGATCTACATCCGGCTCCAATCGGTCTGCACTTCTTTGCTTCATCCATCTTGTCTAATTGGGTGGCTGTATATGTATGGGCCACATGTGGGGCAGGCTCTGAATGGGTGTTCCTTCAGTCTCTGTTTTAATCTTTTGCCTCTCTTCCCTGCCAAGGGTATTCTTGTTCCCCTTTTAAAGAAGGGTGAAGCCTTCACATTTTGATCATCCATCTTGAGTTTCATTTGTTCTAGGCATCTAGGGTAATTCAAGCATTTGGGCTAATAGCCACTTATCAGTGAGTGCATACCATGTATGTCTTTCTGTGATTGGGGTTAGCTCACTCAGGATGATATTTTCCAGTTCCAACCATTTGCCCTTAATTTCATAAAGTCGTTGTTTTGATAGCTGAGTAATATTCCATTGTGTAGATGTACCACATTTTCTGTATCCATTCCTCTGTTGAAGGGCATCTGGGTTCTTTCCAGCTTCTGGCTATTATAAATAAAGGCTGCGATGAACATAGTGGAGCACGTGTTTTTTTATATGTTGGGGCATCTTTTGGGTATATATGCCCAAGAGAGGTATAGCTGGATCCTCAGGCAGTTCAATGTCCAATTTTCTGAGGAACCTCCAGACTGATTTCCAGAATGGTTGTACCAGTCTGCAACCCCACCAACAATGGAGGAGTGTTCCTCTTTCTCCGCATCCTCGCCAGCATTTGCTGTCACCTGAGTTTTTGATCTTAGCCATTCTCACTGGTGTGAGGTGAAATCTCAGGGTTGTTTGCTTTTATCTCTTTATGCAAATCGTGAATTTGGCCTTCTGTAATACAAGAGAAATTTAACATATTAAAGCAACATGTGTCAGGAAATTGTTGGCAACCAAAATTGTGCTTCAGCAACAAATTTTCTGTAGTAGCTCCATTTTATAAAACCATGGCTTCCAATTCAACCATCTCTGGGTTAATTTCTGCTAAAATTATTGCTATAATATTGGTAGTTTTACTAAATGTACAGACCACTCTCTTTGTATTCCACTAATCATTCCTGGGATTGGTAATAAGAAAGCTGCAGTAGATGCAGCCATTACAGGGTCCAATAGATGCAAAGAATCATCACAACTTGGTGTTGGAGGAGGCCTCTTAATTCTATTGGTCAATTGTAAAGATGGCCTATCCCACATAACACCATTTAACTCACAAGAAAAGTAGTATGTGTAGCATTTGCACGCGCGCGCGCACACACACACACACACACACACACACACACACACACTCAGATCCATTCCAAAGGCAGTTGTTTGCCAGAGAGAAGGGTACAACTAGAGGTGGAATTACAATAAGCAGAGATAAACAAACAGTATTGATGGGACCTGACACTGGTGCAGGGGGATTCGAATGCATATGAGTAACTCTTATGCAATATATATATATATATATATATATATATATATATACTTTAAAGAGCCCAGGAATAGACGGGTCACCTCTGATGCAAAAAGATTAAGCTTGTTGACTGTCAGTCACCAAATGAAGCCAGAGTTTATTTTCTAAACCACTGGTGACAGATAGTGTTATTATACAACAATATCAACTTTGGTAAGCAATACATCAGACATTCCATTTTTCATCTTTATACAACTATGATTTCCATTAACAGAGCTTTCTAAAGAGCCCTGAATTATTCTACAATCCATATTATTACACCTGGGCTGATCAATTAGATTAGTCCCTTCACATTATCTTCCATTCATAAGATTCAATGTTTATATAACATTTTTTCGTCCAGACAATTGGTCCCAAAGAGTAAAGGCAATCTTTAACATGGCAAAACAATGTTATGCTGTCTCCTATTACAGGGGTGCCTTTTACTGCACCTGACAAAAGGCATTAGGATTCTGGACTGACAAGCTGACAATGAACAAAGATAAGAGCATCACTTCTGATCCGAGGGACCCGCCTGGAACCCTCAGAACCCAGGAACCCAGAAGTAGTCTGGGACAGGATCCTTCCGGTTTCCATCTGTGCCCAGAGCTGACAGTCCCAAAGCTCTCTGTACCCCAATCCTGTAGGGGAGAAAGCTGGACTCTCAGAAGTGTGGACAATCCTGAGAGCACAGGGAAGACCACCAAGTCTGCTCACATTTCCTGGCCCAAGAGGAACCTGCCTGGAGCCCTATGGACACAGGAATTGAGGAGGAGTCTGGAACAGGATCGTTCAAGTTTCTATGAGAGCCCAGAGCTGACCCAATCCCACAGCTCTCCTTACCCAACTGGGAGAAAGCTAGTCTCCAGGAGTGCTGACCCACAGGCTTACAGGAGGGTCAAGCCACTGTCAGAGACAGCAAGACCAGCTAACACCAGACATAACCAGATAGCAAGAGGTAAGTACACGAACCTAAGCAATAGAAACCAAGACTACTTGGCATCACCAGAGCCCAGTTCTCTCACCAAAGAAAATACTAGATATCCCAACACACCAGAAAAGCAAGAATTGTATTTAAAAATCACAACTCATGATGATGATAGAGGACTTTAAGATGGACATAAATAAATCCCTAAAGAAATATAGGACAACACAGGTAAACAAGTAGAAGCCCTTAAAGAGGAAACACAAAAATTCCTTAAAGAATTATAGGAAAACACAACCAAACAGCTGAAGTAATTTAACAAAACCATCCAGGATCTAAAAATGGAAATAGAAAAAAATAAAGAAATAACAAAGGGAGACAACGCTGGAGATAGAAAACCTAGGAAAGAGATCAGGAGTCATAGAAGCAAGCATCACTAACAGAATACAAGAGCTGGAAGAGAGGATCTCAGGGGCAGAAGATACCATAGAAAACATCGACACAACTATCAAAGATAATGGAAAATGGAAAAAAGCTCCTAGCCTAAAACATACTGGAAATCCAGGACTCAATGAGAAGATCAAACCTAAGGATAATAGGTATAGAAAAGAGTGAACATTCCCAATTTAAAGGGATATTAAATATCTTCAACAAAATTATAGAAGAAAACTTCCCTAACCTAAAGAAAGAGAAGCCCATAAACATACAAGAAGCCTACAGAACTTCAAATAGATTGGACCAGAAAAGAAAATCCTCCCATCATATAGTAGTCAAAACACCAAATGCACAAAACAAAGAATGCATATTAAAAGCAGTAAGGGAAAAAGGTCAAGTAACATATAAAGGCAGACCTATCAGAATCATACCAGACTTCTCACCAGAGACTATGAAAGCTAGAAGATTGTGGGCAGATGTCATACAGACACTAAGAGAACACAAATGCCAGCCCAGGCTACTATATCCAGCAAAAACTCTCAATTAACATAGATGGAGAAACCAAGATATTTCATGACAAAACCGAATTCATACAGTATCTTTCCACAAATCCAGCACTACAAAGGATAATATATGGAAAACTCCAACATAAGGAAAAAGCAAGAAAGCAATCTTTTTGCAACAAACCCAAAAGAAGAGAGCCACAAAACATAATTCCGCCACTAACAACAAAAATAACTAGCAATTTTCAAATTCATTTGGAATAACAAAAAAAAGCAGGGTAGTAAAAATAGCCTCAACAGTAAAAGAACTTCAGGTGAAATCGCTATCCCTGAACTCAAACAGTATTACAGAGCAATAGTGATAAAAACTGCATGGTATTGGTACAGAGACAGACAGACCAGTGGAATAGAATTGAAGACCCAGAAATGAACCCACACACCTATGGTCACTGATCTTTGACAAAGGAGCTAAAACCATCCAGTGTAGAAAAGGTAGCATTTTCAACAAATGGTGCTGGTTTAAGTGGAGGTCAGCATGTAGAAAAATGCAAATTAATCCATTCTTATTGCCCTGTACAAAGCTCAAGTCCAAGTGGATCAAGGACTTCCACATAAAACCAGATACATCAAACAAATAGAAGAAAAAGTGGGGAAGAGTCTCGAACACATGGGCACTGGGAAAATTTCCTAAACAGAACACCAATGGATTATGTTATAAGATCAAGAATCGACAAATAGGACATCATATAATTGCAAAGCTTCTGTAAGGCAAAGGACACTGCCATAGGGACAAAATGGCAACCAGCAGTTTGGGAAAAATCTTTACCAATTCTACATCCGATAAAGGGCTAATATCCAATATATACAAAGAACTCAAGAAGTTAGACTCCAGATAATCAAATAATCCTATTAAAAATGGGGTACAGAGCTAAACAAAGAATTCTCAACTGAGGAATATTGAATGACTGAAAAGTACCTAAAGAAATTATCAACATCCTTAGTCATCATGGAAATGCAAATCAAAACAACCTTGAGATTCTACCTCACATCAGTCAGAATAGCTAAAATCAAAAACTCGGGTGACAACAGATGCTGGTGAGGATGTGGAGAAAGAGGAACACTCCTCCATTGTAGGTAGGATTGCAAGCTGGTACAACCACTCTGGAAATCAGTCTGGAGGTTTCTCAGAAAATTGGACATAGTACTACCTGAGGACCCAGCTATAGCATTTCTGGGCATATACCCAAAAAATGCCCCAACATATAACAAAAACACATGCTCCACTATGTTCATAGAAGCCTTTCTTACAATAGCCAAAAGCTGGAAAGAACCTAGATGCCCTTCAACAGAGGAATGGATACAGAAAATGTGGTACATCTACACAATGGAATATTACTCAGCTATCAAAAACAATGACTTCATGAAATTCATAGGCAAATGGATGGAACTAGAAAAAAATCATCCTGAGTGAGGTAACCCAATCACAGAAAAACACACATGGTATGCACTCACTGATAAGTGGATATTAGCCCCAAAGCTCAAATTACCCAAGATAACAATCCACAGACCACATGAAGCTCAAGAAGGATAACCAAAGTGCAGGTGCTTCAGTCCTTCTTAAAAGGGAGAGCAAAAACATTCATAGAAGAAGATATGGAGACAAAGTTTGGAGCAGAGACTGAAGAGAAGGCCATTCAGATCCTGCCCCACTTGGGGATCCAGCCCATATACAGACAGCCACCAAATCCAGACAATATTGCTGATGCCAAGAAGTGCATGCTGACAGGAGCCTAATATAGCTGTCTCCTGAGAGGTTCTGCCAGAGCATGACAAATACAGAGGCAAATGCTTGCAGCCAACCATTGAACTGAAAATGGGGTCCCTACTGGAGGAGTTAGAGAAAGGATTGAAGGAGCTGAAGGAGTTTGCCACTCCTTAAGAACAACAATACCAACCAACCAGAGCTCCCAGGGACTAAACCACTACCCAAAGACTACACATGGACAGACTCATGGCTCCAGCTACATATGTAGCAGAGGATGGCCTTGTTGGACATCAAAGGGAGGAGAAACCCTTGGTCCTGCCAAGGTTGGACCCCCAGTGGAGGGGAATTTCAGGGCAGAGAGGTGGGCAGTAGGGGTGGTTGGGTGGGGGAACACCCTCTTGGAAGAAGGGGGACGGGGGATCGAACAGAGGGTTTATGGACAGGAAAACCTGGAAAGGGAATAACATTTGAAATCTCAATAAAAAAACAAACAAAAAACAGATAAGACCATCATTTTCCATGTCAATAGTATTGTGTCCTTGTTGTCTCCTTGAGGTCTTGGCTTGATGAGTTAGTCTTGAAGTCTCCCCAGGTCATTGGCTTGCTCTCCTCTTGGGCTGTCTCCCATGGTGGCTTTGTGTGCTGCCTTCCAGTGCTTCCTTCGTCTATGGGTGGCTGGGATGTTGTCCTGGTCTCACGCACAGAGCAGAAGCCATCTGGGACTTTATTCATTTTCTGGGAAGAAGCAAAAACAACCTCACCCCGATGTTAGTAGGACACCCAGACCTTTCCATTGATTAATTTCCAATCAACACATCCTTTAGGATTCATCTCCTTTAGGGAAAATTATTTGGTCAGCATAAGTATTTTCCTTTAAAAAAAAATTAAAGATAGGATGGCTTAATGTAACATATTATGTGGGGATTTCGGTGGGTGTATAAAACCCTTTTCTATTTTTAAAATTTGCCACTTAAGTATTTGATGGTGTCTTTCCACAATAGCTTGCCCCTGTGGATTGTAAGGGATTCCAGGAACATGATTAATATTCCATGAATAACAAAATTTCTTTTTTTAAAAAATGGGGACTTTAAAAAAAAAAGATTTATTTTTTCTTCTGTGTATGGGGTAGCTGTCTTCAGACACACCAGAAGGGGGCCATCAGATCCCATGACAGATGGTTGTGAGCCACCATATGGCTGCTGAAAATTGAACTCAGGACCTCTGGAAGAGCAATCAATGCTCTTAACCACTGAGCCATCTCTCCAGCCCATAACAAAATTTCTTAAAACATTTACCTTTATAAATAGGACCATTGTCAGAATCTAGTTGTAGTGGGAGCCTTAGAAAGAAAATGCTAATGGCATCTAAGGTTGTTTCACCCTCGTAAGCAGAAGCAACAGTCGCATTAGAAAAAGTATCAACTGTTACACGGACATATTTTAAACGCCCAGATACTGAGATACAATGTCTGCCTAAAGGTATTAGGTTTTTACCCGCGAGCATAAATCCTGCCAGCAGATGGCAGCAGTGTGCAAGAAGTACAGGACGATCTGCCGAGCTTGCTCGCTAGATAAAAGGATGATTCCTGTTTTTGATGAAGCTCAGGAGATTTTTGAGCAGCCTGAGAATAAAGCATCAGAGGTGGGAGCAGGTTAGTACATAGGTTTGAGCACTGGCAGATATTAATGGGCCTGGCAGATTAGACTGAGCATGAATATGGGTTATGAAAGATGTTGACTGGTTGTCTTACCGTCATCCGAAAGGAGAGAAATAACTGTGAAGTAACATTAGTAATAGGGTTAAGGCTTGCAGTTTCTAAAAGAAAAACAGTTTGAGCACAATACACAGAGTCAGTTAAAATACTCAGGGGCCAAGAAACATCTAATAAAAGCTGATTGATTATGGCAAGCTCAGACTGTTGAGTGTACAACCAGGGGTAGGTACAGTCTTTGTGTGGAATGTGTGGAATTTGTATAAAAAACACAAAACTCCTTGTCCTTTTGAAGATCCATTTGCAAGAAGATTAAAAGCAATCTCTACGGGATTTTTAGATGTCATTTTAGGTACCTAAATGTAATGGGATCTCTTCAAAAGACCTTAAACGAAGATCTTTAGAATACTGCTTATCTAAAGATCCTGATTAACATGCTAATGTTATCTGCCAATGATTACCAGTGTGGAACAAATAATCAGCCTGCATTTGAGAGGCACAATTATGCCTGTAGGCCAGTGGTCCTCAAGTCTCCTAATGCTCCAGCCCTTTAATATAGTTCCTTAGTTGTGCTGACCAAACCATGAAATTGTTTATGTTGCTACTTCATAACTGTAATTTTGCTACTTATGAATCATAATGTATCTGATACACATGATATCTGATATGTGACACCCCCCCCCAAATGTCTCAACCCACAGGTTGAAAACCATTGCTGCAGGTTAAGATCTGTCCTTCTTGAGATGAAGGGGTTAGCAGCCCCTTAGAAAGAACAATGTCAATCAACCAAACCCCCCCCCCCGGAGCTCCCAAGGACTAAACCACCAACCAAAGAGTTCACGTGGAGCGACCCATGGCTCCAGCTGTGTATGTAGCAGAGGATGGCCTGGTCTGGCATCACTGGGAGGAGAGGCCCTTGGTCCTGTGAGGACCAAGGCTCAATGCCCCAGTGTAGGGGATTGCCAGGGCAGGGAGGCCAGAGGAGTGGGTGGGTGGGGGAACAACCTCACAGAAGCAGGGGGGGGGGATGGGATAGAGGGAAACTGGGAAAAGGGATAACATTTGAAATATAAAATTTAAAATGTCTAATAAAAGAAAAAAAAAGAAAGTTAGTTTAACTTAAGCAAAACTTTTGTTTAGGTTAAATAATATGAACTATTTCTATCAAATATTTGTATTTTTTATTTGTACTTTGTTTCACTTGCTTAGACAAAATTATACATTAGATGCTATGTGAAGTGACAAAATAAGATTTCAAAAGAACACAGCATTGACTTGCGAGACAGCTCTGAGTCATACATACTGCCTACCATCAAACCCTATGACCTTAATTCAAAGCCTAGATCCTAGGGTGTTACGAGAGAACGGATTTCCACAAATTCTCTTCTATTTCCACACTTGTGCTGTGGACATGCTCATACAAATACATTGCGCGCGCGCGCGCGCGCGCACACACACACACACACACACACACACACACACTCACGATTAAAATTTTAAAAAAAGAAATTAACGTAACATATCCCTCTTTTTCCTTTAATTTTTATTTGAAAATTACATACATGACTATTGTATTTTTCCCCCTCCTTTCCCCTCCAACTCCTCATATGTCCTCCTAATCCCCTCAAATCCGTGGCCTCTTTTTTTTATGATTACTGTCACATATATTATATGTGTATATATAAACATGTATGTATATATGAAGAAAGATCTGTCATTATTGCTGTCAAGTCTATACTTTCTTATAAATAAGGAGTTGCAGATCACTGCAGAGAATTACGGCACACATAGATTTCATGCATCACCTAACCATCCCAACAGGCGATGAGGAGGAAGGAAGGATAAATAATTGATAACGAAAAGAGGGATTAATTCCATGAACTACCGTATTTGCTACAGTGTTATTTAATAAACAAAGAGTTGTCTGTGCTTCAGGTGTTATGTTTCTTACAGCACTTAACTGAGTCTCTGGAAAGCACTGTAAAGAACAGAGCCAATCCTTATAGTAATGGGTGTAGAAGCGTGCTCCCAAACGACGTGGCCATACATTGTTTTGAAAGTAGTTGAGGGTATATTGTTTGGGAAGTTTTAAGCTGAGAGGAGGATGGAAAATTAATTACTGAGTAATAATATATCCTAAAAAAATTATAAGGTGATTGGCTTTTTATTTTACTCATACCTATGTTCAAATTTTCACAAAAGCTTGTGTACTCATTTAAGTATTGATTAAATGAGTGGGAGAGGGGAATGTCTTTCTCAAGATTCTGCTCCAAATTCCTGCTTCTGATGGGCACTCTGACAGGCCAAGTTCCTCTCCCTGCGTGCATCTCTTTTCCCTCAGTCTTGGCTTGCCCCTTAGTGTGAACTATCATAAATGTCTCGCTGGGGCACATTGGTGACTTTCTCTGTGTGCCCATTCCCTTTTCAAGCACTGTTTTCCTCCTGGAGTCTAGGGATCTGTGCTTCTTGCTCCCCCCCTTTTAAATTTATTTAATATACAATACAGAATTTATTCCCCTCCCGGTCCCCCCCCCCACACACACACACCCGAGAGTTCCACATCCCATACCTCCCCGCACCACCCGCACTCCCCTCCTGCCCCCATCTCCACAAGGATGTTCCCACCCCACCCAGCCCACCAGACATCTAAACTTCCTGAGGCCTCAAGTCTCTTGAGGGTTAGGTGCATCTTCTCTGACTGAACCCAGACCTGAGAGTCCTCTGCTGTATATGTGTTGGGGGCCTCATCTCAGCTGGTGTATGCTGCCTGGTTGGTGATCCAGTGTCTGAGAGATCTCGGAGGTCCAGATTAATTGAGGCTGCTGGTCCTCCTACAGGGTTGCCCTCCTCCTCAGTTTCCTCCAGCTTTTCCCTAATTCAACCAGAGGGGTCACCAGCTTCTGTTCATTAATTGGGTGCACATAACTGCATCTGACTCTTTCAGCTGCCTGTTGGGTCTTTTGGAGGGCAGTCATGGTAGGTCCCTTTCTGTGAGTGCTCCATAGCCTCAGTAATGGTGCCAGGTCTTGGGCCTCCCCTTGAGCTGGATTCCACTTTGGGCCTGTCGCTGGACCTTCTTTTCCCCAAGCTCTTCTCCATTTCCATCTCTGCATTTCTTTCAGACAGGAAGAATTATGGGTCAGAGCTTTGGCTGTGGGATAGCAGCCCCATTTCTCACTTGATGCCCTGTCTTTCTGCTGGAGGTGGGCTCAAGTTCCCTCTCCCCACCGTAGGGCCTTTCATCTAGGGTCCCCCCCACCCTGAGTCCTGAGGATCTCTCACTTCTCAGGTCTCTGGTATATTCTAGAGGGTCCTCCCAGCCTCCTTCCTCCCAAGATCACCTGTTTCCATCCTTTCTACTGGCCCTCGGGTTTCAGTCCTTTTCTCTCACACTATACCAGATCATGTTCCCCTCTCCCCAACCCATCCTCTCTTCCTCCCCTCTCACTCCCTCCCTGCCCCCATGTGGTTTCTTTCTTCCCCCTCCCAAGTGGAACTGAGGCGTCCTCACTTGGGCCCTTCAGCTTGTTGACCTTTTTGAGTTCTGTGGCCTGCATCTTGGGCCTTGACAGAGTCTGCACAGACTCCTGCTAAGTGCCAGCGAACCACTTGGATTGCCAGGCAGGAGAGACCTTCATGAGGCAGACGTGAGTTTTTCTTTGAACTATTTGGAGTAAGGATTTCTTTTCCATCTCTCCCAGGGTTGACCTAACTTAACATTCCAAAATAAGCTCTGTTGAGTCGCTGTGTGTCACGATACTGGGTACTTTCGTGTTGACCTAACTTTACATTCCAAGATAAACTCAAGTCAGTCATGTGTGTTATAATACCGTGTACTTTCGTGTTGACCTAACTTTACATTCCAAGATAAACCCAACTCAGTCATGTGTGTTATAATACCCTGTACTTTTGTGTTGATCTAACTTAACATTCCAAAATAAACTACTCAGCCACTGCCTGTGTTACAATCGTGCATACTTTTTTATTTGGATATACAAAATTTTGACATTCTTTCACGTTTTTTTGTCTTTGTAGTAAGCTTGCCAAGGTGTTAGCTCTTTCTGCACTGCTCTTGATTATTTCGGCCACTATATTAATCCGACGGTGGATCTAACATTTTTATTCTGCTTTCTAAAAGTCTGATGGAAGAAAGTATCTATTTCTCTCTTCAAACATTTGGTTGGTTTCATTTTTTTTTTAAAAAAAAAGGAGCGTGACGTTGGTGTCATCTTTGAAGCAAGACTGATTTAAAAGCTCCCCGGAGTTACAAGGCAATTGTGAAATGTTTTTCTTTGACTCAGATTTCTGTTTTGTAATTTTGTCTCCATGACCTGTCTGGTCAGCCACATTCAAACGTGAAGTTATTTCAAGCAGTTTAAACACACACCCCATCTGTATTCCCTCCCTCGTTTCCGGTGCAATGCAATCAGGCCATTCTCTTGCTTTTTGATCTTTGTTGCTGGATGCTCATTGGTAACCATAGCATTCTGTGCTTTTTCTCTTTGTGAGATGGAGTTTGTGTGGCCTTGGCTGGCCTCAAGTTTGCTATATATCTAAGACTTACCTTGAAAACTCCTAATCCTTCATGATCTGCCTCTCAAGTGAATGAATAGCAAACGTGTACCTCCGTGGCTGACATATTAGGAGGGCCTTGCAACAGCTTCAGGGGGATTCTCGGTACGCCTCGCCATCTTACTTTGAACTCGTCCTTATGGTTTCCATCCTCCCTTCCCTTTCAGCTTGTTCCAAAAAAATTAATATTTCAAGATGTTTAAATGCTAACTACAAATATAAAAAATATTTCCATGTATAAAAAAGCCAACATTCTTTGTATAACTACACACACATCTCTACAGTCTTTCCACTTCTACCATGAATACTTAGGGATATAACTTTGACTCAGAAAGCGAAATTAGCTGCTTTTCATAACCAATGATATCCTTTTGTTATAATTCAATCTGAAGGATGGATACCATTTTGTTATAGTTCGATTCTGAGAATTGATAAACTACCACTATGATTTTAATGACTCCTTCGGTTATTTTAGAATTTTTGTATTTTTAAAACAGATGATTTAAAAATTCTCCTCCTTGTTGTCACTTAGTGTAACTACACAGTGATTATTGAGCTCTGTCTGAATGGCATCAACCCCTCGAAAATTCTTGAAAGTCACCACATGCAGCCGTACCTGGTGAGTGTATATAATGTTATAAAGGTCCAGCTTGTGCCTCAAAATCATTCCTGAGGGGCACCACTCTTAATAAAACTGCCTGCTAGGTCAGGCTTACGAATTCACATTTCTACAGTGTATCATAGTCTGTGCATGCAATCACTTTTAGAGAGAGCACCACACCCAATTTTCTTATTTTATGCCACACTTGTTTTACATGTTTTATAGATGTATTAATATCATGAGAGATCAATATTTTAGATGTCAGTGTTTTTCATTGTTGAATGAATTCTGTTTATGAAATAAATCTGACAGTGGCAGGGTTTTTTTCCTTCTTAAATCTTTTTCTTTCTTTCCCAGACACATCCCTGTTGAGGTCTCCTCTGGTCTGTGATATTTTTCCTTTTCTACTGAACAGATGTTCCTCTGCAGGAAGACTGACTCGGTCACCATCAGTTATAAGACACTTGTGAAATGCTTTCCTTTGGCTTAGATTTGCATTTGGCCCTCATTCTCCCTTCCCAACTCACCTCCTTGTTGTACTCTGGATTCCTCCTTCTGGATCAGGCTGGAGTTCTGAATGGGCCGTGATGCATTCACAACATTCTCTTGAATCATGAGAGAGGACTCCACAGGAAACAGGCATTTCATGTCTTTACTCAAAAGTGAATTCTGGGAGTAAATTACATGATCCTTCCACTTCACTATGGGCTGAGGGAACCTTTCTGAAGTCTCGCAGGGCAGCAGGATCTCATGATCTCATGATGGAAGTTGGTGAAGCTGAGCCAGGTTTAAAGAAGACACAATGAAAGGAATGACAGGACTCTTTCTAATTGGAAGTCAACTGTGAAAACATTCTGTTCTGGAAGGTGCAAACTATAGAGCTACTGCTAAGTTAGCACTAAGGTGATGTAGTGGTTTGTATATGCTTGGCCCAGGGAATGGCACTATTAGGAGGTATGGCCTTGTTGGAGTAGGTGTGACCTTGTTGGAGAAAGTGTCACTGTGGATGTGGGCTTTAAGATCCTCATTCTAGCTGCCTGGAAGCCAGTCTTCTCCTAGTGGCCTTCAGATGACGGTGAAGAACTCTCAGCTCCTCCTGCACAATGCTTGCCTGAACCCTGCCATGTTCCTGCTTTGATGATAATGGAGTGAACCAACCTTTGAACCTGTAAGCCAGCCCCAATTAAATGTTGTCCTTATAAGAGTTGCCTTGGTCCGGGGTTGGGGATTTAGCTCAGTGGTAGAGCGCTTGCCTAGGAAGCGCAAGGCCCTGGGTTCGGTCCCCAGCTCCGAAAAAAAGAACCAAAAAAAAAAAAAAAAAAGAGTTGCCTTGGTCATGGTGTCTGTTCACAGCAGAAAAACCCTAACAAAGACAGGTGACAATGGCTATCTGGCCAGGACTTCCTGCAAGTGACATGTGCACCCTCTATATGAAATAAGTGGTTTTTAAGCTGAGTGAACAAGAGTAAGACCTGTGCCAGGTGGAGGCACACATAAGTAACATTGTGGGAGGGTGACTTCTACATGGTCATTTGTTTTGCCTATGACATCACCAAAAAGAGAAGTGAAATTCCACACACTGTTTCTGTGATACCCCAGGGTCTAATAAATATTTACCCCAAAGTCTGATAAATATTCGCTGAGTGGATAAATGGATGAGAGAGTAACAGTATAAGCACTAAGAACATGGGTCTGTGTAAGATTTATGTCTCCCTGCTCCTCTGCCTAAGAATACACACACAGTAAGTAGCAGGAGTGTTGGCAGGGAGAAAGCACAGTATGGCTGGAAACCAACGGAATAAACAACAAGGCAATTGACAAATCTCATGGCTACCTTCATCCCAGCAACAGAGGCATCCCTAGTCACCTTGCTTCTCATCCAAGTGAGCAGTATGGGAGGAGAGGAAGGATTCTCCCTGCTCTCCATCATCAGCCTCAGATAACAAGAAGAAATGAATTTGAAAGGGAGGGTGCGTGCTGGCCCCTGCTTCTGGTAGTGTGGTGCTTATGGAATTAGCCTGATGTAGGCAACAAAGGCAAATCCTAGATCTCGGCACCAGGAAACAGTGGGAACTTGGCCTGTACCTTGATGGGAGAGATAGGTAATAGAACCAGCCATAGTTCACAAATGAGATCCCCAGTCTTTTCCTGCATTCTTGGCCCAGTTGAGGTTTTAGATTTTTATAAACATTTACAGAGATGGCCTCCCTGGCTTTTTTTCCCAATTCTTTTTTATTATGTCCTAAATGTAACCCTTGAATTGCTAGAGGGCAGTGTTCTTTCTCCTGTTGCAGTGGTCCCTAGAGAGATGGTGTCTTGCTGGGGATCCCATGCCTGGTTGAATTGATACTTGTCAAGGTGGATTGTAACAGGACTGATTATCAGCCTTGGTGGCTCTGCCAAGATTCCAGAGCAAACCATTCATTCCTGAGCCCAACCCAAACCAGGCCATGATGCCATGATACGTCACAAGACCTCAAAGTTAAGAGAATAGTCTACCACTGACTACTCTAGATATCTTAGGTCTGGCAGGACCTAAGTCTTATATAATTTCATAAGATTTCTGCAGAAGATAGAGGACAGACAGACAGACAGACACAGAGAGAAACAGACAGACAGACATAGAGACAGAAACAGAGAGAACTGAAGTCAGAAATAAGTTAATATTTTTACAATGCTTGTAACATGACAGTCCCTGTCTTAAGTGCCTCACATATGTCAACCTGGTTTTTACAATAATCCTATGACACAGCTACTATCACTGTCTATTATCCAAATGATGAAACTGAGATGCAAGGATGTTATCAACCTGAGGCTACTTAGTTATGAAGTCATAAGAGAAATCCAAAGCCCTGAACAGAGTGAAAAGAAACGCCTTGGACCAGGGTGTCATTTTCCAAGAGTTTGCCCTCGAAATTAGGAAAGCAAAGGGCAACTACTCTAGAAAATAAATCACTGTTACATCTATCTATCTATCTATCTATCTATCTATCTATCTATCTATCTATCTATCTATCTATACCTACCTACCTACCTACCTACCTACCTACCTACCTATCTACCTATCTATCTATCTATCTACCTACCTACCTATCTATCTACCTACCTACCTATCTATCTATCTATCTATCTATCTATCTATCTATCTATCTATCTATCTATCTATGGGGGGGCATTGTGTCATGGCATACCACACATGAAGGCCATCGGACAGCTGTCAGGAGTCTTTTCCGCCCTGTGAGTTCAGGGATCAGACTCAGATCATGAGGCTTGGCAGCAAGTGCTTTTACCCACTGAGCCATCTCCCTGGTCCAGGACAGCTTCTTTGCCTTCCTGTTTCCCCAAACTGTGTCAGTCTGTGTGTACAACCTCAGTTATCTTCCTTTTTAAAGACTCCTTCCCCCTTGATAAAAACACAGCGGATACCAGCCATTGGCAAGGATGGAGGAAAAGGATTCCCATAACCCCTGTGGAAGATAGCATGGAAGTTTCTAGTCCCTTCTTAACCTTTGTTCAGGGACTCGCCCTTCAAAGACTGCTCCATGGCAAGGTTCTAAGTCTGGCCCACTCTCCCTACTAGCACAGCACAGCAGCACTGGCTGCCACATACTCTGCACACCCAGGCTTCCAGATCTGAAAGGGAAGGGAAATCAATCACCGGACAAGGGAAGGCAGTGCTCAGGGCAGGTGCCAAGGGTGACTCTGTAAGGCAGCAGGTGCTCCTGCAATGAAGAAAAAGTCCACACAAGACTCCAGGAAGATACCACCTCTAACCTAAGGACACAAGGTCCCTAGAGAAGCCACAGAACCAAGCAAAAATTAGGCCCCCAGATACTCTTAGCCACCAAATGTGGAGAGAAATCAAGCTTCAAACCACAAAAGTCAAGGAGGTGTTTTGCTTCTGGTCGGTTTTTGCACCAGTACATATGATTCCCTTGAGAGGAAGTTTAACAATTTGACTCGATTTAGGTTTGATTTTAACTTTTCATCCTTGAGTATACTTATTTATAAGAAATAATTATTCATTATGGTGATTGACTCTGCCCCAGTCTTTGAGTATGCAAGTATGGGCTAGACTCTCATATTTTTGTGACTATTGTACTCTAGTTATACTGTGTATTGTGGGTAGGAAATGGAGTAAGCTGGTAAAATTAGAGGAGGTGAACTCTTTCATGCCTCCCAGCTCCCTCATTATGTTGAAATTTGAATAAACAGATAAAATAGTCTCCTGGTTCAAAGCCTGGGACAGGCATTGAAAACTCTCCTTCCCACATGTATCTTTCAGTAGCCAAGGCCCCTCCTCATGCTCAGCCAGTCTTAGTTGTCTCCGATGCAAATATTTTGGGATATTTTTATGACCCTACCCAACTAACTATCACCGTGTTTATTTACCCTTCTTATATAAATTATATATATGTATTAAAGGCTGGGATATTGGAGGGTTTTTTTAAATATTAGTTTATTTTTTAAGGTTTTATTTATTTTACTTATATGAGTACACTGTCTTCAGACATACCAGAAGAAGTCATTGGATCCCATTACAGATGGTTGTGAGCCACCATGTGGTTGCTGGGATTTGAACTCAGGACCTCTGGAAGAGCAGTCAGTGCTCTTAACTGCTAAGTCATCTCTCCAGCACCTAAATATTGGTTTCTGAAGACACATCCTCCTTTGATACTCTTGTAATTTTTGTCCCTTGTTTGTTTGTTTTGAGGAAGCGTTTCTCACTATGTTGCCCAAACTTCTGGACTCAAATGATCCTCCTGCATCAGCTTCTTGAGCAGCTGGAACTACAGATCTATACCACAGCACCTGGCTCGTTCCACTTAATAAAGAGCTTCCCCTCTTTCTTCTTCACAATGGAGTATGGTGCTTTGGTTTGAACGTGTTCCCCTCAAAGTTCATACCTTGACATTCTAGATCCCAACACCCAAAACTGTAATCTGATTCAGATATAAGCAGCTAAATTGAAGTCATGGTGAAAAAGGTTACCACATGACTGGTTTCTTCATAAAAGAAATGTGCGCAGAGACACAAATGCAGGTAGGACACTGTGAAGACAAAGAGATTAGGATGGCATGTCCATGTGCTAAGGGACACCAAAGACTTTCAGCAAGCCACCAGGGGCTAAGCAGGAGTTGTAGAGTAGATTTTGTATGATAGGCCTCAGGAAGAGATAAGCCTGGACCTCTTTCCTTTCCTTTAAACTTTGTGAGTGAGCTGGAGAGTGGTGGCGCATACCTTTAATTCCAGCACTTGGGAGGCAGAGGCAGGCAGATGGATCTCGGTGAGTTAAGGTCAGCCGGGTCTACAAAGAGAGTTCCAGGACAGTCAGGGCTACACAGAAAAACCCTATCTCAAAAAACCAACCAAACCAAACCAAGCATCCAAACAAAAGCAAGCAAGCCAGCAAGCCAACAAACAAAAACCCAAAAGACAACTTTGTTTATGGATATGCATGTGTATGCACATGTGTGTGCATGGGTGGATAGACCAGACGTCAACAATGGCTGTCTACCTCTATCCTAATCAACCTTACTTTTGAGACAAGGTTTCTCACCAAGCCTGAAGCTCACGGGTTCAGCCAGCCACACAGAGCTGCTGGTCTCTGTATCTGGGTGCTGCAGTACAGACCTGCCCCGCCATGTTTGTCTTTTTATTTACACTTGTGCTGCAGATCCAAACTCCAGTGATCACATTTTTATGCCTTGGAATCTTGCCCACTTAATTACTGATAAGTTTCAGTAGTCCTCCCTCATCTCTACTTCCTTTTCTGAGGCATTTTCTGGCATTTTCATATTTGTCCATGTGAACTTCAGAATCGATGGTGGGTTGCAAAGAAGGTTGTCGCTGAAGCTATGGGAGTCATTACAGATGACAAAAAGGCACCATCCTGAGTCCGAGTCATTCCTCTCATTGGAATCCAAGAAACTTTGCATAAGTTCAGGTGCACGTCTGTGTCCCTGGGAACATTGCAAAGTTTCTTCCTATAGGTTATGCACGTGTATTGCTAGTACCTATTTCATTTTTTGCTGGTTCCTACTATAAATGTACTTTTGCTTCATTTATTAGAATTATAGTTTATACATAAGGAAACTATTGCTTTCTTTGTGTTCATTTTGAAAACACATGCTTTACAGTGTTGTCTTATTGTTTATTCTGGTTTTCCAAGTTAATTCCCTTGGGGGTCTATAAAAATAAAATCTCGTTATCTGAAAGTAGGATAATTATATGCTTGCTTTGCAATGTTTATATTTTATGGTTTTTTTCCTTATCCAGCTGCAATGGGAAATAACGATAGTGATGGTTTGGTAGCGTCTTCTCCTGACTCTCTCATTGTTTTCAGTGTTCCCCTGTTACGCTCTCTAGTACCTCAATCCCTACTGACCTTATTTTAAGACTCTTAATAATGTCCTCTTTTTATCAACTATTCCAAGAAGCTTACAGAAAAAACTTTGCACGGTATTGTTTATTATCGGCCTAACTTAGTTTTTATACACTTAATTAGGAAGCACTTTATCCATGAACAAGAGGAGAATGGTTAATGAGATTCTAACTCAACAGAGCAGCACAGAAAACAGCATTATGGGAAATCATAATGTATAAGGCTATATTTTAAATCATTTTTAAAAAGTGCATCGGTAGTATGACTGCAACACTCTACAAAAACATCCGTCTCTGTGTGGTAGCACACACATTTAATATCAGCAGTATGGGTTACAGGCAGGCAGATCTCTGTGAGTTCAAGGCCAGCTTGGTCTACAGAGTGAGTTTGAGGCCAGCCAGAAGTATAGAGTAAGACTCTGTTAAAGAAAAAAAAAAGTGGTGGTGGGAGAGGATCTTTAAAACGGTGTTAACGGTGGTTGTCACTAGGTAGCTGTCCAGTTTGGGGTTTTTGTCAAATCATCTGAGAGGAGGAAACCTCAATTAAAAAATGGTGGGCTACAATCTGTAAGATGGGTGATGGACTAAGTTGCCTTTGGTCATGGCGCCTTATCACACAGCACTGCAAAGCTAACTAAAGCAGCAGCCCACTGGCAAATAATTGTTTCCTCTTTGTTTCAAGTTTTACATGATGAATTGAGGTTTTGCTTGAGCCACTCCTAGTCAGAGTAAACGGGACATTACTGTTGCCACACTAACTGGGTTTCTGAAGATGCCTGTTCATTTCCAATGGATATGTAGCAGGATTCATGTATGAAATCTCTGATCTTCTAGTTGGTACATTTAAATCGAAAGGGGACATATGAAATTCATTTCAACGGTACATTTTATTCCACTGAGTGTGAGACCCACCTTTACTAGAGACAGTAATAACTTTTAAACTCTATTAAGTGGGTGTTTAAATTGTTGTGATCACTTACTAACAAATTCTTTACACTTGTATTGAAAGCAGCCCGTCTAATGTTCACCCTCCTGGAGTTAGTTAGGTGCATATACATTGGAGCCAAGGAATGACGTGACTACTGAATTAGCAGCTGCTGACTCTCCCTTGCTGCTCTTTCTTCCCTGGCTTCCTTGAGCAAAAACATTCTAACAGTCAAGTCCCTTGTCCTTATGTCAATACCTATAAAAAGTACTATATGGACACCCTGAGAAAAGTATAGCAGGTTGGCCGAGGCAGCCCGCACTAGGACTACTCAAAATCATCTACCACAGTGTTCTTGCTATCTCGAGCATAAGTAAATTCTAGACGCATCCCTCTCCACCTTGGTTAGAGGAGGCAGTTGCTCTGGTGATCTGGCAAAGTAGCTGTGCTTAGAAGCAAGGCTGCGATTGCCCCCCAAATAATAGCTGTGCTTAGTCTGAACAACCTCTTCTTGGGCTACATAAGCAGGCGGCTCAGGCCCATTTACTGACACTCTCCTGTTCCATCCCCCCTGATGTGGCAACAGCTGGCTCGGTGAAAGCCCGCTCTTTAACGATCTGGCCTGCTTTTAGTAGTGGGCTAATAACACAGAAGGGAGCAGCAGGGACGTCAGAGAGTGGCAACAGTGGAATGACACAGGCAGCGACAGCAGAGAAGTTGGCAGACCAAACTGGAAGCACTAAGACAGCTGGTCACCTGCTTGACAGGTGAGGAACAACTGGAGAGTTTGGGACTAGCCAGAGTACAGAGGTGGCAGGAAGAAGACAAGAAGGTGGAGCCCTGATACTGAAGAAAGAAAGGCAAAAAGAGGCCAAAGAGGAGAAGTTGCATCTGACCATCAGAAGGATGCCAAGCACCATCTTCAGGGCCAAGGTATCCCTAGATAAAGGACTATAACAGTGACTACTACCAACATGTGGATAGCCAAGGCTTGCACGGGGACTGTGACACTAGAGCTCCTGGCTGAACACACTGAGAGAAGTTAAATCCCCAAGATCCAGCACGTGAAAGCCCACCCATGCTTCCCATTCTGGTGGGAACTCTCAGCCAGCTGTCTGGTGACAAATAGAACCCAATTATTATGACTCCAGCTTGTCATCAGCATAAAAGTAATACTTTCATTCTCTTTTTTCTTAGTTTGGATATATCCAGTGTCAATTTTACATTTATAATGTGTCTTAGTTCAGACCAACCATATTTCATGGGTTTAGTAGCCACCAAATGTGCATAGTAGTTCTACAACAGGTAATCCGTGTCTAGACGCTGTCTTGGTAGCAGTTTCAAGGGGCAAATGCTGAAAAAGGGCTCTGTGTGTGTGTGTGTGTGTGTGTGTGTGTGTGTGTCTGTGTGAATGTCTGTGTGTATGTCTGTCTGTGTCTATGTTTCTGTGTCTGTCTGTTTCTATGTGTCTGTGTATGTATGCCTATGTTTATATGTTTGTGTGTTGGTGTGTGTGTGAGAGAGAGGAGGGGGATATACAAGGCCAAAAAAGTATCTGCTGAATAACAAGTCATGGAGGCAAAAAATGATCCACAATAAAAATCACCTAATCAAGACGATTTATTTAGAGTTTATGATCCCTCTCTGAACAAAGTGTCCCAATCCGGATATAATTAATTTTTTTTATCTTTATTGACTTGAGTATTTCTTATTTACATGTCGATTGTTATTCCCTTTCCCAGTTTCTGGGCCAACATCCCCCTAGCCCCTCCCCCTCCCCTTCTCTATATATTGGTGTTCCCCTCCCCATCCTCCCCCCATTACCACCCTCCCCACAACAATCACATTCACTGGGGGTTCAGTCTTGGCAGGACCAAGGGCTCCCCCTTCCACTGGTGATCTTACTAGGATATTCATTGCTACCTATGAGGTCAGAGTCCAGGGTCAGTCCATGTATAGTCTTTGGGTAGTGGCTTAGTCCCTGGAAGCTCTGGTTGCTTGGCATTGTTGTTCATGTGGGGTCTCGAGCTCCTTCAAGCTCTTCGAGTTCCTTCTCTGATTCCTTCAACGGGGGTCCCGTTCTCAGTTCAGTGGTTTGCTGCTGGCATTCGCCTCTGTGTTTGCTATATTCTGGCTGTGTCTCTCAGGAGAGATCTACATCCAGTTCCTGTCTGCCTGCACTTCTTTGCTTCATCCATCTTATCTAATTGGGTGGCTGTATATGTATGGGCCACATGTGGGGCAGGCTCTGAATGGGTGTTCCTTCTGCTCTGTTTTAAACTTTGCCTCCCTATTCCCTGACAAGGGTATTCATGTTCCCCTTTTAAAGAAGGAGTGAAGCATTATTATTTTAGTCATCCCTCTTCAGTTTCATGTGTTCTGTGTATCTAGGGTAATTCAAGCATTTGCGCTAATAGCCACTTATCAATAAGCGCATACCATGTGTGTTTTTCTGTGATTGGGTTACCTCACTCAAGATGCTATTTTCCAGATCCATCCATTTGCCTATGAATTTCATAAAGTCATTGTTTTTGATAGCTGAGTAATATTCCATTGTGTAGATGTACCACATTTTCTGTATCCATTCCTCTGTTGAAGGGCATCTGGGTTCTTTCCAGCTTCTGGCTATTATAAATAAGGCTGCTACGAACATAGTGGAGCATGTGTTTTTGTTATATGTTGGGGCATCTTTTGGGTATATGCCCAAGAGAGGTATAGCTGGGTCCGCAGGTACTTCAATGTCCACTTTTCTGAGGAACCTCCAGACTGATTTCCAGAATGGTTGTACCAGTCTGCAATCCCACCGACAATGGAGGTGTGTTCCTCTTTCTCCACATCCTCGCCAGCATTTGCTGTCACCTGAGTTTTTGATCTTAGCCATTCTGACTGGTGTGAGGTGAAATCTCAGGGTTGTTTTGATTTGCATTTCCGTTATGACTAAAGACGTTGAACATTTCTTTAGGTGTTTCTCAGCCATTTGGCATTCCTCAGCTGTGAATTCTTTGTTTAGCTCTGAACCCCATTTTTTAATAGGGTTATTTGTCTCCCTGCAGTCTAACTTCTAGAGTTCTTTGTATATTTTGGATATAAGCCCTGTCTATCTGTTGTAGGATTGGTAAAGATCTTTTCCCAATCTGTTGGTTGTTGTTTTGTCCTAACCACAGTGTCCTTTCCTTACAGAAGCTTTGCAGTTTTATGAGATCCCATTTGTCGATTCTTGATCTTAGAGCATAAGCCATTGGTGTTTTGTTCAGGAAATTTTCTCCAGTGCCCATGTGTTTGACATGCTTCCCCACTTTTTTTTCTTCTATTAGTTTGAGTGTATCTGGTATGATATGGAGGTCCTTGATCCATTTGGACTTAAGCTTTGTACAGGGTGATAAGCATGGATCGATCTGCATTCTTCTACATGTTGACCTCCAGTTGAACCAGCACCATTTGCTAAAAATGCTATCTTTTTTCCATTGGATAGTTTTGGCTCCTTTGTCAAAAATCAAGTGACCATAGGTGTGTGGGTTCATTTCTGGGTCTTCAATTCTATTCCACTGGTCTATCTGTCTGTCTCTGTACCAATACCATGCAGTTTTTATCACTATTGCTCTGTAATACTGCTTGAGTTCAGTGTTGGTGATTCCACCTAAAGTTCTTTTACTGTTGAGGATAGTTTTAGCTATCCTGGGTTTTTTGTTATTCCAGATGAATTTGCAAATTGTTCTGTCTAACTCTTTGAGGAATTGGATTGATATTTTGATGGGGATTGCATTGAATCTGTAGATCGCTTTTGGTAAAATGGCCATTTTTACTATATTAATCCTGCCAATCCATGAGCATGGGAGATCTTTCCATCTTCTGAAGTCTTCTTCAATTTCTTTCTTCAGAGGCTTGAAGTTCCTATTGTACAGATCTTTTACTTGCTTGGTTAAAGTCACACCAAGGTATTTTATATTATTTGGGACTATTATGAAGGGTGTTGTTTCCCTAGTTTCTTTCTTGGCTTGTTTCTCTTTTGTGTAGAGGAAAGCTACTGATTTATTTGAGTTAATTTTATACCCAGCCACTTTGCTGAAGTTGTTTATCAGCTTTAGTAGTTCTCTGGTGGAACTTTTGGGATCACTTAAATATACTATCATATCATCTGCAAATAGTGATGTTTTGACTTCTTCTTTTTCCAATCTGTATCCCCTTGATCTCCTTTTTGTTGTCTGATTGCTCTGGCTAGAACTTCAAGAACTATATTGAATAAGTAGGGAGAGTGGGCAGCCTTGTCTAGTCCCTGATTTTAGTGGGATTGCTTCAAGTTTCTCTCCATTTAGTTTAATGTTAGCCACTGGTTTGCTGTATATGGCTTTTACTATGTTTAGGTATGGGCCTTGAATTCCTATTCTTTCCAGGACTTTTATCATGAAGGGGTGTTGAATTTTGTCAAATGCTTTCTCAGCATCCAATGAAATGATCATTTGGTTTTGTTCTTTCAGTTTGTTTATATAATGGATCACGTTGATGGTTTTCCGTATATTAAACCATCCCTGCATGCCTGGGATGAAGCCTACTTGATCATGGTGGATGATTGATTTGATGTGCTCTTGGATTCGGTTTGCCAGAATTTTATTGAGTATTTTTGCGTTGATAGTCGTAAGGGAAATTGGTCTGAAGTTCTCTTTCTTTGTTGGGTCTTTGTGTGGTTTAGGTATAAGAGTAATTGTGGCTTCATAGAAGGAATTCTGCAGTGCTCCATCTGTTTCAATTTTGTGAAATAGTTTGGATAGTATTGGTATGAAGTCTTCTATGAAGGTCTGATAGAATTCTGTACTAAACCCATCAGGACCTGGGTTCTTTTTGGTTGGAAGACCTTTAATGACTGCTTCTATTTCGTTAGGAGTTATGGGGTTATTTAAATGGTTTATCTGTTCCTGATTTAGGTTTGGTACCTGGTGTGTGTCTAGGAAATTGTCCATTTCCTGCAGATTTTCAAGTTTTTTGAATATAGGCTTTTGTAATAGGATCTGATGATTTTTTGAATTTCCTCTGATTCTGTAGTTATGTCTCCCTTTTCATTTCTGATTTTGTTAATTTGTACACACTCTCTGTGTCCTCTGGTTAGTTTGGCTAAGGGTTTATCTATCTTGTTGGTTTTCTCAAAGAACCAACTTTTGTTTCTGTTGATTCTTTCTAGGGTCCTTTTTGTTTCTACTTGGTTGATTTCTGCTCTGAGTTTGATTATTTCCTGCCTTCTACTCCTCCTGGGTGTATTTGCTTCTTTTTGTTCCAGAGCTTTTAGGTGTGCTGTCAAGCTGCTGACATATGCTCTCTCTTGTTTCTTTCTGCAGGCAATCAGAGCTATGAGTTTTCCTCTTAGCACAGCTTTCATTATGTCCCATAAGTTTGGGTATGTTGTACCTTCATTTTCATTAAATTCTAAGAAGTCTTTAATTTCTTTCTTTATTTCTTCCTTGACCAGGTTATCATTGAGTAGAGCATTGTTCAACTTCCATGTATATGTGGGCATTCTTCCCTTATTGTTATTGAAAACCAGCTTTAGCCAGTCCGTGGTGGTCTGATAGCACGCATGGGATTATTTCTATCTTTCTGTATCTGTTGAGGCCTGTTTTTTCACCAATTATATGGTCAATTTTAGAGAAAGTACCATGAGGAGCTGAGAAGAATGTATATCCTTTTGCCTTAGGATAGAATGATCTATAAATATCTGTTAAGTCCATTTGGTTCATGACTTCTCTTAGTCTGTCTACGTCTCTGTATAATTTCGGTTTCCATGACCTGTCCATTGATGAGTGGGGTGTTGAAATCTCCTACTATTATTGTGTGAGGTGCAATGTGTGTTTTGAGCTTTAGTAAGGTTTCTTTTATGTATGTATGTGCCCTTGTATTTGGAGCATAGATATTTAGGATTGAGAGTTCATCTTGGTGGATTTTTCCTTTGATGAATATGAAGTGGCCTTCCTTATCTTTTTTGATGACTTTTAGTTGAAAATCAATTTTATTCGATATTAGAATGGCTACTCCAGCTTGCTTCTTCTGACCATTTGCTTGGAAAGTTGTTTTCAAGCCTTTCACTCTGAGGTAGTGTCTGTCTTTGTCTCTGAGGTGTGTTTCCTGTAGGCAGCAGAATGCAGGGTCCTCATTGCATATCCTGTTTGTTAATCTATATGTCTTTTCATTGGGGAGTTGAGACCATTGATGTTGAGAGATATTAAGGAATAGTGATTATTGCTTGTTATATTCATATTTGGATGTGAGGTTATGTTTGTGTGCTTTTCTTCTCTTTGTTTTGTTGCCAAGATGATTAGTTTCTTGCTTTTTCTAGGGTGTAGCTTGCCTCTTTATGTTGGGCTTTACCATTTATTATCCTTTGTACGGCTGGATTTGTAGAAAGATATTGTGTAAATTTGGTTTTGTTATGGAACATCTTGGTTTTTCCATCTATGTTAATTGAGAGTTGTGCAGCATACAGTAACCTGGTCTGGCATTTGTGTTCTCTTAGGGTCTGTATGACATCAGTCCAGGATCTTCTGGCCTTCATAGTTTCTGGCAAAAAGTCTGGTGTGATTCTGATAGGTCTGCCTTTATATGTTACTTGACCTTTTTCCCTTACTGCTTTTAATATTCTGTCTTTATTTTGTGCATTTGGTGTTTTGACTATTATGTGACAGGAGGAGTTTCTTTTCTGGTCCAATCTATTTGGAGTTCTGTAGGCTTCTTGTATGTTTATGGGCATCTCTTTCTTTAGGTTAGGGAACTTTTCTTCTATGATTTTGTTGAAGATATTTACTGGTCCTTTGAGCTGGGGGTCTTCACTTTCTTCTATACCTATTATCCTTAGGTTTGATCTTCTCATTGAGTCCTGGATTTCCTATATGTTTCGGACTAGTAGCTTTTTCTGTTTTACATTATCTTTGGCAGTTGTGTCGATGATTTCTATGGAATCTTCTGCTCCTGAGATTCTCTCTTCTATCTCTTGTATTCTGTTGGTGATGCTTGTATCTACGGCTCCTTGTCTCTTCCTTTGGTTTTCTATATCCAGGGTTGTTTCCCTGTGTTCTTTCTTCATTGCTTCTATTTCCATTTTCAATTCCTTCAACTGTTTGTGTTTTCCTGGAATTCTTTCAGGGATTTTTGTGATTCCTCTCTATAGGCTTCTACTTGTTTATTTATGTTTTCCTGCGTTTCTCTAAGGGAGTTCTTCATTGCTTCTATTTCCATTTTCAATTCCTTCAACTGTTTGTGTTTTCCTGGAATTCTTTCAGGGATTTTTGTGATTCCTCTCTATAGGCTTCTACTTGTTTATTTATGTTTTCCTGCGTTTCTCTAAGGGAGTTCTTCATGTCTTTCTTGAAGTCCTTCAGCATCGTGATCAAATATGATTTTAAATCTAGATCTTGCTTTTCTGGTGTATTTGGATATTCAGTGTTTGCTTTGGTGGGAGAAGTGGGCTCCGATGATGCCATGTAGTCTTGGTTCCTGTTGCTTGGTTCCTGTGCTTGCCTCTCGCCATCAGATTGTTTCTGGTGTTACTTTGTTCTGCTAATTCTCTCAGTGGCTAGACTGTCCTATAGGCCTGTGTGTCAGGAGTGCTGTAGACCTGTTTTCCTGTTTTCTTTCAGCCAGTTATGGGAACAGTGTTCTGCTTTCGGGCGTATAGTCTTTCCTGTCTACTGGTCTTCAGCTGTTCCTGTGGGCCTGTGTCCTGTGTCGTCCAGGCAGGTTGCTTGGAGCAGAAAAGTTCGTCTTACCTGTGGTCCTGTGGCTCAAGTTGCTCGTGGGGGACTGCTTTTGAGCTCTCTGTGAGGGCGGCAACCAGGAGGTCCTGCGCTGCCTTTTCAGGGCCACCGTCCACCGGGGTCCCAGATGTTGTTGGGTGTTTTCCTCTGGAGTCAGAAATGTGGGCAGAGTGTAGTCTCTTCTGGCTTCCCAGGGGTGTCTGCCCCTCTGAAGATTTAGCTCTTCCTCCCATGGGATTTGGGTGCAGAGAACTGTTGATCCAGTCCCTTCAGGTCTGGGCGGTGTCTGGAGCGCCCAGATATAATTATGGTTATACGTAGTTGTCTAAAAACAACAACAACAAAAAAAATCCAAAATCTTGGAATGTGAGGAGGCCAGCCTAATGTGATAGCCTTTAATTTAGACTATGGATTCTTCTGGACAACTGAAAGAACTGCCCAAAACTTTTCCCAGAGTTGGACTATCCCATAAGTGGGGTCCTAGCACTTATGTGGCTATTTCAGTGAAATGTAATTCGACACTTGGATCTTCAGTGGCACTGGTCACAGTTCAAGCACTCTGTAACTGTGTCTCTGCTATTGTTTGGGTTATAGGAGAATCCTCCCACAATCCCCAGTTTGCCCACATTCTTCTCCAAAACTTGCTGCTTCCTGGCCGGACAAGAACCTAGGACTCTGCTCCTTCCTAGGCTCTGCAACTGTCCTGCTCTGCTGGACTTCATAGCATTCTTTCCACTTGCCTTGGCCTCCTTGGAGATGCATAGAGCACTAAAACTTCCATTCCTTCTCCATTTCCAAGTCAATGAGGTGAGTTTGGGCTTGCCCACAAAGATATAAAAAACAGGTATAGACTGGTACAGATTACGGGCTTTAAACTGGAGTTTTGTAGTTAAGGATGGGGGAGGGCGAAGGGGATTTTCTTAGAAGCAGAATGGGAAAGGTAGCCGTTTTTGAAATGATAAGTTATTTCTCAGCCCCTGGTGAAATGAGCCAATTCAAACCAGATTAGATTATATTAAAGGCAGGAAGATGTTCTGGGGGGTGGGGAGGGGGATGAGTTTACTGGCCCCAAGGACCGAGGCCAGGAAAGTCGCCACGAGGAAGGGTTGGGGGAGAGAAAAGTTGTGCACTCAGATAAATAAGGAAGAGGAAAAAGAGCGAGAGAGGCCAAAACGTCTAGATTTTTTAAGGAGGAGCCTCTGGTGGTTAGGGCAGTCCAGCCCCCGGCTGGGAAGTTGAGGGTTGGGGGCAGGGTATGCTAAGTAGGGACTGAGAGATGCTGGGAAAACCTGGAGGCCAGTTCTGCTTTGATATGCAGATACACATCTCTGTCCCTAGTCCTGGGTCTGAAACCAAACACGAAGCTGCTGGGTATCTAGGAGAGGGACGGTTACTTTTCTTCTGCAGTCTCTAAATGGCAGGCTTCCTGGAAATTTAAGCTCAGCTGAGGGCCTTGGCTGGGGGAGGGAGGTCTTTTAGAAATAGGGGGTATGGGACCCTCATATTCCGCTTTCTCTCAGGAACCAGCACTCCCTCCTAAGAATCTCCCCAGCCTCACTTAACTATGAGCTCAGCTTCACAAGCAGGAAGTGAAGTATCTATTTTGCCATACCACTTGATTATTTCATTACCCGCCTCCAATCCACCCCGGAATTGGAATAAAAGTCCAAGACAACTAGAGCCCCCCTTCCTCTCCGGACATCCGTGCTGAAAGACCCTGATTAGGCGGCCAACAGAGAACCCACAAACTGCGGGTCACGTGTGCTAACAGAGCCCGACCATCGAGTCAGTCCTCCAGCCTCCCAGAGCGGCCTCGGAAGTGCCTCTGCGGCGCGGGTCTTTCCGGCCGGGCAGTCCGCGCTTTTGTCCCGCCGGCGGCCGGGCTCCCGCGGCGCCGCCACAGCCAGTACGTGAGTCCCGGGCTGCCGGCGTTCCCGCCTCTACCCGGCCCGCCCCGCCCTTCCCTTCTTTGCCCTCCGGTCCCGGGCGGGTCCTGGGGGAGAGCGTGACTCTCCACACGCATTGGGAAGCGTCCTCTTGGAGTGAAGGGGAAGGAAGAGCCCAGGCCCGAGCCCCGCGGGCAGGCTGCCATCTGAGCAGGCCCTGGGCCAAGGACAGGCCAGAGTCCATTCCGGGGTTCCTTGACTGTCATGGCCATTTCAGGTTTAGAGGGAGGAGAACCCCGATTATTAGCGCCTAAAAATTTGCCCTGCTTGCGGTTAAGTTTGTTTCTGAGACTTGGAGGTGACCTGACTCGGTCACCCTTCCCCTTTATTTTGGTGGTGGAGAGGTATCGAGAAACACCTGCGGCTGTGAAAGCAGACTGTCCACTTCCGGGGCCTCTCCCAGGAGAAAGTCATCAATAGTGGGTGCGACCAGAGAAGGCCATCCCCCCGACCACCCACCACCACAGCAAACTGAGAAAGTGTTGGCTTAGGGAAGAGCAGGTGAAGGCACCAGAACTCAAGTGATCCCTTTGGGAAATCCTGGGGCAGTGATGTAAAAGAAAGATAAAGAGGTCAGGTGGAGACGTCCCTGGGCTAATGATGGTCAGTCTAGATGGCCAGAACCATTTGTGTACGTCTGAAGCTTCTCTCTCTCTCTCTCTCTCTCTCTGTATGAATTTTTGACTATGTAATGTTCATGTGACCACGACATTAAAATACGATTTTTAAGAACAAAAATTTAATGCAAAGTATGAGAACAAGATTTTCTTTTACTGTTTTCAAAGGTTGTGCTAGGCTCTACCTTAAAAGGTAAACACTTTTGTTAAGCTCTTGAGTAGACTTCAAAGACTTCATTCAAATACTAGCAAATATATGTCGTTCCTCTTTTATTCAGACAGGTGGTAGCATAATAAATCCTGCTTCCTTGTTTCTTTTATTGAATCTGTTTTACAGAATTCTATAAGGAAACAAATGAGTGTGTTGTTTATGTTACAGACCTGTAGTAGATTGGCCATTTTAAAGGATATTTTAGATAAATCTTTAGACTGCAGTTGATAATCTTTGAGTTGTTTCTAGTGTTTTTATGTCAAATAGTATTATGTGGAATGAATCTATTTTAGGATAAGGATTATGAAATTAAGAGGGACTGAGGTTAATAAAGTATTTTTTGTTTTGTTTTACAATCAGTTTTTCAATGTGCTATATTACTTGCTTCAAGCTAGTCCCTGAGTGAGCCCTTAGCTTCAGAAAAATCTCTCCACTGTCCTCTTTGACTTCCCTTATTTCTGGAGTAGCTAAAAGTATCTCCTCCACTACTATGAGAATATTCTATTATAAAAATCCCTGCAGTCCTTATTCCTAATGTTTAAATAATAGAAACAAATCTTGTTAACCATTTGCATATGCTTTTCATAAATTAAATGCAAAAATGCCTGCAGCACAAATCCTATTCTTTCCAGTGTATTGCTTATAGCTCTAGCCTCCATTTGCACGTTCTCCCACGTTCTCTAGTCATCAAATACAGTACCTCAGAGCTTACGATACAGAAGCCCTGGACCACACGTGAGATACATAGGGTATTACCTTGTGGGATACAGTTGGAATCCGGAAATGTAGAGTGGCTGCAGGTGTATTGCACCCGTTTCTTCTTACAGCCACACTGTAAGAATCATTTTCCACTAAACCAAGAGTGCCCTCTTGTGAGTTGTCTCAACTTTTGAGAAATAACTCCTCACAGTCCAGAACAGGTAGTAAAGTGAAGGTTCTTCATATATGCATGCACTTTTGTAGAATCTAGTAGTAGTATTCAAACAAGCACAGAAATAGCCAGAGGTTGTAAGTCTTAAGTAACTTATGAGGGATAGAGACTTTATTGTGGTTGGCTTTTTCACTGATGTTACTAGACAGCTAAGGTCATGCTATCAAAAACTGGCTCAAGAGATTGCCCATCTAGTTTTGAGAAAGTGGGATCTTTTGGTTCTGTGTTATACGGGACACATGATGGCCACCACATCCCTCCTATTGATTGTATTACCTATAACAACTTCCTCTTGGAACTCTAGTTCTTGGTTCTCTGTTCTCCCACTGATTAGTGGTGGTGGTGGCAGCAGTGCCAGAAGGCAGAGGCAGGTGGAGCTTTGTGAGTCAAGGCCAGACAGTGCTGTCTCAAGAAAAAAAGCCAAGTAAAGGTATTACAATAAATTGTATGCCCATAGTTTCAGGATTCTGATCCATTTATTTATTTTTCTTGGTTGAAGCATTTTAAAGCAAATTTCTGACACTGGGTTTTGTTTTACTCTATTTTAGTTGTCATTAAAAGTGTATATGTACTCCTAACATCTATAATATCATTACATAACAGCCTATTTTAGCTTTGATTTTTTTTTTTTTATATTATCTAGTAGCAGTAGGCAGACAACTGGGTCATTTGTCTACAATAAGCCAAGAAGGGCTTATACCCTTCAAATGGAATGTTCGTAATCAACAATATGGTCCAAAGGGCTTAAAATAACTAATACTTATCTGGCCCTTTATAGAAAAGTTTCCCTAGTCCCAGATTTTATAATGCCTGTGCTACTCCTTTACTTGAAACTCCTGAGTAAGTAGACTCTTGAGTTTGAGTCAGACCTTGGGTGCACCCTTGTTACTTACCGGTCTGGTTTCACTTGCTACTCTATATTCCGGATGTCTAAAGTGTACTTTCCTAAAGTTTTTAGTCCTTCATGGCAGAGGTTAGCCTCCCACTTTGCGCCCTATCTGTGCTCATGCTTTGTAGGATAGATCCCTTCATTCTGGACTATCTCAGAGCCTGTGGGTAGGGAAAGAACCAGTCATTATGGGTCATTGTCTAAGTTCCTTGTGTACCATTCACTTAGATAACCATGGTCCTCGAATGTACCTCAGTGTGTTGGTAAGGATAGCAGTGTATTTTATTACATGTTCACAGTTGCATTACATGCTAACAGCATTCATGCCACTGCTGTCTAGATGTACTTTTGCCTATATTGAGTGAACTATTGGATATGCCAAATAGTCGGTACCCAAACAGGGAGTTAAGGAAACTTTGGCTTCTGACAAGATTGGAGAGGCAAATAAAGTATTTGTGGTTCATGCAGTTGAGACCAGTTACTAGCCAATCATACAGTCCCTGAGGAAATAAAGTGACTAACAATTATGAAAATAATTCAGTCTGTCAAACAATTAATGATGGGGTTGAAGAGATGGCTTTTTGTCATAATTATAAGGACCAGAGCTCAGATTGATTCCCATGTGAAAAGTCTAGCATTGTAACACCATATATCTGAAATCCCAGCAGTGGGGAGGAAAGAAATGGCATCTCCTCAGAACTTCTTGCTTTGTTTTGACATGGTGGAAGGCACCATACAACAGAAGAGCAGAGAGAGCCTTAATAAGAGTTCTTTATGAGGAGCCCATCCCCACATAATGGCATTAATACACTGTAACATAAAGACAGTGTCTCCATGGTCTTATTGTGTCCTTCTGCCAGGAACAGCATCACACTTTTGTAATCCCAGATAATTGACCAGCTAAACCTTCAAGTTCAAGTTCAAGGCTAGGCCCAGTAACATGGTGAGACTTGTCTCAAAAACAAAACAAAATATTTTAAGAAAACACCTGCTTAATATTATATTGGCAATTAAACATGAATTTTGTTTTAATAGGTGTTAAACTATAGCAGAAAATGATCAAATATGCATTTTATAAAATTCTTAACTGCTGTTAGAGAAGAATTGGATGAGGATAAGAATGAAGGCAGAGAG
This sequence comes from Rattus rattus, assembly GCF_011064425.1. NCBI lineage: Eukaryota > Metazoa > Chordata > Mammalia > Rodentia > Muridae > Rattus > Rattus rattus. Next base: position 31,901,997 of record NC_046162.1, read on the forward strand.
ATTCTAGAGAGTAGTAGTCTAGGTGAGAATTGTGGAGGACTGAAGGAAGGCCTAGAAGTTGATGTTCATACGATCAAATCAGTCTTACAGGATTTTTTTGCATGTAGACGAGAGAAGTAGAAGAATAGGATTCTGATTTAGGGAAAGAGGACAGTGGGGTGGATAATAGGAACTATCTGTATTTGGATAAAAGGATTTGGGCCAAAGATAAATTTCTAACAGCTTTTAAGAGTGATGGAGGCCATATGTAGATGGAGCTGTCTGTCCGGTGGTAAGAGTCAAGAGGAAAGATAAAATGAAAGAATTGGGAGCATCTGGACATCAGCAACTCTGCGAAGGAAGAACCTTATCTAGAAAAATCTGGTACAGTATGGTCTAAGTTAGAGAAACCCACTTGAGGAGATGAGGCTTAGAGGGAGATTGTCACTAAACAAAGATGGTGAGAGTAACACATAGAAGTAGAACGGACAGATTTCTAAGTGTAGATATTTTAAAACTTTATTTGAGAATATTAATATACAGAAAAATTCTAAGAATAGCAATAGCAAAAAAAGGGTGATGGAAGATGGCTGAGCTGTTAAGAGCACTGGTCCTTCAGTTTCCAGCACCTAAAAGTGCTCACAATAGTCTTTATCTTCCTTTCCAGGGTATCAAATTCCTGGCTTCTTCAGTCACTAGCCACACATATATATATAAGCAAACATTCATACACATAAAAGTAAATTAAAATAGGTAGCAATGAATATCCAAGTAAGAGCATATGGAAGGAAGCCCTGGGTCCTGCACTGAACCCCCAGTGAACTAGACAGTTACAATAAAGAGGTGGGGAGAAACACCCATAAATTAAAAATAGAAATGTATATAAGAATATTCAATTAATAATAATAATAATAAAAAAAAAGTAAATTAAAAAATAGTGAAAGAAACTTTTATTCATATTCACCCATAGTTAGTATTTAATTTTTTCCTCTTGCTCTCATAAATATTTTAAGTTGAGGATAACTTAATACATCATAGTCCATTAACTGTAGATACCTTGTTGTATATGGTTTTTTATTTAAAAATTAAATTTCAGTTATGTGTTTGTATGTATGTATACATGTGTGCACAGCGTCCATGGAGATCAGTAGACAAATTGTGGAAATTTGTTTGTTTCTCCAGGTTACTCCTGTCATATCTAAAGGCCTGGTGAGCCACCTCAATATATTTCTTGAAGGATGGGTATATTCTTTTACCTAACTACAGTACAGTTGTCAGTTTCAGTAAAGTTAATATTTTATTTTCCAACTTTGTCAGCTGACACTTCTGTTGTTGTTGTTGTTTGGGTTTGTTTGGTTTTTGAGAAGGGTTCTTACTGTGTAGCTCTGGCTGTCCTAGATCTCACTATGTAGAGCTGGCCTTGCCCTAACAGAGATCTGCCTGCCTCTGACTCCCAAGTGCTGGGATAAAAGGTTTGCTACCACACCCAGCTCTGCCACTTAAAAAGAAATGTTTGGCCTTTTTTAGCTTGTAACATTTTTAGAACTTCTCTTTGTCTTACATAGGTTTGAAGAATACAGTCTCCCCCAACCTCCACCCCACAACACTTTTAATAATAGTCTTCATTTTGAATTAACCTATTTTCCTGTGGTTCAGTTCATATAATAAATTCTCATAGGTTCTGTCCTTCTCAGGAAGCATATGATATTTTTCTGCTCTCACTAGAAATATTAATGTAGAATATCTGTCAAAGCTTGCCTGATTTCATGCATCATTACTGTTTTCTCTCTAATAAGCATTCTGAGAAGAAGTATTTAAATTCAGAAAATAGCCTGTTCTTTTTCAGAATTTCTCCCCAGACTTAGTATTCATTGGTGAATTTTTTTTATCAATTTTTTACTCTGATTGTTATAGAATGCTAATTTATTCTATTGTAATCAAGAGGTCTCCCTTTTTTCCTGGCTTTTATCTGTGGGGATTGGTGCAGGCCTGTTTTCCGTGGCTTGTAATTACTATGCTAACTTACTGTTCCTAAGCTGGATGTTCAAGCTGTCTTTTGTGGTCTTAGAGAGTGCCTCACCTTTCTGTACTTTCCTTACTGGTAAACACCACACCGGTGACACAGTTCCTCTTACAATTCTGTTCCTAGCCACTTTTTTGTAGACTTTCTTTTGAATAGAAGAAACCAAAACTTAAAGTGCTTATGTCACTGTGGTGATATTTTCCTTTTTGGCTTGCTGGCAACCAGAGCTAAGGGATATATCTATGTAGAAGTAAAAATGTATGTATGTCCATACTTATATACACATATAAATTGTCTAGAAATGATGAGTTTACACAGTACTTCTAATTTATCTATATAAAGTTCTTTGTTGATTTTTTTTCCTATCCCATATTTGTATGTCTTCCTTCCCATAAGAATCCTGGCTCCTAACAAAAGTCACAGTTGAGTTCCAAGTTGTTTCAGAATTGTTTTGCCCCTACTACTAACAATAATTCAACTTGTTTGGAATTCTCCCCACCAGCCTACAGAAGACTGAATGCAGACAAGTATGAAATCAAATGCTGTGTTCCTAAGTTATATAGATTAGAGTTTTTTATTTGCTTATTTTCTTCCTATGGTTTTAGTGTCCCTGTGAAACACAGATGCGTTCACTATTTTGTTTACTTCCTGTTTAGCAATTTTCCCTCATCTTCACTGATTTCATGTTATTCTTTGATTATGCAGAACACTATTAGACTTCCATAGGTTCCATAAAACTCTTACAGTGCTATAATCAGTGTCACCACACCTCCCCACTCTCTTATTCCCTGTTCTCCACCCTTTGCAAATATCAATTGTTTCGTGGTATCACCATAAGGATAAGCACATACACTACTCTTCTTTCTTCCTTTCTTGACATCTTCACTTTTTCACTTTCTGATAATATAATACTGTACATCCTGGGAATTACTACCTCATCAATTAGATATTCTACTTTTCTAATACTCCTATGCAATACTTACAGAGCTTATGTAACTAGTCTTTTGTGCTTGGAGATTTAGGTAATTTCCCAGACTTTCAGTTAAAATTTGTGTAGTAATAATTCTGTAATCAATACACATGTTCTTATGAATATACACACACTTGTGGTATTAGAAGTGTATGTTTAGAATTGTTACTTGTGGATTGAAGGGGAAATGTGTGTGTTAGCACAGTTTTCCCACCACAAGCAGTATGTAAGTTTATAATAGATTCCAAGCAATCTATTACAAGAATATTTGTTTTCTTCAGTGTCTTATCAACAGAGATATATGGTCATGCTTTGAACATTGGTCAGTGTAACATGTGAAAAACACTATTGAAGTTCTGATGAATATTTTTCTTATTAGTGATATACTTATTTTTTACATGTTTAATGACTGTCTTGATTTTTATTTTTAAAGGAAAAACACTATTGGCATGGTTAGTTATTGTGTGAAACACCCTATATATTCACCGAACAAAATAATTATTGTAGACTACTATAAAAAAGCCCAGATTAAGAGAACATCTAGGGCTGGAGAGATAGCTCATTGGTTAAGAGCACTAGCTGCTCTCCCAGAGGTCCTGAGTTCAAATCCCAGCCACCACACGGTGGCTCACAATCATCTGTAATGAGATCTGGTGCCCTTTTCTGGTGTGTCTGGAGACAGCTATAGTATACTCATATATAATAAGTAAATAAATCTTTTTTTAAAAAAAGGAGAGAGAACATCTAAAGGGCAATCAAAAGGTTAAGGAAGCTGACAGAAACTGACTAGCTTGAAAACATTGTATATTTTGACCACAGAAATATTCTACTTTTCAAATAACAGTGTTTGTCATAGAACTCTGTGCACCAGGAAACTGTTTCTAGGAGAGGTAAATTAAATTTTATTTTTTAGAGGAAAAAACTGAACCATATCAACAACTTATTTCTGTTACAAAATATCACTTGATGCTTTTTCTTCCTTATTTTAAAATTAGAAAGGAAAGGAACTAAGTCCTCAGAGTATACCATGATTGTGTTGTCAAGTCACAGTCACTGAACTTGAGGATGTGTGATGGTCTGCAGAAAAGCTGCTTGACTCTATTCCTTCACATCTGAGAGGAGTTTGCTATGATCAGCAATCTCTACCAACTTCAGGCTGCCTACAGGCTGAGAGATGAAATGATGGGGGACTAACCAATCTAGATCGGTTATCTTTTTTAAGAGAGTGAATTAAGAAATGTTTCTACTTTCTTTCAAAATAGTTACTGTTAACTGAGGTTTCTTTCCTCCTTTTTCTGGTAATCCCCATATGAACAGTGTTAAAAGGGACAACAGAAAGTGGCAATGGGCTCTTAAACTTTTCTTTGCCAGCTTTATTTTCAGTAGTAGGCATTTCTTTAGGACTTCTTTCTTTGCAGAGAACCTAGTACTCTGAAAGGGAACTAATCCTTATGACTTGGAAGGAATCAAATCTTATTCTGTTCTTTCTTTAGAAGCCAATCCACATAGAGCTTACTTTCAGCACCCCCCACCACCACTTCTCTCTTTCCTTGTCCCTCTCTTCCTCTCTCTCTTTTCTCGCCCTCTCTTTCTTCCTCTTCCCTTCTTTCTGAAAGTTCAACCAAAGCACATTTTATTGTGTATGGGTCCTGATGTTTCTGAGAATGGACAGTACTTTCATGGCCTCCAAGACTGTAATTCAAGCACCTCAGATTTTCTAGGTTTTTAATATCTACATTGTTTGACTAGGGGTTACCCTAGAGTTAGTACAATAATTGGCCTTGACACTGTAAGGCTCCTCAAACAACTGGAATGAGTTTAAATTCTCAATGATTTCACAACTGCCATTCACTATTTTCTTTTAATTCATGTGGTTCCTTGAGTACCACCAAACCCAATCAAGACCGGTCCATGTCATTTTGATCAAACATCTCCAACTTCCAGCTTTTCAACCTCAGTAGAGAAAGGGCTGTTGACATAACAGCTATTACATGTTTAAGACACTGGTTTTCCAAGAACATCTTGTTGCTGACTCTTAGAAGTCACTTTCCTAGGCCCTTTCCCCAGATATTACTATGGAATTTGCAAAGTCTGGCAGAAAGAAATTTGACCATTCTCTGAAGTCTATAAGCCAGTCCTGGATAGAGGTGCTGGGTATAGAATGAACATGATGACCAGAGCCAGCTTTGCTTCCAAGAAGCCATTCACTAAAAAGAACAGCTATAGTGCTAGAGTTTGATTTACTCTTGCCTCTGGAATATCATTTATTTTTCTCTAAGGGCTGATCTTTGATAAACTAGCAAGTGCTATCAGGTACTTGGGAATCAGAATGGTCTTGTACAGAACAGTGATGTGAGCTTTAAAGATCAGGATATTAAGTTCTTTGGACTTAAGGGTTAAACTGCCTGGTCTTTCCAGGCACACAGAAACTTGATTTGCTAGATTTCTGTTTTGGGTGTATTCCAGTTAATGACAAATATTTTGTCCCAATAACCATTAGAGCTGCTGATCCTGCTACTTCGGTGTCTCTTTAAGCTGAGAGCTCTGTTCCAGGGAAATTTTGTGCCACTCACTGCTAGGCTTGGAAAATCAATAGCTCTTGGTGAGCCAAACAAGCTTTGGACAGACCCAGACACCTTGTCATACAACCTTAGGGCCTGAAGGCAGGTGACCCGTGGCTTTGGTCAGCATGTTCATTCTCTACCCAGCACCCCTGCCCAGGACTGGTTCACCCCAAAACAGACTGTGGAGAATGCTCAAGTTTCTTTCTACTTTCTACCAGACTTTGCAGATTCCATAGTAATATCTGGGGAAAGGGCCTAGGAAAGTAACTTCTAAGAGTCAGAAACAAGATGTTCCTGGAAAACTAGTGTCTCCAACATGTAATAGCTGTTATGTTGCCAGCCCTTTCTCTACTGTGGTTGAAAAGCTGGAAAATGAAAAGTTGCTTGGGAGAGTAACTTTCTCCCTCACCTCTCACCACGGTTTTGACAGTGTTTCTGCCATTTTCTTTTGGGAGTGGGGCTAGAAATTTGTACTGTTTTTATTATTAAAGTACTTGCATGTAGTTAAACATCAGTCTTGTATTGCATCTTGGTTAAGGTTAGGAAGCGTTCTCTACCCAGGTCATTAATTCATATTTTCTTCTAGTATTTGTTATTCTTGTGTCTGTTATATTATTTTGAGCTTTTTATATTTAGAGCCCTGTTCCATTTGGTGTTTATCCCTTTGTGTGATATAAAAGATCTAATTTTATCTTTTTTATTCCCCAGATGGCTTTATATTTGCTGCACTATTTTTAAAAACTGTCTTTCCCCCAGAAATACCATCCTCATCATCAATTTCTGTGTGTAGTTGGAATAATTTCTGGATGTCTATTTATATACCAGTAACACATTTAAATTATAAAAGCACATTTTAAATTATAGCATATGTTAATAGTCACTACAGCTAGTAGTTGCTCACAGCTCTTTTTCTTCGCTAGCAACTTTTTATTTTGGGAAATTGTTTTTTATGGCTGTAGGAACCTTAACATTTTTTTTTTTTTCTGAGGAAGTTGAGATGGAAGGGCTAAAATTGAGAAGTAAATGGATGGAAAATCTGTTGTATGTGGGAATGGCAGAATATAGATAAGGTATACTGCAGCTAAAGTTTCTAGAACTGCTGTAGCCCACTTACCAGTTCTGTGTTTTGTGTTGTGGGCCACTCTACCCAGAGTAATACAGGGAGTCAGGGAACTAGTCTGGTCTACCATTCTTCAGTTACCTCATATTTGGGACTTACTTTTATATACTATTTCCTCAGATAAACCAACTTTTGCTCTAATGTCTGCTGGGTGATTCTTCATCTTTTAAATAGTCTCCTAAATTTCTAGCATTTTCTGTTCTTATAAGAGGTCATTATTCCTATAAAAAAAGTTGGTAGTATGATTCTTTATATCTGTTCACTCTAAAGCATGTATTTTTCTTTTATTGACCATTTTTTTTCTCACACAGTTACATACATAGCTTTTCTAAGTAAGATTCACAGAATTCCACGATAATGTCCTGAAATGTTATGCAAGGCAAGAGGGAAAGATCACATTTTATCTGACTATAATGCTTCGTTTTCTTGAAATAGGTTGAACAGTATCTTTTTAGCAGTCAGTATGTCAGAAAATGATATTGATTTGGTACCAGTCATGTAAAGTGCCTTTAGGAGAACAGAATCCCTGCTTGAGTATTAAAGTCTGCTTTGGGAAGTTTATCATTCATTCATTCATTCATTCAATTCATTAATTTATTTAGAATCATGTGCTTTTTCCAAAACCCTTACATTTTAACTGTGATCAGTAGCTTAACTTTTAATAATGATAAAATAAATAGTAATAACATTGCCCTGACCAAGGAACAAGTTTGTTCTTACTGGTTTTAGATGGCTATCATCCAATATTCACAGTGACACTATTACTTTCATTTTACAGGTGAAGAAACTGCTATACAAAGAAGTTAAATAGCTATCTCAAAGGTCATATAAGTAGGTATTTGAACCTAGTTGTTATTCTAGTCATTTTCTGATCTGTGTGAGAGGTTGGTTTCAATATTTCACAGATAGCAAAGTCTACTACAGATGTTCAAGTTTCTTATTTAAAACAACAGTATTTACATATGACCTTTACATATCATCCTGTGTACTTTAAAGCATTTTCAAATTACTGTGCCTAAAAGCAGTGTGAATCTTTATATTATTTAGAGAATAATGATAAAAATTAAAAGCTGTATATGTTCAGCACAAATGTAACTTTGTTTTTCTGAATATTTTTTTGGTCTGTGGTTGGCTGAATCTGTAGATGCAAAACCTGCAGCTATGGAGGGCCAATTACTTTGCTTAGTGGCTTGAGGTATTGCCATCTTTGTTTCACCATCCTTGAGACAAAGATCTTACACCATAGTTCGGGCTGTCCTGGAACATACAGTAACTTTCCTGACTCAACCTCCAAAGTGCAAGAATAACAAGATTGAGCCTTTATGCTTTGCTGTTTGTAATCTTCTGTATGACTAATTTATTCATAAATAGGAATGAAAACTTTATTCCTTGGCAGGCTGGAGCATATAAGTTCTTCTATGATTAGCCACTTTCCAAAGAGTGTTTCCTTACACAGAAAAGTCAAGAAGGCCAGATTGATGTATAGTAGCTTTAGATTTCTTTCTCATTTCTTAGTCACTGTCCACATAATCTTATAACTACAACTACCTGCCTTATCCCTCTTCTAGGGTACTGATTTATCTTTCTCTTCAGTTTTTCCTACTCTCTCCTGATTAACTTTTCAAAGAAAAATTAATGTCTTTGTTGTTCCAACATTTTTTTCTTTTTGTGTTTCATCTGTTTTTCAGAGACTTCTTTTTTTCTTATTTTTCTATGAGGTCACATTGAAACTGATTGGTATTGGCTGTGGTTTTATGCATCAGTTGAACCCATTTTTATCATATATTCATGCTAGGTTAACACAGAAATGAAAAAGCTCTTTGGATCATTAACAATCTTGACTCTAGTTTTAATGTCCCCCATCATAGCCCCAATAATTAATGGTGTCTGTGGGGCTGGAGAGATTACTTATCAGTTAAAGAGCACTTGATGCTCTTGCAGAGGACCCAGGTTCAGTTCCCAACACTCCATGATTGCCTCCAACCATGCCTAACTCCAGGTCCAGGGGAATCTGACTACCTCCTCCGAAGTCATTGAGCACCAGACATGAACATGGAACACATTTCCTCCATGCCAGCAAAACACTCAAAAATATTTAAAGATTATTTTTTAAATGGAACCTGCTACATATTAATAAGCAAATACCTGTCAAATAGATAAGTTAGTTTTGTTATTTGCTATTGTTATTGTTCAGGGTTTTTTTCTAAATAAACATGTCATTTTCATTTTCTTGGTCTAGTGTCACATCTGAAGACAAGCATGGAGGATGAGGACTCAGCTAAAAAGAATGAAAACAATTCAAGTGCAGACTCTCAGTGCCCAAATGTGGAAATTTTTCACAAGGATCATATGCAGAATTCTAATATTGATGACACTTTTGGTTGGGTAGAGAAGCAGTTGGAAAGACCTAAATGGAAAATAATGAAGGAAGACAAAAGTAGCATCAGAGAAAAGATTGACAAACCTAAGAACACAGCAAATATAAAAATAGAACAGGATAACGAGACATCTGAGAAAAGTTTCTACTCAAGTACAGATACCATGCACCAGACCGTCCCCACGGAACCAAAATGTACTGAACAAGGTGAACACACAGAGAATGTTAATGGAAGCTTACACCCTACTCCACAGCAGAATTCTGCTGCTGATAAGAAATCACATAAGTGTGATGAGTGTGGAAAATCCTTCAAGTACAATTCTCGTCTTGTACAACATAAAATCATGCACACTGGAGAAAAGCGCTATGAGTGTGACGACTGTAGGGGAACTTTTCGGAGCAGCTCCAGCCTTCGAGTCCATAAGCGCATTCATACTGGGGAGAAGCCCTATAAGTGTGATGAGTGTGGCAAGGCCTACATGTCCTACTCTAGCCTCATAAACCATAAAAGCACCCATTCTGGGGAGAAGAACTGCAAATGTGATGAATGTGGAAAGTCCTTCAATTATAGTTCTGTTCTGGACCAGCATAAAAGGATCCACACCGGAGAGAAGCCCTATGAATGTGGGGAGTGTGGAAAGGCCTTCAGGAACAGTTCTGGTTTGAGAGTCCACAAAAGAATCCACACAGGGGAGAAGCCCTATGAATGTGATATCTGTGGGAAAACCTTCAGTAATAGTTCAGGCCTGAGGGTCCACAAAAGGATCCACACAGGTGAAAAGCCCTATGAATGTGATGAATGTGGGAAGGCATTCATTACTTGCAGAACACTCCTAAATCATAAAAGCATCCACTTTGGTGATAAACCTTATAAATGTGATGAGTGTGAGAAATCTTTTAATTATAGCTCTCTCCTCATTCAGCATAAAGTCATCCACACTGGTGAGAAACCTTATGAATGTGATGAATGTGGGAAGGCCTTCAGGAACAGCTCAGGCCTTATAGTGCATAAAAGGATCCACACAGGAGAAAAACCTTACAAGTGTGATATCTGTGGCAAAGCATTCAGCTATAGTTCAGGCCTTGCAGTCCATAAAAGCATTCATCCTGGCAAGAAAGCCCATGAATGTAAAGACTGTGGCAAGTCCTTTAGTTATAACTCACTTCTTCTTCAGCATAAGACCATTCATACTGGAGAGAGACCTTATGTATGCGATGTGTGTGGCAAAACGTTCAGGAACAATTCAGGTCTCAAAGTCCATCGGAGGCTCCATACTGGGGAAAAACCATATAAGTGTGATGTGTGCGGGAAAGCCTATATCTCACGCTCAAGCCTTAAAAATCACAAAGGAATCCACCTGGGGGAGAAGCCCTACAAATGCAGCTATTGTGAGAAATCTTTCAACTACAGTTCTGCCCTTGAACAGCATAAAAGGATTCATACAAGGGAGAAACCCTTTGGGTGTGATGAGTGTGGAAAAGCCTTCAGAAACAATTCAGGCCTTAAAGTACATAAACGAATTCACACAGGGGAGAGACCTTACAAATGTGAAGAATGTGGAAAAGCCTACATCTCACTCTCAAGCCTTATAAATCATAAAAGTGTACACCCTGGGGAGAAGCCCTTTAAGTGTGATGAGTGTGAGAAAGCCTTCATCACATACCGAACCCTTCTAAACCACAAAAAAATTCATCTTGGAGAAAAGCCCTATAAATGCGATGTGTGTGAGAAATCATTTAACTACACCTCACTCCTTTCTCAACACAAAAGAGTTCATACTAGAGAGAAGCCCTTTGAATGTGACAGGTGTGAGAAGGTCTTCAGAAACAACTCAAGCCTTAAAGTGCATAAAAGAATACACACTGGGGAGAAGCCCTATGAGTGTGACATATGTGGAAAAGCCTACATCTCACACTCAAGCCTTATTAACCATAAAAGTACACACCCTGGCAAGACGCCCTATACATGTGATGAATGCGGAAAAGCATTTTTCTCAAGCAGAACTCTCATAAGCCATAAGAGAGTCCATCTTGGGGAAAAACCCTTCAAGTGTGTTGAGTGTGGGAAATCATTTAGCTACAGCTCACTTCTTTCCCAACACAAGAGGATCCACACAGGGGAGAAACCTTATATATGTGACTGGTGTGGGAAGGCCTTCAGGAACAGCTCAGGCCTCACGGTACATAAAAGGATCCACACAGGGGAAAAACCCTATGGATGTGATGAATGTGAAAAGGCATACATTTCACACTCAAGTCTTATCAATCATAAAAGTGTCCACCGTGGAAAGCAGCCCTATAATTGTGAGTGTGGGAAATCTTTCAATTACAGATCTGTCCTTGACCAACACAAAAGGATCCACACTGGAAAGAAGCCATATCGATGTAATGATTGTGGGAAGGCATTTAATATCAGATCAAACCTTACCAAGCACAAAAGAATCCATACAGGGGAGGAATCTTTAAATATGGCAAATATGGAAAGTCACAGTGGCACATTCCAGAAGAGGATCTACTATGAGGGAGGGAATGCTCTGGATGGGACCAGGATGCAGATGCCTATGTGGGAGGCAGAGCCTGCCAAGTCTCAAAGGAATCAAATAGAAGAAAAACTTTATGAATGTAAGAATTTCTGAGGTCTTTAGTCATGGCTTATAATAATCATAGTGTGAGTGAAAGAATTCTGAGTGATCATGAGCAATTCCACATGATTCAGTCATAGCAGGAACAGTTCTAGTGTCACAATAGTTGAGCCCTTTAGGAATATAAAATACCACTGGATATAAAACCTTTCAAAGTGATGGAACTCTTAAAAAATGTAGTCTGGACATAGAACATAAAGATAAAGGTCTCTAGTTAGAAATCTTATTCACCACTACAAAGATCCTATTTGGATAAATAAGTGAATAAGAATGTAGAAAGTTGGTATAATTTTGACCTCTATACTTTGGTCAGTGGAAAAAAGATCCAAGAAGGGCCTCTAATAGGCAAATTCAGGGAGAGGATGGTTTCAGGGAATATCAGTTTATTAGTAGTCATGAAATTATAGACTTAACAATAATGGTTTGTGGTAGGAAGATCACAACTTCTGAAACAATTTAGATGTCTTAGGAAAAGAAAAGGCATAGTCAAATCTGTGACATAATCACTTTAAAATGCATATTAGTTGGAGTATACTATTATACTAACTGAACTAGTAAGACTGTAGAGTTTCAAATCAATTCCCTTAATATGTAATAGAGATAATAAATGATGACCTGGGAGGTGGCATTCACATATACTGAGAGAACGGAAGGATTTCAGTATCTTCAGTTAAGTAAGGGAACACATCTTCAACATGAATTTGCACCTTACAGGAAAAATTCAGGGACTCCTATGAATTAAAAAAAATGTCTCAAAGGAAGGCATTTTATTACAAGAGCTAAATAAGTACCAGTAATTAAGAAGAAATTCATGTCTTAAAAACAATATTGTTTCAGAAAGTGTAAAAATTTTATGTACTACATACATGTGTATATTGTCTGTTGTAAAATATGAATATGTTCAAAACTCACTTTGCCATAAAGGCTGAATAGTTATGGCAATGTAAGGGGGGGTATAATAAATGCCTCAAATGTAAATAGGCTGTGACTTATTTTAGATGGACAAATATAGAGAGCCATTTGTGTGTTCCCTTGTAAGTAGTACAGAATCTAAGCCAAAGAAGCTTCTGTCTTATCTGTGAATATTCATCTACTAAACTAGTATCTTAGAACTCACCAGAAGTTAGATCATACTTATCTCAGGGGAAAATAGATACATTTTTGAAGATAATGCAAATCTTCTGGGTAAGCAATCTGATTGTGATATTAGTCCGGATTATAATTTGTTAGAGTGGATAGGCTATGTGAGTGATCAGTCACCATACAATTCATTAGGAACAGAACTTAATATAAAATATTAGTAACTATAGCAGTAAAGACTAGGCATTTCAATAGTAAAAGCAGATTCTTCTGAGTTGAGCTCCACCCATAGTAATTGGAGAAGTTATCAGTACCAGGTGAACTCTCAGTTTGTTCTGACTTCAGGACCTACAATCATTACAAAAGACAATCTCTAGCCATATCCATCACTTTGAGGATTCCAGTCTCTAATTAATAATTCCCATGTCTCCCTCTGGGAACACTACAGAGTACTTTGTTTCTGTTTCCAAATTCCCACCAGTAGGTTTTGACACATGAGGTGAAAAAAGGGAGAATACAATTTTGCCACTCAATTCTGCAGTAGAATGTCCATACTTGGACTATTATACTACATGAGATACTGGTTAATTTGATCCTATCTGTACATATAGTTTACTCAGCAAATATTTGTGGAGAATCTGCTAGGTACAAACTACTGTCCTGGGCCCTAGGTATTGAAAGATGGGAGCAAGAATTAGTTAAGACTATGAGCAAAGTCACACTAATACACACACACCTAAGTGTTAAAAGAGAAAATCAGCCAACCCGGAAAAGAGGTGTGGATATTGGGTTATTCTGAGGAGTAGGAATTAGACCATCCTGAATAAAGACATCAGAACAGTTCAGTAATCGTCCTGAGTGGCTGTTTTGTGGTGAGCAGAAAGACCACAGACTATCCATTCCCAGTAGCCATTGAGGAAAGGGGTTGCATTTGCTAAAGACTACTTCTAGCTTATTAGACAATCCTGAGGTTTCCATGTGCCCTATACCCAAAGCAGCTAGTGGCTTGAATCCTATTCCCTTCACACTCGTGTCTCCCCATGTAAGCTCCAACTGGATCTATGGCACTGCTTAGTTTCAGGGATGACAAAAGTAAAAATGTTGAAGCTGGCCACCTTATAGAAAAGATTGTGAACCCTGTGATACTGTGGATCAGACAAAATGAATTTTTGCATATTTTGCAAATTCTACCAGTGAGGTACATCTCTGGCTCTGTGGTCACTTTAAAAATTATATATAATATATATTTAATTATGTGTGGGGCTGTGTGCTTGCGAATTTGTGTCTGAGGAAGCTGGAAGAATCAGCTGGAGCTAGAGTTCTAGGTAGTTGTAATCTGACCTGATAATGGATGCTGGGAGCCCAATTTGCATTTGAGAGCAGTACTTTTAACTGCTAAGACCTCTCTTTAGCCTCCTTTTAGATTGGTATCTTGATTACCCCAGTGTACTGCATGCTGGGGACAACTACTACAACCTCCATAGATTCAGAGACAAGACATAAATAGTGGCTAGTGGCTTTTTGGCTTGGCCTTGAATATTATATCTAGGGTGAGATAAATTCAGCTTAACTCAGATGTGTATGGGTCTCCTGGTTGTTCCATAATGGACACCATGCTGCAGATTCAATGAGTTTATGTGACTTAGCCTGCTTGGACCAGTCTATGGATATGAAGAGATTAGTGATCATCTTTGCTTTTTTCTAGTAAATGATACACAAGAAGACAAAAAGCAAAAACCTTAACTTGTAAGTGAATCAAAATACATTTTTAAAGTTAGCAAGGTAAGAGAGAATTGGCATGGTGAAAAGTAAACTGGAATATGGAAGACCTGTGGCCTAAAATGCTTTTCTCTAGGAATATGGTCAAGATGTTTATAAAGTCACATATGCATAGGAGGTGTCATAGACAAGTGTTAATAGGCTAAAGATAAAGTTTAAAATCTGAGATGAAAAACCTCAATGTAAACTAACATTCTGGTTTTGGTAAAGATGGGCTACAATATTTAGGTATTTCCCACTGAAAATGAAAATCTGTTTTTTAAAAGCACATAGTATACTGTCTTTAGTTCATTTGGCTGCTATAAATAACTGTAAAGGGAATAATTTCAAAAATAACAAATTCTCAATTCTGGAGGGTGACAAGTGTAATAATGGGGCACCTTTGGTTTGTAAATCTGTTTAGAATCCATTTCTTGGGTCATAGAAGGGACCTTACTGCACTATGTGTAGATCAAGGGGTCTTTCTTGAGCCTCCTTTATAATAAGGAGCACCAATACCATACATGAGTACTCCACCTTACTTTAATCTCAGCACCCACTAGGGAGGTTTACAACCTTCCATAACTCCAGCTTCAAGGGTTTTCAATGCCTCTGGCTTTAATGAGTTCTATCTATCTTTCTCTCTCTCTCTCTCTCTCTCTCTCTCTCTGTCTCTCTCTCTCTGAAAAAAAATATAAACCTTTTAAAAATGGGATCTATGATAAGGTAAAATGCAACTTGTTCTGTGGACTCTGGCTAAGAACTTCAGAGCCAGTCCCACCATATTCTGTGGAATACTGATGCTCTCTGGGTCAGAGAAATTCAGAATCAGTCCCACCATGGTGATGAATAGGAGACCTTTGAAAAGTTAAAGTTGGGTTCCTAAGTTGCTTACAGCAAAATAAGTCAGAGCTAACCCTTTCCCTCTGAGTGTAGACAATGACCTTGTTAATAATAGGTAGAGTGGTAGAAGAAAAAGTGAAAATATCCCTGGTTTTACTCAGATCTAAGTAACAGCCTGAGACATGGTAGACACAAACAGAAGAGAACTAGCTCAATTTAATCTCTTTAACACTACACACACACACACACACTTTCCTTTTTTTTTTTTTCCTTTTGTAGCAAAGTCACTATCCCAGGTTAGCCTCAAAAAGAAAAAAAAAGAAAAAAAATCACAATCCTGCTTCTATCTTTCAGAGTTCTGAGGTTAAAGGTATGTGCCTCTTTGTCCAGCTCCCATAAATAATTTGCAAGCAAAGATAAACAGATATATTGGGAAAAGACAATATAAGTGAAATCCAGCAAAAAGAAACATACCCAATAGTTTTGCCATAGTGAATGCAATAGATTTATAAAAATTCTTAAAGATGATTATAATACTTAAAGAAACACTTGGCAATAGAACACATGAGAAAACAATTACTCAACGATATGTGAAGAAGTTGCCTAAAATGTAGCTTCAAAATGGGAATGTAGGTGTCTGGGAAGCTCCATTGGGATTTGTTTTTCAGTGAATGGAGTTATTTTTAACGTTTAATCATAGTTCAGAAGGAGAACGATGAGAGAAGGAATAAGGGGAACTGAGCTGGGAATTTTCTAGAATTTGTGAAGTTTACAGATAGAAAATCCCAAAGAATGTAAAAAGGTAAATTTCTAAAAATCTCATCTAGCCCGCACTCAGGAGGTAGAAGCAGGTGGATCTGAGTCCCTCCTCAGAAAAGAAGACAAGGCCTCAGAAAAGGCAGGCAGACACAACTGAATCTCATCATTGCTTTCCTGGGACTACACTGTGGGGTACGAATTCTGGAAAGGAGAAGCACCTTAGTCTGAAAGTGAACCCGTCTTCCTGGAGGTGAGATAAGAAAAGTCAGTGTAATTGTAGATGGAGAAAGAGTACCTGAAGTGAAAGTAATGTAAATGAGGATGTATCAAGAAAGGCTGGCCAAGTAGTGGTTCTTATCCAGGCATTTTGGATCTTCAAGATAGAAGATAGAAGACAATTCTTAACTGAAACTCAAGGAAATTCCCATGGACCATGCCATATTCAGATAAAATGAGAAAAGAGGTAAGGAAACCAAGCTTTTTCTCAGTGTTAATCTTGCTTTAAATAACCAGCCTATTGTTCTGAGCAAGCATGCTTTGTCTTTGAGAGAGGGGTTTAGCAAGAAGAGCCTCCAGCCTGAGGCAGCCTTAAGCAACCTAGACACCCATGCTATGTACATTTTGCTTCCCATGCCTCACCCTTCCTCCTTTTTGGCTTTTATTGTAGTTGTGATTTTTTTTAAAACTCAGTTATTCACAGATCTGCTAGAGATTATACAAGAAGAATCAGCGAGCGCCAAAGTCTTCACCATCTTAACTATGGCTGTTTTTAGTAAGTGCCCATTAAAATCTGAAAAGATAAGGGGAGATCCTGGGGTTCTCAGGGACTCTGAGGAGGGCAGACACAGTTCCTGTGGTCTCAGATACACACTTAGGACCAGTGTTTCAGTCAATGCAACAGTTATGAGTTTGTTTCTTATCTTGCCTGCAATTTTCTTACCTGTAAAATGGATGGGGAACCCACTAACACAGTTCTTTAAGGAATAGTGAAAAGGGGCAGCCAAAGTGCTCACTGAGCACAGGCACTTGTTGCCAAGCCTAACAACCTGACCAACTGTCTTTTGGCTTTCACATGCGCCCCACCCACCACACACATATGTGGATGTCCTGGGTGATGTATTTAAAAAGATAGAGGGGGGATATGTTCTGTGGAGGTGTGGTGAGGTGTTGAGGGAGGGGGTGTCTCTGCCAGCCCATGCTGAGGCATCCCTTCCCCCAGAGGGACCAGCCAGATAACAGTATAGTATAGAATAGAGTTTATTCATGGCATGGGGAGGGGAGGCAAGAGGGTAGTAGAGGCAGAGAAAGGCAGAGAAAGAGAGGGAGTAGAGGCTGGTCATGAGCACGTGGAGAGAAGGGGGGGAAGGGAATGGGGAGAGAGTGGGGGCAGAAAGGCAAGAGCAAGAGAGGAGCAAGAGAGCAAGAGAGAGGGTGGGGCAAGCAGCCCCTTTGATAGTGTCAGGCATACCTGGCTGTTGCCAGGTAACTGTGGGGCAGAGCTTAGACAGAATGCTAACACTGGGAACTGGACTCAGGCCATTAGGCTTGGCAGCAAGCACTTTTTACACACTGAGCCATCTCCATTCTTGTTTTGAAATAGCTCTCACTATGTTTGCTTAGCTGATTTAGAACTTGCTCTATAAATGAGACTGGCCTTTAACTTGCAATCCTGCCTCTGGTTCCTAGGTGCTGGGAGATTTGAAGTATGTACTACTACCATTCCCAATGAAGCCTGCATTTTCTGTTAAAAATACCATACAGACAGCTGCTTCCAGAGTCCGTTACATGGCACTGCATGCTTGCCCCACCCCCCACTCCCCACCCCCTGAGCTCTACCTCAGAAAGTGTAATCTTCCCTTTTCCATCTTTCTTTTTGCATATTTGTCAAAAGGCCAAGCATACTGCCCTGACATTGTGGTCTTATTCTTTCCCCAGAGTGCCCCCACTTCTGCCATACAGCTAGCTGCCTTGGGCCATCCATTGCTAAACTTGCCTGCTTTCTTGGTCACTAATTCTATAGGCACGGCTCGCTCTCTTCCTCTCTTCCATTCCTTGTCAGCTGCCAAGACTTTCAACTCACCTTTCCTGTTGTTTTTATTTCAAACTCTAGTAATACTGCCTTGGAACTTAAAAAAAATTACTATATAAACATTACTGTTAAATTGACGGATGTTCTTATTTTCAAAAGCTGAAAGCTATGAAGAGGAGAGTAAACATTAATGATAAAACAGTACAACAGAGATCAGCAAAGTCCAGGCTGGCTCGCAAGTGTAGGAAAATTGATGAACTTTTGGGGTGACTGAACAAGAGCCCCCCAATATAAATAATCTAAGTGAGAGATGAAAAGGAGGAAATTATAGCATATATCCGATAAGGGGCTAGGAGTTTATTTTTAGACATGCTAACATATGGGTGTCCCAGGTACCATTTTATTATTTCATTGTGTTCAGAAAACAGTCTGTATTTGCCATCCTTAAAATTATGCTGAGACTTGCTTTAGGCCCAGCCTGCACTGCTTTAATGATGCTTACATCATTGGAAAAGGTTCTGTGGATGCTGGGTATAGTCGCCTACATGAAGTCATTAGGTTAACTTTGTAATGTATCACACATCACTGTTACTAATGAGTGGTAGTTTGTTGAGTTAGTCCTTTACTGAGGATTTCACTTTACTGATGCCATACAGAACAGGCTCATTGAAACTTTATGGAGGAAAACCTGATTCTAGTGATGCCTTTTGCTTAGTCTCTTCTCTGACATTAGTAGACTCATTTCTTTCCAATTAGTGCTGCATGGTGTATCTCTTTCCATCCTTTTACTTTCAGTGTTGCTGTGCTTTTTCATATGTTGGATGTGCTACTTGGAAATGGCCTATAGTACTGTTTAATTCAGTCTAAAAATTCATTTTAACAGGAATGCTTTTAATGCATAATTGCTTATTGTTTTAGATTTAAAACTTATTTTTAATTTCACTTGGTTTCAGTTATTTCCTGTCTTCAGATTACATCAGAATTATTCTATTACAATTCTTTTATAATTATTCTATTTCCCCTCTAGTTTGAAAATCATATTGTCTTAGTCTGAATTAAAATGTGTTTTTAGAGCTTGCTCCATAGATTAGCCTATAACTTGTTGCCTTCCTGCCTCAGCCTTCTAGCTGCTGGGATTACAGGTATTTGCTACCACACCTAACTTAGAATATTTTGTTATTATACATTTCTTGGATAGGTCTCATATTTTTTTGTCACATCAAACCATCTGGCCATGTATTTGTTTAGCATACTTTTAAAGGCTTAAGGTTTGTTTCTCTGTCTTTACCTGACTTTAATTACAACATATTTTAGTGTGGACAAATGTTATCTTATCTTGGTTTCTTTGTGCTCCTGCAGTTGTGGCTTTAAGTCTCAGTAAACTAGTGCTGAGATATTAATCTCTTTTCTTTCTTCCTTCCAGGATTAATATATATATCACCTTTTCGCTGATCTCCTGTGTCTCTTGGCCTTTTATTCCCATCTATCAGACTTCCACCTTGTTCCAAGTTTCATTCTGGATCAAATTTGTCTTCCAGTCCGTTGGTTTCTCTGAGCCATTTAATCTGCCACTAAATATACATATTGAGCGTTCAGTTAGAACTTTTATGTTTCTGTTGCAGACTTTTAATTTGCTTCCTTTTTATAGTAAACAGAAGTCTCATAAACTTAGGTTTAGTTTCCTTGAAATTTGTCTTTTTTCATTTTGTTGTTGTTTTGGGAAGATGGCAATCTTGGGTATCATTCTTAAATGTCCATCTTCTATTGAGCCAAGGTTTTTCGCTAGCTTGAAACACGCCAAGTAAGATAGGATAGTTGGTCAGCAAGTACCAGGGATCTGCCTGACAGCCTGTGCAGCCCTGGGACTACAAGCACATACTACCATTCCTAGCCTTTTTGTTTTTAATGTGGCTCCTGGGGATCAAACTCAGGTTCTCCTGCTTTTAAGACAAGCAATTTACTGACTTGAGCCCTCTTCCCAGTCATAGTATTTGTTACTTCCCTTTCTCTGAAGCTGATTTCTGGGTACTCGCTGATATATATGACATTAGATTTTCTCTGCCCAAGTACTTACGAGTGACTTTTCCTCTCCTTCTTGGAATCTGGTTACACTCTGGAAGATTGTGACCTTTAGCCTTACTTCCTACAGAATTCTTTCACAGCTCACAGACCTTCTTGATAGTTTATTTCTTTTGAGGAATAAGGAATTTAGCTCAAGAACTAACTAAGTATGTTTTGTTCTAAAATCAAGATTCTAAAGTGAATTCAACTGGACAAAATCTATCCTTCTTAAAGTCTGTTGGCCTCAGTAAAGTTGGGTTGGCTGGGGTGGGGTGGGTGGGTGTCACTGTCATTCTCCCCATTTTGTTTCTGTTTGTCTCTAACACAAAAATTACCATTTTACAAACAATATATGAGATAGAGGAAATTTACTATGTATTAATAGTTATGGCATCTTAAGGTCATTTAAATTCAGTATTTTAGCCAGGTATGGTGGCACATGCCTTTAATTTTAGTACTCAGGAAGAAGCAGGTGGATCTTTATGAGTTTAAGGCCAGCCTGGTCTACATTATCAGTCCCAAGATAAGGCTTCATAGTGAGAACCTATATCAAGAAAAGAAAAAGACTGGTGTCTTTAATTTCTATTTTCTAAATTACTCAAATAACTTACTGAGCAGTTTGTTCCTAGGCTCTGTTCTCTGATTATGCCATTAAAATAAATAAACAAAAAACCCAAACAAACAAACAACCCTAAGGCAAGGAATGTCCAATGTTCCTGTTTTCTTATCAGGATGCTTCTTTTAAATCAAAGATGAAGCCAAGCCTATTATTATAACAGAAATTCTATAACCTCAACACTGACTAATCTTTATTCTTCCTGTAATTTCGCCATTTCGCTCCTGCTAACAAGAACTCTAAAAACTACTTTTATGGGGAAAGTTGCATCATTACTGAGCTCTCCTTTCACCTCTTCCCATATCTAGAACTCTGGAAACTATCTCCTTTGGATTTTTTCTGGGAACTAGCTGTTACAGCTTGGAAATAACTTGAAAGACCCTCCCACCCCACCACAACGTGTGTGTGTGTGTGTGTGTGTGTGTGTGTGTGTGTGTGTGTTCCAGAACCCTCATTCCCAGTGTAGGGGTGTTAAGATAGTGGAAACTGAAGAGACAATCTAGTAGCAAGTGGTTAAGTTGTAATGGCCATCACTCCTAGAAAGGGCTCTAGGAGACCTAATACTGGTCTCCTGAAGCTACTAAAGCTCTTAAAATATCAGGTTGTTAGGAAGCCAGTGCTAAACACACATTCCTAAAGCATTTTATTCCTTCTATACATGGCTGACTCCCTTTCAGGTTCTCCGCCATGCTGTGATGCAGCCAAGTAATCCTCGGTAGGACCCTGGCACAATGCTGTTTAGAATGACTCAGCTGCTAAAATTATGGGCTAAATAGACCGCATTATAATGTATACAGCATCAATTACCTTGTTGTAGTAACAGAAAATAGACTAGTACATTAGCTAACCCTGGTGAACTTTTGAAAGGGCATGTTCTGAGTCTTTTTTGTCCTCACAAATCTTCAGCTTACCTTGAGGTTGATTGTCCCATCATGGCTGATGCAGTTAGGAGAAATTAGGATGTGCCCTGAAGTTCATTCCAGTCTCTGTTATGTCTCATCAGTCAGCCAGGAGCACAGGACAGTGGACAAATATCAACTCTCGACTTTTTCACAGAGCAAGGTCTCAGTGACTAAGCAGCTTCATGCCATCCCCTATGGGGCCTACATGGGCACCCTTAGCTCACTTCTCACCTTCCTGACTGTATTCTTTCAGCCAGTTCCATAACTACAACGTCGTAAGGTAGACTGGAGATGGAGAGACCATGTGCTGATTTTACAATGCTTAGACCAAGTTCTTCATTGATTAGGCAAGGACTGAAAGGTTTCAGGAAAGTAAGATAATAGCTGTGGCAGAAAAGAAACAAATTCCCAACAGTGAAGCTCTGCTCTGCTGCCTGAGATCCTTAGGAAGGTAGGAGCCAGCCAGAGCTACAACATTTCCTTCCCTTCTTGTTAGAATACAATCACTTTAAACTCAAGTATTATGTAATTTTTGGAAGGAGCTAAATTAATAATCTGCCCATTTATATTTCTAGGAATTTGTTCAAACAAGAACCTCTCTTAGTTCCTGAAGCAGCCATAGCGTCACTAGGACAACCTGTGGGGGAAGTTAAAGCAGCAGCGTGGCACTGCTCTTAATGCTGCTCAGCACCATGCCTCCCAATGGGCACTTTCCTCTCCAAACATATGGTTTTGATTTTCTAACAAAAGGAATCTTAGCATACATGACATTACCACATTTGCATTTATATAGTGACTCACTTTCTTGTGAAAATACACATATCTTGTTGCATTCTTTCTAAGGGCTTCCTAGTTACTCAACTGTTAGTTACAGTCACAGTGTGGTTGATTTATCCAGCCTTCTCACTGAGGCCTTCAGTACTGTGTAGGAAACCAATAGTTACACTAGCCCCTACTCACTGCTTCTGGAAATAACAGTCTGCATGTTTACATCTCATCTTTACTATCCTGTCCCAGAGGGTTTGTGTCACAACACTGAAGTCTTCCCAAGGCAGCCTAGCCTTTAGCACAGTTTATATTCTCATGGAAAGAAACAGATCTGTCCACATAGAGCTTAAGTACTAATTCTAGTTAGTGGTTGCAACAAATTGTAACTTAGAATATCATAATTTAGTATCTAGATCTAAATTGTGGACATCCTAAATTGCCAACGAGTCTCACTGAACTGTGGATGCTATAGACCGCTGAGGAAAAGTGACACTGGTGCCGAGATAACCTTATGAGGCACTTCCACCAATGCTCTGGACCACCCACCTGCCCACCTGTGAACTGTTATCTGAAGGAGAACAAGATGAACACTTGTCTTGTTGAAGCCAGTGGATTGGCCCCTAAAATCATGCCCCCTTTTGGTTTTTGTTTCCAGTTTCTAACAACCCAGGAAGGTTATAATCCAAATTAGTTAAATAGACAGGAGACTACAAACACCTTATTATCTTTTGTATGGGCAAGAAATAAACATTTGGGTACATTTAAGCTGCTTAAGTTTGGGAATTATTTGTTACCCACACTTGTATATCTTACCTCAGCTTACAAAACAGTCACTGATGTCCGTACTAGTCGAAGAAGCTAGGTTGCTCTAACAAAGAACAATACAATGTATTAAAGGTAGAGTGGCCAGCATAGTTCATTACACAAGTTGTTTCAATGTGACTATTTTCAAGTGCCTCTGGCTGGGTGATAAATTATATGGATGTTTATTTAAAGAGAAAGGTACTTTGTATTGCCCTTGCTTCATGGTTTAGGCTAAGTATTCTTGCCTGACATTTCTCTGCTTAATTCATTTAAATAACCACTCTACTATGTCAGGGCATTGCTGTCTTTTGCATGGGTGAAGTTGAGTTGTTACCAGTTCAAGTTATCATCAATGACCTTTTTGATATTTTAGTCTTATAACTTAATTCTAGGGCATAGGCATGAAACCAAGGACTTGAGGGTATTTGGGTTTTTTGTTTTTTGTTTTGTTTTTTTTGGCTTGAGCTTATACATATTAAGGTAGATGTGAGACTACAGAGATCCTGTGAACCTTTCACCAAGTTCTCTGCAGCAACATCTTGTGAAATCATAGTATACTGTCACACATAGTAAGTCAAAATTGTTACAGCCCAAAGATCTTATACATTGTGTGTCGAGTTTTCCTTGCATTACTAGAGACTTAATTCTATACAACTTTATAAGTTCAATACAACTCATTCATGTCAAGATTTGTCATTCAAGATACAAAATAGCCAAGTAGGTTTTGCCCATTGTCACTTCTCCAAGGCCAAGCATGATCCATGGCACAAAGACCCCTAGTGAATAGTTCCTGAATGAACTATAAATTAATGATGGTTCTAAGGCACTGTAACTGAAATGCACAACCCCAGGACTGTGAATAAGATACTTGTAACAGGATAGAGGTAGGGTTGGTAGAATAGCCATGGCATCAGTATCTGTAGTTCTACATGTCCCTAGCTGGCATGCAGGAGAAGACAGGTCTTAGACCAGCAAGGGCAAGAGGCAGTGTATCACATCTTTCTACATTCTCTTAGCCAGAACTTAATTGCAAGTAGAAACCAAGCTCAAGGGAAGCTAAGGTAAATTTGCCTACAGTTCTCTCTCTCCTAGCCCTTTGCAAGGTTCACCAATTACCTCATTGATGTTGGGCTCTGACCCACGGAATGTGAGCAGAAGTGATATCGTGTCAGTTTTGATCTAAGATCTTGATGTGATCCAAGGATTTTTGTTTCTGTTTACCACTGACACTCCTGCCACCTTCATGAGTTGAATCTCAGTTGGGTAACCATTGGTGAAGAGAATCAGAGGTAAGTAAGACAACTCTAAATTTGTCCATACCCTTAAGCAGTGCTGCTGCTGCTGACATGGGACTACTGAGTGTCTATGTTTTTATAAGTCACTAAAATTTGGGTGCTGCTTGCCATGAGCTCAGCCTTTGATTACAAGGTTACTTTTAATATACACAGGAAGAACGAACATTTGTGAACTGTAAGCACTTCACAGCCATGAGAGAAGCTGCTCCCAAGACAAAATAGCAAAGAACTCTACTTGAAGAATATCCTTTTGGAGTTCAGATCATAGGTGGCCAGTTGGTTGCATAACTGTAACACACGCATGCTTTCCATCTGTAACGGGAAAGAGTACAGATTGGTCAGTCAGATGTTCAGTGGCAAAGCAGAAGTCTATTTGCCTGGAAGAATCTTGGGGATTGAGGCCAGGTAAATGATGGAAAACTAGGTCAAAACAAACTAGGTTGGGAAAGTTTCCACCTTGAGCAAAAATGTAGTGCTAATATCAGAAGCCTGAAGTGCATTTAAGAATATTACTTAATCCACGTGTGTCACTAAGAGGCTGTATGTATCATCACTTGAAATTTATCTGTAAAAAATAATTTCTCTGAAGAGCTTCACTGCTTTCAACTCCTTCAAACGGAATGCAGCTTTTTATGAGAAGGAACTCTCTGAACTCCTTGCTAATTATTCTGCCAACAAGAACTTGTATATGCAGAAATGACACTGATTTTTCCCCCTACCTGGTTAACTGCCGGACAGGAAAGGTAAACGACTATTGAGAGGATAGCAATTTGGGTGTGACTATCCACTTTGAGGTACATAATTAGCCTCTGATCTCATATTGGCTGCTAACATGAAACTGGCTGAGGAAGATGATTAACACATTTCTTCACACAAGGGCATATCCTAACGTTGACCCACTTTCCCCAGGGTATTTGTCTTCTTACTTTTGGCTATGAAAAGTTTTAAGCAATTAGGTGTCAATAGACTGGAACTATAAAAGACTTCAACTTACATTCAGTAATGCCAATATTTTACAAAATGTAAATTCCCTTTTTCCTTCCACAAACACAAGGATATAAATACTTTTTGAGAATATATAGTAGATACAGCACAATGATTGCTTCAGTATGAATCACCTAATAAAGACAATATTTTGTAGAGTTATATACTACTATCATATCAAAGGAACGTAACAATTATTCTATTAGTAACCACCACTAATATACAAGTCACTAAAGCTGTGTATGTGCATGGTACTTGTGCCATACTGCATGTGGGGATGCTAAAGGACAACTTGAGGAAGTCACTTTTCCCACTATGTAGGTTCCAGAAATCCAACTTAGGTTCTCAGGCATGGTGGCAAGCTCCCCTACCTTCTGAACTATCTTACCATTCTCTCTAAGTCATTTTTAAAATTTTATAATTGTCTTCTAAAGATTTTAATGGAACTTTCATCTATGATGCAGCCAAGTTCTGAGGATTCCATTTGGAGATCAATCTCCCCCACAATTCCTACTCTATGGTTTTGACATATGGTATGGAATCCCCTCGAAGAATCTGGGGAGAAGGCTGCATATTCTTGACTTATCTGTTGCTTTCCAGTGTTATGTTTAAGTACTATCACCCTTCAAATGAAGTCTAAAGATTTGATTAGATCTGGGTTTAACGGTTTTCCAAGAACATTTCATAGGCACCTTGTCAGGAAGCCAATAATTTGGAATCTTCCACAAGGATGTGTAATAATGATTTGGTTGGGAAAGGAACTGCTATGTTTCTATGGAAAAGTGCCTTTGCCTAGAAACAGAAATGTGAGCAATAGTTTATATGCTAATACATTGTGAGTTGTACAGTCTTATGAAAGCAACTGAAGGGAAAAAACATTGAGGCAGGAAATAAAAAGGGGGTAAACAACAATGAAGTTCCCTGCCAGGCTCTCCTTGGCTTCATAGACAGCATGGTGTAAGAACAGAAATCTTCTGAGGTCCTATGTAGCAAAGTCTCACCATGGAGTCTTTGCATGAAACAAAGGTTACATGTTAATGCACTGAGACTTCTAAACTGTCTTACCATTTCAGCCAAACCACTGGGATAGTAAAGACAACTGTGCTTTCTGTGACACTGATCTTCTCTTGGAGGTGTAATGGCTTCTTACCAAGGAAGAAGATGAAGGCTGGTAATGATGGTCATGTTTATCCAGGAAGCAGGACCATTCTTTTCTCCCAGCCCTCCCTGCTATCACGTTTTCCTGTACTTTGTGTCTTAATTCTCCTCTGGTTACTATAACTGTTCTAGTTTGCTTTTATTCCTGTGATAAACACCATAACCAAAAGAAACTTGGGAAGGGTTTGTTTCAGCTTACAGTGGTAATCTATCATGAAAGGGAACTCTAGGCAGGAATGGAAACAGAAGGCAAGGACAACTACCACCTACTGACTTGTTCAGTTTGCCTTCTAAAACAACCCAGAACCAACTGCTCAGGGGTGGGAACACCCTAGTGGGCTGAGTTTTCCTATATCCATCACTAACCAAGAAAATGCCAACAAGCTTTTTCACAGGTCAACTTGATAGGGACATTGTCTCAATCCAGGTTTCTTCTTTCCAGATGATGATCCTAGGTTGTGTCAAATTGACACAAACCTAACAGAGTTACCGTGTGGCAATTTTGGGAAAACTAAGGCAAGAAATGATCAGATATTTTTGTTTGCTTCCAGGGAAGATTTATGATTCATGCAGGCTATGGGTAGTGTGGTCTTTCAGGAAACATCTACCAGTCTACAACTCTCTATATAATTATGAGGCAGCAGACTGGTTTACAGTCACATACAGAATCTTGGAGTAGAGTCTGAACAAGTCCTAACTATGGAGCTCTGATAAGCTGCAGAAATTATCTGTAACTTGGTTATTTTTAGCCTGGAATTATTTTTAGATTTAGTATTTTCTCTGACTGTTTCTTTTAGAATTAACATTTTCTTTAAGTAAGCTTCCATTTCTTCTAACTACTTGCCAAGACCTGAAATTCTCTCTTCCATGTCTTTTAATTTGTTGTTGAAGCTTACTTCTGAGGTTTTTGCTTGACATCTTGAGTTCTGCATTTTCAGTTTTACTTTAGTTTGGGCTTTCTTTAATGATTCTCTTTTTTGCTAAAATTCTACTTTCCTGTCTTGAGTTTTTCCCCCATCATTTCATTCAATTCTTTATGTATATTTTCACAACCTTCATTAAAACATTTAAATATATTCTTTATGGCCCTTAACATATTTATAGTAACTATTTTTGAAGTCCCATGCTTCAGCTGAACTGCTTTTCTCAGGGCCTAACTGCAGTAGAGTTGCTAGAAAGCATATGTCTTGGTCATTCATAGTTTTATTATTATTAATTACTATTATGTGCTGTAATCTAGGCATCTGGAGTTTGAAGTGTTTCTTGGTTTTGATATAGGGTCTCATCTTTGTTGGGCTGATGTTCTGTTCTGGCTGCTGCCCATTCTGGATCCTAGCTAAGTGATGGATGGGGGGAGTTCCCTAGTAGAGAGCTTTTCTGTGGGTCAGCAGGTGTCACAAATGAATGGAACTAAGCTAGAAAAAAGACTTAAAGGGGCTGCAGGAAAGAACTAGGAGAACCATGGGTTTGCACCAAGAGAGTTTGCAGAGAATGGAGGTAGGTGGGAAGGGCTGAAACACTGAAACAGAGTCCAAAAAGGGTCACTTTCCCAAGTCCCAGTGGCACTGGGTGTCCCTGGTAGAGTGGTTCTGCAGGTCATCAGGTGTTATAAAACTATGAATGGGCTAGAAGGGCAAACCTAAGAGTTGTGGGAATCCAGTGAATTAGGAATTAATGAGTATAAAGCTATCAGGATTTTCTGAAAGGCTGAGAATTATAGATTACTTATGTCACATAAGTCTAAGTTAGAAGGCCACTTAAAGGACTAGGAAGAGAGCCCCTAAGGAAGGAATGGTGAAATGATGCTAGGGAGACAGAAAAGCAATAGTCCCTTAAACTGGAGCAGGTTAGAGGGCAGTGCCATTCTTTTGGATATGGAATAAAGGAGGTTTTGGTAGGGAAAATTTCTTCTTTTAGTGTGGTGTACTGGAGACAGTAGCTAGAAGACCTTCCAGTGAGTCTGGATTTCAGTAAAGACATCTGGACTGGAGGTACATATGTGAGGTATTCAACATACATATGATAATTGAAGGTATGAACTCATAATCTCACTAAAATTTGGAAGTGCACAGAGCAGCCATATCAATGGATATAAAGTAAATAGTGGCTCTTTGCTTGGGTCTACCATCAGAGAGTTTTAGTTTTAGAGGATGAAAGCAATTCTGGAGATTCATTACACACAAGTATGAATGTACTTGGTACTATTTAATTGTATTTTTTTGGCTAAGATGTTAAAATGTAGTATTTACCAAGATAAAAGTGCTTTTTGCCAGTGGTTAGCCCCAGAAGTTCTTCTTTCTGGTTCTCTCTTGAAGGTAGTTGAGGGAGGAAGAGTGTCTAATGGGGCAAGACTTGGTCTTGGGAGATATTTAGAGTTGCTGTTTAATAAAACATTTACCTATCTTAAGTCTAAGTCATTTTGCTGCTGTAGCTGACCTGCCTGTCTGAGTTTCTCTGAGGCCAGAGCTGCAATGTCTGATGTTTAGCACTCATAGTAAAGCAGAGGAGGGTAAGAAAAAGTAGCCTTTGTCCCTTCTCTGCAGGAACTTCTTGGCTCTGATTCTCAGCCTGCTAATGAAAATCGCAGGAAGAAAAAGGGACACCTTAAAAAGCGATTTTAATCTTTATTTCTAAGTTCTTCTTCACAAAGTTCTCTCTCTAAAAGTTCTCTTAAAAAGTTCTTTCTTAAAAGTTCTCCAAAGATGCTCTTCTCTGATCTCTCTTCTCCTAACCTTGCTCTCTCCTGCTCTCTAACAATAATGCCCTTGCTCCCAATGCTATGCAATGTGATCTTTCCTAGTTTTTTTTTTTTGTACCTTTTTTAGAAGAGCAGGTCACATGGTTATTCCAAGCATTCCTTTTTAACAAAAGTTCACTAGAAGTTCAAACATAAATTCAAATCATAAATTGAATAAGAAGTTTATAACAGAGAATGTTTACATGCATATCTAATTATCTGGCTAAACATTATCTGTCACTAGCTCTACAGGTTCATGGAGAGCTAAAGGCAACTGACTATAAGTTATCAATGAAGTTTTGTATAGATAAACCCTGTCCTTACACATACAATAAATTATTAGTTCCCTTTTTATGACCTTTGGTTAATCATTTTACAACCTCTTGAATGTTCTCTAAGATGTAGATGTCTGCTTTCTATCTCAGAAGCAATTAACTGATGACACTTGAAGACTGGCAGAGTTCTCTTTGCAGTTTTGACATCAGAAACAACTTAATAGCAGGTCTATTCTAAAAGAGCTTATGATTACTAATAATTTTAGGAAATTTTATAGAATCATTAAAAATTAAAAAATCATTTTTTGTTTACATAGCAACACTACAAGGCAGTACTGCATTGTTCTGTAGAAATCTGCTCAAAAGGGTGAGCTAATACCTAGTGATTATTATATATATTTAATGAAAACAGGAAAAGCATATTAATAGCAGGAATCTTTTCTAAATGTAATCTCCTAGGTCTTGCCTAAAAAAGGGGAATACATCATAACTTTGCAGTCCATGGTGGAACAATTTTAGGAAAATTACTTTTTAGCTTCTCCTAGATGGCTCCTGGCAACCTTTGAAGTTGTGGGGAGCTATTTATGAGCATGAAACCAAGCTAGTAGAGTTTTAGAAGGTAGCCACCCTCAATGCCCAATGCAGCAGACTTTGGAAGATGGAATGATCAATAATATTGCTCTCTTACTAAAATTAGATCTCACCCTGGGTTGCCACAGGAAGCTTAGGAGTTATGAGTACCCTGAAATCAGCACCTTTTTGCTTAGATTAGCATTATGAGATGGATCTGGGTCCTAGAAATATAGCTTCAACAAGCAATATATATAATATGGTGCAACATAAATGTCAAAGGGGACCTGGAAACACTTTCAGGCCTTATGAAGGTTCTGCCATCCTAAAGGCTGTTATCCAAATGTACAGACTTTCATATTGAGACAGTGTGATTTATCTCTTGCAAAAAAAAAAAAGTGATTACACGGACTACTTTGTACATGAATTTTATATGATGTTCTGAACAGCAGTGCGTGGTAGTTCCTTTCTTAATATCTTCATTTTGTAGAAAAGAAACAGGTTTGCGTAGAGGTCAAGATTATACTCTTATCTTCCAGTTTCTGGCTTGATGCAAGACCCCACCATGAGGCACTAGGCATGCTCTTTCGCCCTTCTCTTTACCCCAGCTGAAGAAGGTAATCGAAGGTGGCTTAAAATATCCCTTTCCTACATTGTTCCTCCTGTTAACTTACTGGAACCTTCAACCAGGTTCACTTGGTTCTTTCAAAGTGGCATTAAAATTAAAGCACAAAAACCAGACACATTGTTAGCTGCCAACATAGAAACTGTTGCTACCAGATACATCCCAAATTATTTTTTTTAAAATCCAATAACTATTGATTATGTTCTCTGTACTTAGCTTTTTAAGAGACATACAAGACCAAGACCCTACATCTACAAATCATACTGAAAGACAAGATTTAATTAAATACATGAAAGCTACCTAAGAATGATCCAGAAAACAAAGTAGACAGTAAGTTCAGTTTAAAACAACTAATAGATTCTACAATGACAATGTGCTCATCTATGGGATCCTAGAATTTAATAAGGTTATTGTCTTAAGTCTATTCCTGCACAAACATCGTGACCAAAAAGCAAATTGGGGAGGAAAGGGTTTATTTAGCTTACACTTCCACATGGCTGTTCATCAAACCAAAGGAAGTCAGGACTGGAACTCAAGCAGGTCAGGAAGCAGGAGCTGATGCAGAGGCCATGGAGGGATGTTACTTACTGGCTTGCTTTCTTATAGAACCCAAGATCACCAGCCCAGGGATGGTACCACCTACAATGGGCTGGGTCCTCCCTGCTTGATCACTAGTTGAGAACATGCCTTACAGCTGGGTCTCATGGAGGCATTTCCACAACTGAGGCTCCTTTCTCTGTGAATACTCCAGCTTGTGTCAAGTTGACACAGGAAACTAGCTAGTACAGTTATTCTAAAAGTTCCTTCTTTCAAGTAACTGAAGCTAGAATTTTGTATAACACAGCATCATTCCTGGCCACTCTTCATTTTCATAGCACTTCTCACTGGCCACTTTCCTATTTGGCAAGTGGGGAAATGTGGGCACAGAGGGGGCAAGAGTCTGTCCATCGATACAAAGCTTTGTAATGTGGCAGCACTTGAACTCAAGGCCGCAGGGACTAGTGTGCTCTCATCTTTGCCATAGCTCT
This sequence comes from Rattus rattus, assembly GCF_011064425.1. Classification (NCBI taxonomy): domain Eukaryota; kingdom Metazoa; phylum Chordata; class Mammalia; order Rodentia; family Muridae; genus Rattus; species Rattus rattus. Next base: position 31,933,964 of record NC_046162.1, read on the forward strand.
CCCTGTACAGGAGACTCCTGCTCTCCCACGTCTCCTTACTTTTTATTTTATTTTATTTTATTTTTTTATTTTATTTTATTTTATTTTTTTTCTGGAGCTGGGGACCAAACCCAGGGTCTTGCGCTTGCTAGGCAAGTGCTCTACCGCTGAGCTAAATCCCCAACCCCCATCTCCTTACTTTTTAATGGGAGGACAATGTATATTTTGTTCTTGGATTACCTATTTTCTATTTTCCATTATTTCACAAATTTGGCTCTCTTGGTTGAGATTTCTGCAATGTGCAATCAATTTTAAAAAGTTTTCTTGGCTGCATTCTATTTTCTAGTAATGTTTTTCCTGAAGGCAGTAAAACTCACTCATATTTTAAGTTCAAGTTCTGCTTCTTCCCTGGTATCTAGATTCTTTTCTCTTTCTACTCCTGTTTTTTAGCTTTGATTCCATTCCATAGTCTCGTCCTGGGAAGATTTCTACACAGTAAATCACTAGAACCCAAGTGTCTTCCATGACTGCTCCAGTCTTATATGTGTGGAAAAAGGAAATGTGGGAGAGGAGGAGTCTAGCCTGTATTGGAAGAGCTATGGCACAGAGGATAAGAGCACCCTAGTCCCTGTAGCCTTGAGTTCAAATGCTGCTCAGTTTTCCAAGTCTTTTCTGGGTATTACTGTGGTTATTATGGATCTAAGGAATGTAGAAAGGAACTAGTCCAGAGTGAATTTTAATACAAGCAAGAAAAAAACACGATGAAGTTTCTAGGAGGATCGCATTTAAATCGGTAATAAAATCTGGTAACTTCAGGAAATGGAGAGGCAGTATCCAAGGCTGAAAGGAGCTGGGTCTAAAGTCTTTGGGTGCCTCAGGCCAACAATCTCTTCCGTGAGATGAAGCTAGGCTGTTTCCAATATTAACCCAAGGAAAGGAAAGCAACACCCCAACCTCCAGGGATATTCTCCTCCAGTTATAGCTGAAGAGCTCTGGCCCATTCTCTACCAAAGTCGCAGGTGTTTTTCAACCACTCAAAAAGCATGTTAGAATGTAAGCAAGGAAGCTTGAGAAGGCCAATCATCTGAAAAAGCAAGCTAGGAATAAATCGGTCAACACACACACACACACACACACACACTGTCACATATCAGTGAGACCACTATAAGGTGGCAGGCACTATGGTACACTGAACTGTTATGTAGCCTGTGGCTTTTCCACCTCACAATCTGGACTGCTGACCCACTTTTAACTTATGTTTTCCCATTGTTCTGAAGGAGTTTAGTGTTTGCTCTGAGAGGGCTGATATGGTTAACATTTTTGTTTCAGAGTAAAGACAGAAAAGAATGTATCATACACCTAGCGAAGAACAGAAATTGTCCTTCTGTTCTTAGCAAATGTATTTCTCTATATGCTTAATAAAGACTATTGCTTAAGACAGTAATCACATAAATATTTCAACAATTAAAAATGGTTATTTTGGCTTTTAAAAAAGATACTTCAAAACAGATGGATGACAAGGTTATGAGTTGCCATTATTTTCTTCAAATTGCAGATGTTTTAGAGAAGCAGAGAAGTGATTCGATCAGGGCAAATGATACCCTGCTCACTGGACTCAGGAACAGAACCAAGCTCTTGAATTTAAGAATCAGAACCAGCTTGCAACTTAAGAAACACAACTATTTTCACTCGAGTTTGTTGTATTTGAAATAAAGGGTGTATTTCTTTCTCTCAAACCTGAGGTATTTTCCTTCAAGGCAATGCTGGTGATGAACTCTGTCCAGTCCTCTACACACTTCTTCACATTACCTCTTTTTACATTTTTGTCAGTTTCTGAGAATGAGTTCCCCTCCCCCTCTTCACATGAACTAAAGTGTTCTGAAGGCAAAATGTGTGCCTGTTTCTGATGGTGTTGCTTGATTGGTCTATCCCCTCTCCTAACTTCTCCCTTCTGTAAACTTCTCCTACACAAGTATAAAATTAGTATTAGAAAGGTCAGTGTCCGGGAATTAGGGACCACTGTGAAACCAAAGACTAGACCGGAAAGACTGCAAGCTCTCAAGAAGCAGGCCAGCACTACCCGGATTTTCTTTTTAGGACCTGGGGACATGGCTCAGTGGACAAAAGTGCTTGCTGCTCTGCCAGAGGACCCAGGTTCAATTCCCAGCATTCTCATGACAGATTTCGATTTCTGTCAGTAGAGAAGGGAGGCAGCAGACACCAGCAACGTTCTGGCTGTGGTATGGAATTTCATTTCTCCCTTACAGCCAGCGAGAACAGGAGGCACCTGCGTCTTCATCCCAGTGAAAAACTGAGCTCATTGCCCTCAGGAGAGGCCCCCACAAGACTCTCAAGTGCTTTAAGAAATTCTTACTGGGAAGAGGCGGCGAGATCTTCCTGGTTGCTGCCCATGGGAGAGCCCGTGGGCAGAACCCCTTGAGCAAACTTGAGCCTTGGGGACCACAGGTAAGACTAACTTATCTGCTGCAAGTGACTTGCCTGGTGGAATCGGGACAACAGAGGCAGAATCCCTCTAGGACCGGGCACGTCCTGTGTTTACCGGAAGTCCCACACCCGCGGATCCCGGCCCGCAGCAGCTCTCTGCTCCCAGAACCCGTGGGAGAGATACCTTACCGCCTGGTCAGGTGGGCACTCCTGAGGCTGCAGAGCGGAAGAGACCACCAACACTGCCCACCCCTGCCCACATCCCTGACCCAAGAGGAAACTGTACAAGGCCTCTGGGTTCCTGTGGGGGAGGGCCCAGGAGCAGCAGGAGCCCTGCTTGAGACACCGCCGGAACCTGAAGGAAACAGACCGGATAAACAGTTCTCTGCACCCAAATCCCGTGGGAGGGAGAACTAAAGCTTCAGAGAGGCAGACACGCCTGCTCGAAACCAGAAGAGACTGCTCTCTGCACACATTACTGATTCAGAGGAAAACACGGAGGCCATCTGGAACCCTGGTGCATGGAGGCCCCGGAAGAGGTGGCGAGATCTTCCTGGTTGCTGCCACTGGAGAGCCCATGGGCAGAACCCCGAGAGCGAACTTGAGCCTCGGGACCACAGGTAAGACTAACTTATCTGCTGCAAGTGACCTGCCTGGTGAACTCAAGGCACAGGTCCACAAGAACAGCTGAAAACCTGTAGAAAGGAAAAACTACAGGCCCGAAAGCAGAACACTCTGTCCCCATAACTGACTGAAAGAGAGGAAAACAGGTCTACAGCACTCCTGACACACAGGCCTATAGGACAGTTTAGCCACTGTCAGAAATAGCAGAACAAAGTAACACTAGAGATAATTTGATGGCGAGAGGCAAGCGAGGAACCCAAGCAACAGAAACCAAGACTACATGGCACCATCGAAGCCCAATACTCCCATCAAAACAAACATGGAATATCCAAACACACCAGAAAAGCAAGATCTAGATTCAAAATCATATATGACCATGATGCTGGAGAACTTCAAGAAAGACATGATGAACTACCTTAGAGAACAAGTAGAAGCCTACAGAGAGGAATCGCAAAAATGCCTGAAAGAATTCCAGGAAAACATAAATAAACAAGTAGAAGCCGATAGAGAGGAGACAAAAAAATCCCTGAAAGAATTCCAGGAAAACACAATCAAACAGTGGAAGGAATTAAAAATGGAAATAGAAGCAATCAAGAAAGAACACATGGAAACAACCCTGGATATAGAAAACCAAAAGAAGAGACAAGGAGCTGTAGATACAAGCTTTACCAACAGAATACAAGAGATGGAAGAGAGAATCTCAGGAGCAGAAGATTCCATAGAAATCATTGACTCAACTGTCAAAGATAATGTAAAGCGGAAAAAGCTACTGGTCCAAAACATACAGGAAATCCAGGACTCAATGAGAAGATCAAACCTAAGGATAATAGGTATAGAAGAGAGTGAAGACTCCCAGCTCAAAGGACCAGTACATATCTTCAACAAAATCATAGAAGAAAACTTCCCTAACCTAAAAAAAGAGATACCCATAGGCATACAAGAAGCCTACAGAACTACAAATAGATTGGACCAGAAAAGAAACACCTCCCATCACATAATAGTCAAAACACCAAACGCACAAAATAAAGAAAGAATATTAAAAGCAGTAAGGGAAAAAGGTCAAGTAACATATAAAGGCAGACCTATCAGAATCACACCAGACTTTTCGCCAGAAACTATGAAGGCCAGAAGATCCTGGACTGATGTCATTCAGACCCTAAGAGAACACAAATGCCAGCCCAGGCTACTGTATCCTGCAAAACTCTCAATTAACATAGATGGAGAAACCAAGATATTCCATGACAAAACCAAATTTACACAATATCTCTCTACAAATCCAGCGCTACAAAGGATAATAAATGGTAAAGCCCAACATAAGGAGGCAAGCTATACCCAAGAAGAGGCAAGAAACTAATCGTCTTGGCAACAAAACAAAGAGAAGAAAAGCACACAAACATAACACATCCAAGTATGAATATAACAGGAAGCAATAATCACTATTCCTTAATATCTCTCAACATCAATGGCCTCAACTCCCAATAAAAAAGACATAGATTAACAAACTGGATACGTTAACGAGGACCCTGCATTCTGCTGCCTACAGGAAACACACCTCAGAGACAAAGACAGACACTACCTCAGAGTGAAAGGCTGAAAACAACTTTCCAGGCAAATGGTCGGAAGAAGCAAGCTGGAGTAGCCATTCTAATATCAAATAAAGTCAATTTTCAACTAAAAGTCATCAAAAAAGATAAGGAAGGACACTTTATATTTATCAAAGGAAAAATCCACCAAGATGAACTCTCAATCCTAAATATCTATGCCCCAAATACAAGGGCACCTACATACGTAAAAGAAACCTTACTAAAGCTCAAAACACATATTGCACCTCACACAATAATAGTAGGAGACTTCAACACCCCACTCTCATCAATGGACAGATCATGGAAACAGAAATTAAACAGAGACGTAGACAGACTAAGAGAAGTCATGAGCCAAATGGACTTAACGGATATTTATAGAACGTTCTACCCTAATGCAAAAGGATATACCTTCTTCTCAGCTCCTCATGGTACTTTCTCCAAAATTGACCATATAATTGGTCAAAAACGGGCCTCAACAGGTACAGAAAGATAGAAATAATCCCATGCTATCGGACCACCACGGCCTAAAGCTGGTCTTCAATAACAATAAGGGAAGAATGCCCACATATCGTGGAAATTGAACAATGCTCTACTCAATGATAACCTGGTCAAGGAAGAAATAAAAGAAAGAAATTAAAACTTTTTAGAATTTAATGAAAATGAAGGTACAACATACCCAAACTTATGGGACACGATGAAAGCTGTGCTAAGAGGAAAACTCATAGCGCTGAGTGCCTGCAGAAAGAAACAGGAAAGAGCATATGTCAGCAGCTTGACAGCACACCTAAAAGCTCTAGAACAAAAAGAAGCAAATACACCCAGGAGGAGTAGAAGGCAGGAAATAATCAAACTCAGAGCTGAAATCAACCAAGTAGAAACAAAAAAGGACCATAGAAAGAATCAACAGAACCAAAAGTTGGTTCTTTGAGAAAATCAACAAGATAGATAAACCCTTAGCCAGATTAACAAGAGGACACAGAGAGCGTGTCCAAATTAACAAAATCAGAAATGAAAAGGGAGACATAACTACAGATTCAGAGGAAATTCAAAAAATCATCAGATCTTACTATAAAAGCCTATACTCAACAAAACTTGAAAATCTGCAGGAAATGGACAATTTCCTAGACAGATACCAGGTACCGAAGTTAAATCAGGAACAGATAAACCAGTTAAACAACCCCATAACTCCTAAGGAAATAGAAGCAGTCATTAAAGGTCTCCCAACCAAAAAGAGCCCAGGTCCAGACGGGTTTAGTGCAGAATTCTATCAGACCTTCATAGAAGACCTCGTAAAAATATTATTCAAACTATTCCACAAAGTTGAAACAGATGGAGCACTACCGAACTCCTTCTATGAAGCCACAATTACTCTTATACCTAAACCACACAAAGACCCAACAAAGAAAGAGAACTTCAGACCAATTTCCCTTATGAACATCGACGCAAAAAATACTCAACAAAATTCTGGCAAACCGAATCCAAGAGCACATCAAAACAATCATCCACCATGATCAAGTAGGCTTCATCCCAGGCATGCAGGATGGTTTAATATCTGGAAAACCATCAACGTGATCCATTATATAAACAAACTGAAAGAACAAAACCACATGATCCTTTCATTAGATGCTGAGAAAGCATTTGACAAAATTCAACACCCCTTCATGATAAAAGTCCTGGAAAGAATAGGAATTCAAGGCCCATACCTAAACATAGTAAAAGCCATATACAGCAAACCAGTTGCTAACATTAAACTAAATGGAGAGAAACTTGAAGCAATCCCACTAAAATCAGGGACTAGACAAGGCTGCCCACTCTCTCCCTACTTATTCAATATAGTTCTTGAAGTTCTAGCCAGAGCAATCAGACAACAAAAGGAGGTCAAGGGGATACAGATCGAAAAAGAAGAAGTCAAAATATCACTATTTGCAGATGATATGATAGTATATTTAAGTGATCCCAAAAGTTCCACCAGAGAACTACTAAAGCTGATAAACAACTTCAGCAAAGTGGCTGGGTATAAAATTAACTCAAATAAATCAGTAGCCTTCCTCTACACAAAAAAGAAACAAGCCGAGAAAGAAATTAGGGAAACGACACCTTCATAATAGACCCAAATAATATAAAAAGTACCTCAGTGTGACTTTAACCAAGCAAGCAAAAAAGATTTGTACAACAAGAACTTCAAGACTCTGAAGAAAGAAATTGAAGAAGACCTCAGAAGATGGAAAGATCTCCCATGCTCATGGATTGGCAGGATTAATATAGTAAAAATGGCCATTTTACCAAAAGCGATCTACAGATTCAATGCAATCCCCATCAAAATACCAATCCAATTCTTCAAAGAGTTAGACAGAACAATTTGCAAATTCATCTGGAATAACAAAAAACCCAGGATAGCTAAAACTATCCTCAACAATAAAAAGGACTTCAGGGGAATCGCTATCCCTGAACTCAAGCAGTATTACAGAGCAATAGTGATAAAAACTGCATGGTATTGGTACAGAGACAGACAGATAGACCAATGGAATAGAATTGAAGACCCAGAAATGAACCCACACACCTATGGTCACTTGATTTTTGACAAAGGAGCCCAAACCATCCAATGGAAAAAAAGATAGCATTTTCAGCAAATGGTGCTGGTTCAACTGGAGGTCAACATGTAGAAGAATGCAGATCGATCCATGCTTATCACCCTGTACAAAGCTTAAGTCCAAGTGGATCAAGGACCTCCACATCAAACCAGACACACTCAAACTAATAGAAGAAAAACTAGGAAGCATCTGGAACACATGGGCACTGGAAAAAATTTCCTGAACAAAACACCAATGGCTTATGCTCTAAGATCAAGAATCACAAATGGGATCTCATAAAACTACAAAGCTTCTGTAAAGGCAAAGGATACTGTACAGGACAAAACGGCAACCAACAGATTGGGAAAAGATCTTTACCAATCCTACAACAGATAGAGGCCTTATATCCAAAATATACAAGAACTCAAAAGTTAGACCGCAGGGAGACAAATAACCCTATTAAAAAATGGGGTTCACCCCAGTGAACTAGATTGTTGGGGGAGGCGGCAAGGGGGGAGGATGGGGAGGGAATGCCTACAGAAGGGGAGGGGAGGGACTAGGGGATGTTTGCCGAAACCGGGAAAGGGAATAACACTAAATGTATATAAGAAATACTCAAGTTAATAAAAAAAAAAAAAAAAAAAAAAAAAAAAAAAAAAAAAATGGGGTTCAGAGCTAAACAAAGAATTCACAGCTGAGGAATGCCGAATGGCTGAGAAACACCTAAAGAATAGTTCAACATCTTTAGTCATCAGGGAAATGCAAATCAAAACAACCCTGAGATTTCACCTCACACCAGTGAGAATGGCTAAGATCAAAAACTCAGGTGACAGCAAATGCTGGCGAGGATGCGGAGAAAGAGGAACACTCCTCCATTGTTGGTGGGGTTGCAGACTGTACAACCATTCTGGAAATCAGTCTGGAGGTTTCTCAGAAAATTGGACATTGAACTGCCTGAGGATCCAGCTATACCTCTCTTGGGCATATACCCAAAAGATGCCCCAACATACAAAAAAGACACGTGCTCCACTATGTTCATCACAGCCTTATTTATAATAGCCAGAAGCTGGAAAGAACCCAGATGCCCTTCAACAGAGGAATGGATACAGAAAATGTGGTACATCTACACAATGGAATATTACTCAGCTATCAAAAACAATGACTTTATGAAATTAGTAGGCAAATGGTTGGACCTGGAAAATATCATCCTGAGTGAGCTAACCCAATCACAGAAAGACATACATGGTATGCACCCACTGATAAGTGGCTATTAGCCCAAATGCTTGAATTACCCTAGTTGCCTAGAACAAATGAAACTCAAGACGGATGATCAAAATGTGAAGGCTTCACTCCTTCTTTAAAAGGGAAACAAGAATACCCTTGGCAGGGAAGAGAGAGGCAAAGATTAAAACAGAGACTGAAGGAACACCCATTCAGAGCCTGCCCCACATGTGGCCCATACATATAGAGCCACCCAATTAGACAAGATGGATGAAGCAAAGAAGTGCAGACCGACAGGAGCCGGATGTAGATCGATCCTGAGAGACACAGCCAGAATACAGCAAATACAGAGGCGAATGCCAGCAGCAAACCACTGAACTGAGAACGGGACCCCCGTTGAAGGAATCAGAGAATGAACTGGAAGAGCTTGAAGGGGCTCGAGACCCCATATGTACAACAATGCCAAGCAACCAGAGCTTCCAGGGACTAAGCCACTACCTAAAGACTATACATGGACTGACCCTGGACTCTGACCTCATAGGTAGCAATGAATATCCTAGTAAGAGCACCAGTGGAAGGGGAAGCCCTGGGTCCTGCTAAGACTGAACCCCCAGTGAACTAGACTGTCGGGGAGGGCGGCAATGGGGGGAGGGTGGGGAGGGAACACCCATAAGGAAGGGGGGGGAGGAAGGGGATGTTTGCCGGAAACCGGGAAAAGGAAAAACACCCGAAAAGTATAAAAAAAAAACTCAAATTAAAAAAAAAAAAAAAAAAAAAAAAAGAAAGGTCAGTGTCCTTAGCTGAGATGTCAATTATTCACTGTGTATCATTAGAGCAGCTCCTACTTGGGCCAGTCTAAGGAAACACAGAAATGAGCAAATTCATACTTAAACCGGTATGGAATAGCTAGATATTATATGAGTAAAGAAATGTGTTTAAGAAATACTTGGCTTTCTCTATTATATCAGTCACATTTTAAGAACTCAAGAATAGAAGGCAGGTCATAGACAACAGAGAGCAGATGCTCAAGTCTCTCTCTTTTTGCAAATAGGAAAAGCACTGCAAGTGTTTCCCGGCAAACCTCAGTGTACACAGCACCTTGGCACTTCTGATTACTGTCTGTGAACTCCCAACTATGATAGATATTTATAAGCTCTAGTTTTAAAAGACTCTCTACCACACTCATGTTCCATCAGTTCTGTATGAGACCTTCTGGCAAGGTAAAGGTTAGGTTTCCATATCCTACCTTGGTGATGGGGAAACCAAATCTCTTAAGCCCACAAACAAAGATGACAGCATCTGAGCCGGCCAGTAAAATATTTATTAAATTAAACAAATATAGGGTGAGGGTTTTAAGGTACATAGGATGTCTACTCTTAAGAAGGATGTGACTTAGCTAGGAGAAGGGTCCAAAGTAGACTAAGTTAAAAATCATAATTCAAGGATTAAATAAGTCAGGAAAAGACACAAAAGAGTAAATAGACCTTTCATGTGAAATGAGTAAAGAGGTTTCACTTTCTAAGTGCACTTATATAGCCTCAATCCTATCCAATGGGTGAAATTCCCAAGATGCTCCTTAATATTCTGATTTTACTCAGATTTTTCATAGCATTTATGAGGTCTCTAGCTTTACACCTCAGCTCTTGTGATGTGTCTAGGTTTGTTGTCCTCTGTTGTTTTACATTTGAAGTGAAAATGCCAGCTAAATCAACGATTTTTTAAAAGCTACAAAGAACATGAAAAAAAAAAGAATAGAGGGAAATTTAGTCTTCTAGAAAATTCTACCCTCACCACCTGGAATTACTGAAGGGAATGACTGTAGAAAATGGTGTGATGACTAATAAATTAAACTTTCAGAGAGAGATTATGAATAAGGGAGTCTTGGGAAGACAGGATGATCAGGAAAAAGGAGACTAAATAAGAAATCAAATCATGCCCTTCATAAGTGTTTCTGAAACAGAGTCTGATAATTAGGCTCACTGGTTCAATAGTGACAGGGAGGTTATGGGGGTAATCAAGCACTTTCTGACTGGATTTGAGTATTCTGAGTCACCTACTCAAGATCAAGCCAACAAGATCAGCAAACATTCCAGCACTAATTGGACTCAGTGAGTTACAAAGAAACACACAGAAAGACAATGGAGGTAGGAAGGTGACAGGCTGCAGAGGGCCCAGAAAGCATAAGAGTTAGTAGACATGATCAAGACACATTGTATACATGTGTGAAATTATCTAATAAATAAAAGATATTCTTAAAAACAGTCAGATTATTACAGGGAGGCCAAGAGGCAGAATGATCTTCTTGAGTTTGAGGACATCCTGGTTTACACAGTGAGCTCCAGGACAGCAAAACTACACAGAGAAACCTTATTTTAAAAAAGAACAAAACAAAACAAAATTACTACATGGAAATGTTTGTGCACAAATCATAAGAATGGTTACAGACATTTTGAGCCCTTAGTATACAGAACTGGGAAGTTCTAAGCACTTGTCATGCATTAATTCATTTAATGATCACACTAAGCAAGGTGAGGGACTTTCATTATTCCAAGTGTAGTTATGAGAAAATTGGTGTACAGAAGGTCTAGCAACTTTTCCACGTATCATACCTGGTGGCTAGCAGAACTGGAATAAAATAAAACCAGAATCCTTACATGTAAAGGGTATTATGTTTCCAGAAAAATCAACTGTGTAATTTGGTCTTTTAAGTCCAGTGGTTCTGAGTACAGTTAATAGATTTTCATTTTATGTGAGTGAATTTTTGTCTGAATGCATAAAAGTGAATTGCATGCATACCTTGTGGCCCAAGGCAGAAGAGGGTATGAGATTCCCCCAAACTGGAGTCATAGATGGTTTTAAACAACCATGTAGGTGCAGATAACCGAATTCAGGTCTTCTATAAGAGTAGCAAGAATTCTTAGTTGCTGATCCCTCTCTCCAGCCTTAAGAGTAGGTTTTCTTTTTTAAGTCAGGTGGCACTTGTTAGAGGCATGACCACGTGACCAAGTGGTCAGTTATCCGGTAAGATTTGGGTCAGCTCTAACATCTCTGTAACCTCTGTTAAAACTCTGTGGCTCCAGTACACCATATCTGGAAGTCTGACCTGTGGATATTCAGTTACTAGTTATAACGAGCTCAGCACAGTTCATGTTCTGTAAACAGTAACCGGGCGCTCTCCTTCCTTTTAGAGATGTCCTACCTCATCCAGTGAGACAGTGGACAATTGTGATGATTAAAACTTTTTCTGGCACTGTTACTCAGGAAGCTCAGCTCAGTAACTGGTTTGTTATAACAGGCTGTCGATTACTGGCTGTTAGCATAAAGAGTGCCTAGAAGGCCTAAAAAGGGTCCGTGACCTCAGAAGCTACTTCAACTAGACAGTTGCTAGGCGACCTTCCTGCATTGAGATAAGAGGCAGGGCAGCCCGCATAGGTTCCGCCTCCACTTCCAGCCCTAGTTCCTGCCGCCTCCGGCCGCAGGAGCATCAAAGTGAGCGACTGGTCGGAGAACCGGCGGCGCAAGCGCGCTACTTCCCGCGCCGCACTGAGTGACGCACACTCCCCCTCTAGGCCTCAGCCTCGGCCTCCGCCCCGCCCCCCGGAGTACCGCTCCGGCCCTGAGCCCCCGCTACATATTCACGGGGCCCTTCAGCCACGCCGGCCCTTCACCTTGAGAACCCTGTAGAACTGGTGCTGCCCTGGCGGCGTTGGTGATGGGCGGGCAAGAACCTGGCGAATGGGGCGGGGAAGTGGGGAGCCAGCGGTTACCCAGGACCTACTTCCGGAGGACAGGCGGAAGTGGCTGCGGTGCCTGGTGGGAGGGGAAAAGGAGCGAGAGGGGGAGGGCCGGGCCGCAGGGGGTCGAGGGGGTGGGGCTTGCGGGCGGCTGGGACCCGGCCCCGGCCTGGATCTGGAGCCGGGAGGGCAGAGGCTCCCAGCCGGGACCGATGGGCGGGGCCCAGGTAAGGAGCCCCTGCAGTAAGGGACTGAGTCCTAGCCGCAGCGGAAGGGAGGTTTCTGAGTATAGGGAGGGTCTCAGTGTCACCGTGCAGTAAGAACGCTGAGCGCTAAGCAGTGAGCGCTGGGTTCGGGAGGGAAGGGTGGGAGGAGTTAAGTTCGGGGGGGGGGGTGTCATGTGTCTGCCACGCCCCTACAGGAAGAGGGGTGTGTGTGTTTATGTGTGTGTGTGTTTGTGTGTGTGTGTGTTTATGTGTCTGTGTGTGTGTTTGTGTGTGTGTGTTTGTGTGTGTGTGTGTTTATGTGTGTGTGTGTTTGTGTGTGTGTGTTTGTGTGTGTGTGTCTGTACACACTCATAGGGGATGGGGCAACAGGGAGGGCTCTCAAACTGAGAAATTAGGGCTACTACAAGCAGGACACAGGCCTCCAATATTCCAGGAGAGTGCTCTCAGGAGTGGCCCTGTGAAGGAGTTTGAAAGAAACTGGGAATTACATCCTTGGCATAGTTTTGGAAACAGTGGGGGAGGTGAGGGTTGCAGAGAATGCCTGAGGCTAGGTCTGGGTAGGATTTAGTCCAGTTGACAGGAGGTAGGAGATTAAAACACTGAACTCCCAGAGGAGCTTGAGAGATAGGATTAGTAAGTGGTGTTTTAGAGAACGTAGACCCTATTTTCTGTATTTTTTTTTTTTTTAGAAGACAGTCTTCCCATACTGACAGTATTTTTGGTAACATTTCTGTACTGAGAATAGGCATATCACAAACACATAAACACACATGCTCGAAATGCTGGGGATACAGTATATACTCTATATACAAATTGTGTGGAGTAGTTAGAGTTTGTTGACTGAACACGGTAAAGGAGTATAGTAAATATGGAAGTCTTAGAAGTCCATTTGTGCATGTATTAGATTAGAGTGTCATACTGTTTAAATGTTCCGCAGGTTCACACAGAAATCAGCCGCCTGGGCCGTGTTGGTGTTAAAGCCTGTTTCTTCTCCTGATCCCCAGCAGAACACAAGTGGACCAACACAAGTGATTTTCTCTTGCCTCAGCAAGGGCTGGCACAACCCCTGGAATCTGTCAACCACTAGCCTCTGAGCTTTAAAAGCCAGCTGGATGAAGGGATGTAACACGCACCTGGGAGGGACGCTGAAGTCAGCCGTGGGGGGGGAGGGGCCCGGACACACCCCTTCCCCCCCAGACTCCTCCCCATCACGGTCCACGCGGCCATGGACCTTGGACTTGGATAAGTGGAGAGAAGCTGTACTTTGGTGGATCTGATTCTCAGTTTTGGAAATGAAGTATTAGGTCGGGGGATGGGAGGGGGGGGGTTGCGCGTTGATCTCCAGGGAAGCAACAGAGAGAAGAAAAGAAAGGTAAGTTTGTTACTCTCTCACTTAGCGCCTTGTTGCTGTGCAGGAAATGTGAATGGGAACGCAGCCATGTCGGAAGTCATGGCACCTCCTGTGTCCTGATGAGAACAAACCCTTATCCTGATGGTGCACAGGAAGCGGCACCCTACTTCACTCTTTCAGGGGGGGCAGAGTCGTTCTTTCCCGTTCCTTACTGAGGCTCCAGAGAATAGCTGGTAAGGGATTGTGAGGTTAGGTCAAGGAGAGCCTGCAAGGAAGTCAGGCTTCTGGAGGACTGTTGGATTAGTTACCTTTAAAAGCCTTTCCTCCAGTGAGATAATAGGATTTCAAATCCGTCTGGACTAAGGCTGAAGTGGATGACTCTGGCCGGTGCAGACTGCTCTGTTTTGGGAATCTGTTAACAGAATAAGACTTTCAAGGGAGGTGGAGAGGGGAGCTGGAGGATAGGAAATGGTTAGATAACTTACTAAATGATCTCGCTTCCTTCCTCCCCAGTAAGGAAGCTTAGGTCACGAAATCTCATGGAAAGAACAAAAAAAAAAAAACAAAACAAAACAAAAAAAAAAACAGAGCTTGAGTTTGGGGAACAGTAAAATCCGTGGTCTAGCCCAGACGTTCCTGGTCAATGTGCAACTTGAGATATGATAATTATCTCTGTCCTGTTCTTTTCACACAAGAAGATATTTCAGTCAGGTTGCTACTAGGAACAAACAGAATAATTTTGCATTTTGAAAGTACCCTGGGCCTTGTACATATAAAACGGCAACATTGACTTTTCCTGGTTTCTTGTTTATTGTAACACATAGAAAAGCCCTGGATGAAAGTTTGTTCTTGTATTGACTGAACATGTTGGCTGGAGCCATAGCAGACATACTGATGAAAGGAGACCGCCTGGCGATTGTTTCATCATGCTATATAAAGGTGGACAGGTTTAGGGAAACAAATTGAGGGATCCTGTGAGCTTTGGAGATAGACGTTTTAAGTATTTCTTGGAGTGGGTGCTGGACCTTTTCTCCCCTGTCATATCCCAGTCTGCTGTCAGGCCGTGACAACTGCCTCCAAACTGACATCTCGTGGGCTTTTATTTCTCTTTAGGTTGTTCATAACCCAAGCAAGTTTGTCCTTAGTCATCTAAGTACCCACCTGCTCCTTCCTTGAATGTTTTTTTTTTTCTTTTAAAGTTTACTTATACTAAGGTGCCTGCATTTCCTAGTGGTGAAGTCAACAGCGAAAGGCAAGGGACTGAGTAGGAATTTGAGGCAGCGTGTGCTGGCCAAGGCTAGCTAGACTCGTTGAGCCTTCAAGTCAATTACAGAGAGACGTCGAAGTCACTGATGACAATGACTGTTCTTCTTGTCATAGGAGTCCCTGTCTTTTCTCAATGGCCTGAAGGCTGGGCTGTCTGCCCTGAGTAGGTCTTATGGCTCTAAGCTCTTTCTCTTGTCTGGACAGACCAGGCTTCTACGCATGAATCGTAGTTGGATGTGTCACCCTCCTTTCCCCCTCAATAAATGCACAGTTGCCAATCTTTGCTTATGTAGGGGAATCGTGATTTCTTATGGCAATGCCTCCTTAGCTACCTGTAGGGTGTGATATGTTCTAGAAGACTTTCTTCATCCTACCGAGGAGACCCTCCTGGCCCACTGAGGTGTGTTACATTGATTGTGAGTATGCTATCCAAAGTGTCAGGTCTGTTATCTGCTTTCCACCTTTAAGGAAGAGCATGTTTTTCTACTTTGGGGAGGAGCCGTGGAAGCCCTGAGCTGGAAGAGCTCACCTAAGGGGTGTGGCATATGTTGATAGCATTTGTGCAGTTGAGGGCTGAGTTGACTTCACCATCAGCCTGCCAGGGAGAGAGAAACTAGGTGCCCTGACAGCCTCTCTGGTAAGTCCTCTCCTCTTTAACATGAGCTAGAGTCTCTCACCTTCCAGAGCCTGGTGACTCTTCTGTCAGACATTTCTTTCAAACCTTCTCATGAGGTCACCAGAGTGCTAGGGTACCACACTCAAGTAGGTCAGGCTGTTAGTCAGGACTGGTGATAAATTTAATCACACATTGTGTGGGGATTTTTAACTGAATTTATTTAGACCTTACTTTATTCTAAAAGGAAGCGCAGGTAGCTAATGAAGGGTTTCAGAGGCATTGCTCAGTGGTCTACTGTTAATAAGTTTGAGTTCCTTTCCGTATCACTGGTTTGGGACAGACATGTTAGGAGGAATGACAAAGGATACTAAAATGCTAGTTTAACACTTTGGTCTTGCTTCCTCTTATGCCTTTAAGCCAAGATCTCTTCAGACATTCAGAGCATGAATCCTTTCCAAACTGTAAACACTTTCAGGTATCTAAGTTGTAGTTTGTGAGGGGCGATTTCCTGGAAGTTTTTAGTTCCTTTTTGGTGGTGGTAGAATAGGCAGGCAAGTATATGACGTCTTAATTCTCTGTTATCCTGTGACTTGATCTTCCTATTTTTCCATTTGCACATAATCTGATCCCAGGCTCATCCCCAGCGTCTAGACACCCAGCTCCCATTTCTTACTTTCTTCCCCAGTGTAACCTCTGAAGAGCCTGAGGTCTCAGTACTGATATGTTCTTGTTACTTAGACCAAATGATTTCTCTTACTCCTGTGTAAAAACTTACCCAATCCCAATTCTATGCTGTACCCTTTTTGTCGGGGGCAGGGGTAGCCTTTTTGCATTTGGGGATCATCTTGTGAGCCTTGGAATTTAAACGAAGGTCTGTAGAGATAGATGTGGTGGGGAGTTACTGTGTTCTGACCCGCTTCCTGTCTAACTGCTTTGGCAGGAAAATCAGTCTGGCATGGCCTGGCCTGATCTTCAGGACCCACTATGTATGTGTTTATTCAGGATAGCGATCTGTGCTCCTTATGTCTTGGGTATCTACAGACCAGTTTCCCAACTTTTCACACTTCCAGGGAACTTGGTCATTTTTCTCATACTTTGGGCACTGAGTGTGAAGGTTGTAAGTCCCTTAAAGAGGCCTGAAGTACATAAACAGTGGCATTCTCTAGGCATATGCATGGGCTTGAGTTTCCTGTCACAGTCTGTGCAGTCAGCTAAACTGGAAGTAGTGGGCACACACAAACCACACCCACACACTCGGTCCTCCTCACTGATGTGTCAGCCCTTTCCTCTACTTCAGGGCGGGATTCCAACCACTGCTGTAAAGGTTTCTCTACTGCCCCACTGTGTCCCTGTCACATGGGCACAAAGCCATCTCAGCAGTCCTTCTCAAGGACGTGGGTGCCAGGTTTGGAAGCTGGAATGCCTACATCTAAAATCTGGCTATGACTTGTGACTTAACAGCTTACATAGACGCAGAGCCTCAGACTCCTCTGAAGAACGGGTTGATTCTGTGCTCTGCAGAGATGCTGGGAAAGTGTATAAAAAGGTCAAGAAAGCAGGCTTAGAAGGAAGGGCAACTCTACCTAGTGTCTCCTTACAATTTTGTTTTACGTCCTCTTCTGCCCACAGAGCCCTTAAGACACTCCCTACTTTCTGCATCATTCCTGGTGTCTTGTAGGAACAAGTTAGTGAATGATCACTCTGTAAACACATACCTAGAGGTCCTCGTTACCTTGGGCTCTGGAACACTCGGTGAAGTCTGTGGGTAGGAGGGTCTGGCTGAGGTTGAGTGTATCAAGTAATCAACTGGCAGTACCCTATGGGGAGTGGCCTGTGGTTTCCTGCTCCCCTCTTGGGTGAGAGATCCAAGGGTGGTGGGAGCCAAGGCTTAGGCAAAGGGTCAGGCACAGCAGGGTGTGGGAGGGAGTGGGACTATAGTAGAGGTGAGTGGAAGGTATGGATTCGCAGACTTTCGGATTAAAAAAAAAAAGCAAAAAACAAAAAAAACGGTCCAACCAGTGAGATGTGGCTTGCTCTGAGTTGCTAATTATGCAGGGCTCAGATCTCAAAAACAGTCTGTGCTCTGGGGCCACTGCTGACATCCAAGTCAGGCCCAGAAGCTCTTGGTCTTCATCTTTCCTTTCCCTCTCAGGCTGCTTGAAGCTGATTGAGGTATTCCTTGTTTAGAACTCTGTTCAGCCGGGTCCTGATGAGTCTCCCTGTTCCTCCCAGTTCTCTCCATGTTTCTTTTGCTTTAAAGTACAAAGGAATACAGTTGCAGGGGTTGCATGGCACTCCCCTATTCACTTTTAGGGTTACCACAAAAGCTTGTGATTCTTTCCCTCCTTAGGACTGAGCTTCTACCCCCACACAGGCCTAACTTTGGTTTCCCCACCCATAAAGGGGCACCCACCCCCACCCCCGCCCCACCCCAAGGAAAAGAAAAAAGAAAAAGAAAGAAATGAAACGGCCAGCTGGCTCTTACCCACTTTGGGCAGCAGGTGTTTCCTCCCTAGCTTCCCTTTTGCATCTCATACTTGTTGCTTGCACACCCTCACCCCTCTCTTGCTGGCTTTTTCAAATAATAGCCTGCAACTTCCTTTGCATATAGAGAATGGTCCCCAGGTTCTTACTGGGATTAGTGAACGCTCTTTTTGCTGAGGAAATGCTTCTAACACCACCAAGTGCTGTACCCCTCAAAGTTGGTGAAGCTCTATATTCACTGGGCTGGACAAGGGACACTTGGGAACAATCTAAACAGGACAAGCCTGAGGGTGTGAGTGGGGTTGGCTCATCTACACAAGAGCTGCGACTGAGAGGGAAAGGGCCCCCAAACATCTCTGCTACCACTGCCTTCCTAAGTTTGGGGACTTGGGAAATCCCGTTGTTTAGCTCTTGACCGGTGATCAGGAAGTCAGCAGTAGAGGAAGGCCCCGGAAGGAGGGGCCAGCAAGGACTCGCCCGCGGCAGGGCGGGGACCAACAGAGGGGCCTCGGGGCTGGGGGAGCGCCGCCCCGCCCTCCCGGGGAAGGACCACATTGCTTGCTAGCAGGAAGGCCAGCCAGACCGGACGAGGCCGCTCCAGCGTTGGGTGTTGCCGGTCCGGGGCAAGCCTGGATCCAAGCAGGGTGAGTTGAGACGATCGGGTGAGCTGGGCCGGGGACACCAGCGTCTTCAGTCCTGGGGATTGTCCCAGGAGGGCAAGGAGCTTGGAGGAGGGAGGCCGCACAGCCAGTGGAGTCAGGTCTGAGTCCCGAGTGTGCTCTAAAGCCGGGGCGGTGAGAGTGGCGGCCCGCCCGGGGCCACGCAGCGCGCAGTCTCCCCCGCGTGGGGAAGTGGGAACTTAACGCACAGCCACAGGATTCCCGGGCCTTTAGCTGCCGGAGGGAGGGTGGCTTCTCCGGGAGGAGTCTGTTGTGAAACTCGGTTGGAGGGCACCGTGGGTGCGGGCAAGGGAGAGATGGGGTCGCCCTGAAGAAGTGGGGGGCTGGAGTGGAAAGTGGACTTTATGCAAACCTCACCCCAGAGTAGTTAGTTACCAAGGCTGGTTTTTTTTTTTTTTTTTTTGCTCAGACACAAGGAAAATTTGACTCAATGTTAAAATATGTAATTTGGCAAGAAAACTTTTTTCCTAGCCTCCTTGCTAATATAGTTGGAACAGGGGGCTCCCAAGAGGTGTAGAGTTCCCCATTTTACAAAATGTGGTTCAGTGGGACTGTGGCCCACCCAGTCAGTGTCTCCATGGAAGAGCGGCTTTCTGGTGAAGCTTCATTTTCCTTAACCTTTACTACTGTTATGGCTCTTGTGCTTGAGAATATTGTTGGCCAGCTTTATTGTCTTCATTTCTAATACTATTTAGACTAGAGTGTTCTAGATTCTAGGGTCTTCCTGTTTCCAGCCACCAGTCCTTGGCTTTTTAGTATGGAAACCACCAGTAATGGCAATATTACATCCCTGCTTCTGTTAGAAGGCTCTAGTACAGCGTGTTCAAACTCCGTGTCACAGCAACAGGTTAAACTAACTTTCTACGGTGGACATCAGGGCATTGACATTCTCATCCCAAAGTCAGTTTGTCTGTTTACAGAGGAGGAACTGAAGCAGTGGTTCTTCCAGTAACTGACGCCTGCCAGGCATTGTGCAGCATTGTGCTGCTTCTCTTTGACCAGTTCCCCAGGTAAAGAGCCTGCATCTCTCCTAGGTCTTACCTTCTTTATCCTTGAATTATTTAGCACATCTGCTCGGACTTCTTCTCAGTTCCTCTGTCCCTCTGAAATTATGGAGCCTGGTCTATCACACAGAGTATAACAACAGAAAGTAATTCGCTGAGATAGCTGTTATCTGTAATGGGTACTGTGTGCTCTGCACTTCTGAGCTGTGCTTTTTATCTTACGGGTAAAGCAGAGACAGGAGGGGACAGTTCCTTAACGTTTCTTCCGCCTCGGGACGCAGCTTTAAGGCTAGAGAACAGTTGCTTTCCCGCTCCTGGTTGGAGTTGACCATTACTGTTTACCTGTCGCTTTTGACAGAGAGAGGCAAGTATGGAGTCCAGAGTGTTAGGAGCTGGATCTGGTCGTGCCAGCTTGTTGTATCAGAACTCTGCAGGCTGAGGCAGGAGAATCATCAGCTGTGGGCAAGCTTGCACTATGTAGAAAGGAATCTGCTCTTAGGCAGAACTTCAGATTAGAATGGGAGTAGGCCCCAGGGTGCTGAGACTCAGTTCTCACCCCAGCGTGGTGCAAATGTTGTATTTGGGATGTGGGTCCACCCGCTAATCTCCTCGAATGAGTCGTAAAAACTGGGAAATGAAAGCAAGTTTTGAGTGTGTACATTACAGGCAAATCTTAGAAACGAGTTATTAAAAACTCAGGTCAGGGATGATAAATATTGTATGCTGTTGTTTGCTTGCTGTTTTTTGTTTGTTTGGGTTTGGTTATTTACTTATTTGAAACAGGGTTTTTCTATGTCACCTTGGCTGTCCTGGAGCTTGCTGTGTAGATCAGGCTGGCCTTAGAACTCACAGAGATCCACCTGCCTCTCTGTCTCTGGAGTGCTGTGATCAAACATGTCCACCATGCCCAGTCTAGGATATTCTATTTTTAAAAGGAAAATATGGCAAAATATTTTTTTCCAATAGCCTTGTTTATAAATATCCCATTCCACATATTGTTGTAGTTTAACTTTGTCCTCTTCCCACTCACTGGTAGGATTTTCCATTTTCATTTCTCTCTTTAAAAAAAAATGTGTGTATTCATGTTTTGCCTGCATGTCTGTCTGTAGAGCCTTACATGCCTGGGGATCTCAAAGGCCTGAAGAGACCTTTGAATTGGAGTCATTGAGGGTTACGTTCTGGGAGTTGAGCCTGGGTCCTATAGAGGAGCAGCTAGTGCTTTTAACAGCTAAGCCAGCTCTGCAGCCTCATTCTGTCTCTTAGGAATGGTAGGGACTGGTAGTTTGCATAGGGTCTGATTAAAGCAAAAGTGAGCCAAGGCTTCCTAAAGAACAGGCTTCACTGGCCTTGTTGTTGAAGTCTTGGAGCACTTCCTTCTCTTTGGAACCCAGCCATCGAGTTCATAGGAAGGCTGGGCCACATGGAAGGAACACACGATAGTGTTCTAGCCAGTGTCCCAGTTAACATGAATATCAGACTACAGATGTGTTATGGAACATACATCTACAGGAGGCTAGCCTCAGCTTCTGAGTCTTCCAACCAGAGGTCCCAATATAAAACAGCCAGGTCCTTCCCTCTGTGCTGCCTCACTTTCTAAATTCGTCAGCTGTTGACATTGGATAAGGAAGCAGATAATTGTTGCAGTTTTACCTCAGTCAGGTTTGAAATAATTTGTTATTTGCCAAAAAAAATACTGGTAAGAAGTGGGTGTAAGTACAGCAGTCTTAAACTGGGGCTGGGGACCTGAATAAGCAGGTCAGAAGAGCTCGCCTGCTTCTCAGGTATTCCGTTCCATTTTCTCTGATTTCAGTACTGGCTGCTATTATGAGTCATCTCAAACTTTGTGGGCTTTCGTGTTGCAGGCTGGTGGGGCTGGCTCCCTTTCATACTTTGTGGTTGACTCTGACAATCAGTTGGAATGCCTTCAATGTCCTGCCCTGATCTGTAGCCCGGGTTCTCCTGCCTCTGCCTCCTGAGTGCTGAGATTGTAGGTGTGCTCCGTCGTACGCAGCTGTCTTGTCCTTTAGGATGACTTACTGCAGTCACAGGGCTTCACTTCTTCCGGAGTCCTAGGTCTCAGAATCAAAGAGGGAATGTGGAACCGCCCTCCCAAGGAAAGAATATCTATCATTTTGAATTAGGAGCTCACAGGAGGGGAGGTGTGGCAGTCATCTCTGGAAAGCACAGTTCTTCACTTTTGTTGCTGTGTCTATCTTCATTCTCCCTGCTTTAGTTAATGCTACAAATGGTCCTTCATGCTATCTCTCATCACACTGTGCACACGGACCAAGCCCCAGAGCAGGCGTAGAGGACACAGAGCCGCTTTTCTTAAAGAGTGAGGTAAGAGCTAAGGAAGCATGGTCTCGGATATGTTGCAATATAGAGAGTGCAGTGAAGAGTACTCATGAGGGGCTTGGTTGTATCTGGGATGTCACCGGCCTAAATGTGAATGTTCTTAGGTGGGGTACTAGGTAACATTTCAGGAGCAAAGACAACAGTCTACAACAGTAGTTACTGGGGGAAATAAATAACATTCTGAGGCTACTGTATTTCATCCATGTTCCATGGTTGGAAATGAGATTGTATGGGGATGAAAATCTGTTGTTGTGAAGCCCATTTCTGTCAAACTAAGATGTTTTAATTTTTCCCCCCTGTGGGCAATGGCAGCTTCTGATGACTTTTGATACTAATGTGTTCAAGATTCTGTTGCTACCAGAAGGTTATTTAGAGAAAAGCCACAGGTAGGTCAGGTTAGCTGGGGAGCTACATCCGAGGGTCCATCTTGAAACAGTGTTCATAATAAATAATTCAGGTTAACTGTCAGCAGGTCTGAACTGAATAGGCAGTGAATGGGAAACTTTCAACCCAGGCGTAACTGAGGCTTCTGGGGCTGCTTACATTTCTGAAGTTAGAAGGTTGAACAGAGTGGGAAGGGGTTTGTGAGCCCCAATCCCTGACAGGAGCTGTGGACAGCTGCTGGCTTCAGCGGGAGAGAAAATTGAGTTTTCTTCAAAGATGTGGTTCCTGCAGCACAAAAAGACCCACAGAGACTGAGCCACCAAGGAACGAGCATGCACGGACTACACCTAGGCCCCCTACACATTGGTAGCAGATGTGCAGCTTGGCCTTTATGTGGGTCCCATAACAATTGGAGTGGGTACTTCTCTGGTACAGACTCTCTTGCCCACCTTTGGATCCCTTTCCCTAGCCGGGCTGCCTTGTCTGGCCTCAGTGGGGAAGGATGCGCTTAGTCCTGATGTGACTTCGTGTGCCAGAGCAGGTTGGTTCCCGGGGGCGGGGAGGGGAGGAGAGGGGTGCACCTTCTCTGAGGAGAAGAGGAGGAGGGAATAGGGAAAGGGGATGGTAGGGTGGGAATGGCAGGAGAGGAGAGAGGGGAGCTGTGAAAGTCATCTAAATGAATGAAAAATTAATGAAAAAACATGTCGCTGCTGGTAGGTCCACCACGTTCCAGGGAATGGCTCCACACCCATGAGTGTATGGGCAGCATACATTGGAGTGCAAAACAAGAGGACAGGGTGGGTGGGTTCTCTCTCTCTCTCTCTCTCTCTCTCTCTCTCTGTATGTGTGAATACGATCAAAATTTATACATTATATGAAATTCTTAAAGAAAAAATCGATCTGGTGTGTGTACTCTGTTCTAAAATCAGAACGGTGCACCATGCTCTACCATGTTTCTGTCTGTAGTGAAATGTGAATAGACACCAAGTGGAATGGAGAGGATCAATAGCCTCACATCAAATTAGGTCAGATGCTACCAAATGAGGGGCGATGAGATTTTATTATCAAATGGGTTTTGGAAACTTTTTTTCAGTGCATTGTGGATTGGAAGTGTCAGTGGCGGGGTTCTGCACCTGTGGCACCCACACTGGAGACGCTGCTTAGGTCGCAGGTGCATCAGATGTTGAAGTAGCTTGGCAGTTCATGGCCCTGGTCCTACTTGTGTTGTCTTTTGCCGGTTTCACTGGTGTGGATGGTGACGGGGAGGTGCATTATTATGATCTAAAGGCATCAAGAAAGAATATCTTGGCATTTATTTTGTTATATAGCTAGTACTGTTTAAATACACTGTAGACCATCTCATCCAGTCCTTAAAGCAACTTCCTGAGGTATTCAGTTACTCTTTCCACCTGAGAGGTGAGAAGATGGAGGCTTACAGATGGAGAAAGGCACAGGCGGATGCCAAGCCTTGCTTCTTGGGTGTCTGGCTTTGCTTATTATTACTATTGTTATTATTTCTTATAAATCTATACCAACTTCATATGATGCCTGAGGGGACTCTGAGCAGGTTTCCCTGGAGGAGCTTGTCCACCCCGCCAGCCAAAAATCACACCTCTAGACATGGCGTCTGCTGTAGAGAGCACCGCTTACAGTCACTGCGTTCATACACTACTGACATCCGGACATGGATGAACGCCCTGCCCTGAAGAGCATGTAGGAACATGACACAGGGACTCTTGATGGGTCTGTGTGGAGAGGCAGCTAGGCCTTCAGCAGGGGATTGTGCATTCTCGTGGCAAAAGAATCAAGTATTGTTGGGGAGTTCGTGGAGAAGGGCTGAGGAGGAGGGTAGGAAGATACAAAGAGCCTAAGAGAGGTTTTTCTGTGGGCCCTCCAGCTACTCTAAGTGGTTGTATACTTGCTAAAAATCCTGCTGACAGGCAATCCAGGCTTGCTTTGATCTGCACGCTAGTGGGCGCATTGCACCTATTTCAACATCCAGAGAAAACGATATCATTTGACAGTAAAGTCACATGATGGGTAAGTAGGCATGAGGATTTGCCACCATTCTGAGAACTCGCAGGTAGACCTGAAGTGACAAGTCAAGGATGCTCCCCTATCCCAGAAGACAGACAGGTAATTCCTTTCGCTCTGTTTCTTTGTCTTTCTCCCAACCTTTTGTTTTAAAGACTTTTTCCTACTTGATCACCTATTTAGAAAGCAGGAAGTTGGGGGTACCCTGAAATCCTGGCCATGGGAATTCAGGGAAAGTTTAACATTGACCACATTCTGAAGTGGACTGACTCCCAAGAAAGTAGTGTAATGACATAGCTGAGTGGAAATGGCCCAAGGTTTCTGCTATATGGCATTCTGGAATGTGTGTGTGTATGCAGTGGGAGTGGGGTGGGGGTGGGTGCTTGCTTTTAGGAGGAAGACCAATAATGGGAGCAGGCAGGGGCTTGGAAAGAAAGACAGATCATAGGGCTGTAGAGAATAGATGTGAGATCCGAGGTTTTAGCTAGAGTAGAGGATGCGGGTAGGTGCAGAGCAAGGCTTCTGGAGTCCTGGCCCTTCCAAGAGTCTAGCAGGAACAGGTATGTGATTGAGGGGTTCCAGATAAACATGCTTATCTCTACTTCCCTTACTGCACGTGCCCAGCCGGGGCAATGCTAGTGTGTGAAGTTACTCAGAGATGGACTCCATGTTGCCTTATTTTATTTTTTTTAAAGAAACTTATTTGGAAAAAAAGAAGTTTCAGGAATAAAAATGGTCCTTCAGAGTGACATATAGATACTATTCAAGTTTACCTGTTTGTAATGTTTTGCTCCATTCAATCTGTGTAGCTATGGTAATTTCTTTTCTGAACTACTTGAGGGCATCTTTCATAGGCCTTTACCTCTAACTATTTCAGTGTGTATTCCCTGAGAATTGGAATGTTCTCTCTTACATACCCCAATGGCTATCAGCTTCTATATACCCTTTAACATATGGTCTGCATCCAATTTTACTTTATGATTAGTGACTTAAATTTTTTTAAATTTATTTTTTCTATATTAGGTGTCTGTTTTGCCTCCTTGTATGTAAGCATTTATGATGCCTTTGAAGATTAGAAGGTGTCAGATCCCCTGGGACTGGACTTGTAGATGGTTGTGAGCCACCTGTGAGTTCTGGGATCTGAACTCTGGTCTTCAAGAACAACAAGTGCTCTTAACCACTGAGCTGTCTCTCAGACCCTTAGTGTCTTTTCTGTAAGAAGAGGTTTGTTGGAGTGAAATTGACACACAGTAAACACATGTATTTAAAAGGTAGCGTTTGTTTTGATGCATATACACCCATTAAACTATCACCATAATCAAGACAATGCCTATATCCACTCACCTAAACCTCACTGGTTTCCTCAAGCCCCAAATTGAGAACTTCAGGAGTTGCTAAGAGACTTAAGTCAGATTTTAAATTTTTAAGTTTTTAAGTTTTTTGTCAGTCTCATGAGTAACATCATCTCAATATAATTTTAATTTGCATTTTGCTTATGCTTGAAGTTGAACATTTTTGATAAGTTTAAGGACTGTAGATCTTATAAGTTACCGTTATTGGTTCATTTTCCATAGTTTTTTTTTTTTAATTTCCCCCTAGTGTGATATTGTGTATCTGTGATTGGTGCTGCAGAAGCACTCAGTTTGCTCTTTGACTTTCCTGTTCTATTTCTACCCATGTAACAGTCCTTCAAGTAAGGAATAGCAGCGTTCTTTTGTTACACCAAGATTTTGAGTCATAATTAGAAAGCCTTTCTGTGCAGCATGTTTCCTCCTGTCCTTTACTTTGTCTGTGTCTTTGTTTTGTTTTATTTTGCTCTTAATTTTTTTTTAAATTGTGGTGCAACTTGGTAATTATTCTTGAATATTGATATAATTTTGCATTTTCCCAGATGCCTGTGTAGTAATTCCAGCCCTGTTGTAGTCCATTAGACAGTCTTCTTGTTTATAACCATCTAACTGCCGACCTTCAGTGGGTACTGTTTTGATATCTTATTGAGCAGGCCCCTCCTCAACACTTTTGTCACTACTTCCCTAGATATTCTAATGTGTTTGCTTCTTTTTGAGAGCTCTGGTGAGAGCTCTTTTTTTTGTAGCTCTATACAAAAGCTTTTTTGTTTTTTTGTTTTTAAGGCAGGGTTTCTCTGACTTCATAGCCCCCTGGCTGTCCTGAAACTAACTCTGTAGATAAAGCTGGCCTCAAACTCACAGAGATCTGCCTACCTCTGCAAACGTGTTTTTATTGAGGTTTTTGATGGTCCAGTATGGTTTAACCCAGGAAAAAGCTGTTGAATTGTTTTTCAGAAATCGTAATTCTGCTTTATACAAGTTTCTGAATGCCGAAGTTTAAGTATTCTTGTTTTCATGGGATTCTAACTGTCCATTACTCCTGGTTATTAGTGTGGATTTGAGTATATTTGTATGTTAGTTGTTTTTACCACTGATTATAGTGTAACTGTTTCTAGAAACCCTTACAATCTCATCAAACAGTTTTATTTCAGCTTCCACTTGTTTCATTTAGTCTACTTGTATTGGCTGATTAATAACCATTGAAATTGTGTACACCCTGGCTTTTAAAATTAATATATTACTGTCACACACATGTGTGTATTTTGCTTTGGTTGTACCCACCCTCTCTATTTCCCCTTTGCATTTCTTCCTGGACCTCAGGCTTCATTCCCTTCTCTAATAATCTAGATCTTTTCTACTTTGTTTCTCCCCCCCAACCCACTGTGGTTTCTCTATGTAGCCCTGGCTGTCTGAACTTGTCTGTAGACCAGACCCACCTCATACTCAGAGACCCGCTTGCGTCCTCCCAAGTACTGGAATTAAAGTGTGGCATCACCTTGTCCTCTCTACTTTGAAGTTGTTACCACTGTTACCACAGTGTTACCACAGTTAACACAGTGTTACCAAAATGCGTTACTTGTTTTTTCATGTTTGACTTTTGCTTAACTTGATGAACACGTCATCGTTGGTTCTTTTGACAGGATTGTGTTCTTTCTGGCTGATACTGTTCCATTGTGTATCTAAACCACATTTGTGTATCTGTTAATCTGTCACTGACACCAAGGCTGATTATATAACTTGGATATTGTGGGAAGTGCCTCTGTAAACATGAGTGCTGTAGGCAGCCTATCTTTACTTCTGACATCATTGTAGCAAACAAAATGACCTAGACACAGAGAGACAAATGTTTTCTCCCATTGTGTTTCTTTACTAAGTCAATTCTAACATTTAATTTTTTTAAAAAATCAGTAATTTTAGTGCAATTTGACTTGAGGAATGGGGGTTAAATGGTCTTCTCTCTCCTTCTGAACTAGACTGGATGAGAGACAGGAAATGAGACCTATGTGCAAGGGAACCAGGAGTTGGAGTTTTTCATTTTGTTACATTATTTTTCGGCTCTAGTCCAGGAGCATCATTCTCTACCCCCTTGTCAAAGTTACAGCGTTTTCTGAGGACCCATTAGCTCATTTAGAAGTGGTGGAGGAAGCATGTCAACTTGATCCTGCAGTCAGCCACCCTCTCCTTCCTCAGTCTCTCACCTATGCCCAGCCTCTCCCCAGTGCTGTGTTAGTTATACAAACTTGTGGTAACAACTGTTTTTCTCTCTCTCCTCCTTAGGTACATGGCTTCTTCCCACTCTCAGCCTAGAAGAATAAACCCTTAGTCTGCCGGGGAACTGAGCCAGGCAAGCCAAAGGCAGCCTTGAGCGCCCCCTTGCCTGCCCTCCCCTGCGGGGGCCAGGATGCTGAAGAAGCAGTCTGCAGGGCTTGTGCTTTGGGGTGCTATCATCTTTGTGGGCTGGAATGCCCTGCTGCTCCTCTTCTTCTGGACACGCCCAGCACCTGGCAGGCTGCCCTCAGACAGTGCCCTTGGTGATGACCCTGCCAGCCTCACCCGTGAGGTCATCCACCTGGCCGAGGACGCCGAGGCGGAGTTGGAGCGGCAGCGGGGACTACTGCAGCAGATCAAGGAGCATTATTCTCTGTGGAGGCAGAGGTGGAGAGTTCCCACCGTGGCCCCTCCAGCCTGGCCCCGAGTGCCTGGGACCCCCTCACCAGCTGTGATCCCCATTCTGGTCATTGCCTGTGACCGCAGCACTGTCCGGCGCTGCCTGGATAAGCTGTTGCACTATCGGCCCTCAGCTGAGCATTTCCCCATTATTGTCAGTCAAGACTGTGGGCATGAAGAGACGGCACAGGTCATTGCTTCTTATGGCACCGCTGTCACACACATCCGGCAGCCAGACCTGAGTAACATTGCCGTGCAGCCAGACCACCGCAAGTTCCAGGGTTACTACAAGATTGCCAGGCACTACCGCTGGGCGCTAGGCCAGATCTTCAACAAGTTCAAGTTCCCGGCTGCTGTGGTAGTGGAGGATGATCTGGAGGTGGCGCCGGACTTCTTCGAGTACTTCCAGGCCACCTACCCGCTGCTGAAAGCAGACCCCTCCCTCTGGTGTGTGTCGGCTTGGAATGACAATGGTAAGGAGCAGATGGTGGACTCCAGCAAACCTGAGCTGCTCTACCGAACAGACTTTTTTCCTGGCCTTGGATGGCTGCTGTTGGCTGATCTGTGGGCAGAACTAGAGCCCAAGTGGCCCAAGGCCTTCTGGGACGACTGGATGCGCAGACCTGAGCAGCGGAAGGGGCGGGCTTGTATTCGTCCAGAAATTTCAAGAACTATGACCTTTGGTCGCAAGGGCGTGAGCCATGGGCAGTTCTTTGACCAGCATCTTAAGTTCATCAAGCTGAACCAGCAGTTCGTGCCCTTCACCCAGTTGGACCTGTCGTACCTGCAGCGGGAGGCCTATGACCGGGACTTCCTTGCCCAGGTCTATGGTGCCCCCCAGCTGCAGGTGGAGAAAGTGAGGACCAATGATCGGAAGGAACTGGGGGAGGTGCGGGTACAGTACACTAGCAGAGACAGCTTTAAGGCCTTTGCTAAGGCCCTGGGTGTCATGGACGACCTCAAGTCTGGTGTCCCCAGAGCTGGCTACCGTGGCATTGTCACTTTCCAGTTCCGGGGTCGGCGTGTCCACCTGGCACCCCCAGAGACATGGAATGGCTATGATCCTAGCTGGAATTAGTGGCACCTGCCTTTCCCTCCTGGGTCTCCTTGCCGTATGATGAGCCGAGGCAGGCCTGCAGGCCCTGGGCTATACCATCCTGCCAGTGTTTCCTCTTGGATCTATAGATCTTCCCTTTTTGTCCTGGCCTTCCCCCAAGTGGCATTCTAGTGCATAAATCATAAGATGAGGGTTATACTCCTCTTGTCAAGGGAGTACTGTGTGGTATGTTTGGGGCATATTGAACAAGAAACCACTGTGTGGTGTGGGGAGGGTTGGACCTGTTGGACCAGGCATGTAGTGTCCTGAGTTCTCTCCAAGGGCATCTGCAGAGAGCGTGGCCACTCCAGCTCTCCTGACCAGGCCTCTCCACCCTAATCTGGCCCCTGTTAGTACATGAGCCCACTTTATGTACCTTCCCCACTTTCTCCACCTTCCCCCAGGGTGGGGCCGGATTATGGAAGAAGGAATAGATTTGTGGCCAAATGAGACTAACCAAAGGGATTCACTGTCAGAGTTAGATTGTATGGCCGGGTTGCTGGGGTCACTGCCTCCTGGCTTCTCTTCCTGCCGACTTTGCCAGTGCTCTTCTTGTCCTGCAGTGGAGCAGTGTGTTGTGAGATGGAAGGTAGGAACTAAAGCAAGACCTCTCCCGTAGTGGAGCAGTTGTCAGGAACAATGACAGGCGGAAAGCCTACACTTGGGCACCCCCTCTTCTTGCCCATGGCCCCCCACTTCTGAAAGTTAGTTCCCTTTGCATTCTTTAGGGGGATTCAGTGGCAGCCTAGTGGGGGACAGTGGGCTCCACGCCTCTTTCCCCTGGGGTTTGGTACAGCCTCCTCCCATAGAACTTGTTCCTGGTGGCCATCTCAGCAAAGTCAGCAGCAGCTGAGACCAGGACACCTGTGGCCCTTCCTAAGCATTCCCACATCTTCCCAGGCCTAGGGGCAGGTGGCAGGCTAGAGAGAAAGAAATTTGTGTGTTTTGTTTGTTGCCTGATCTTAGTTTCATGGAAGAAAATGGAATCTACAGAATTATTTTCAAAAATAAAGTAAAGGCTGAATTGTCTGAAAAGGTGTGTGTGTGTGTGTGTGTGTGTGTGTGTGTGTGTGTGTGTGTGTGTGTGTGTCCTAGGAAAGGAGGTAAAGGGGGGGGTGGGGAGGGGAGAGGAGAAAGAGAGACAGGTGGGAAAGAGGGACACCCTGATGAGGTACAAGAATAGGATGGGCGGAGGGTCCTAGGGGCGGGGGGTTAATCTCAGATGAGGCCCCAGAGTCCTCAGTTGGCAAGCAGGTCTGGGACGTAGCGAAGGGTCCTAGGTCGCAGGCCTGCTGTTAATCTCAACCTGCCCACAGAGTCCTCAGTTGGCAAGCAGGTCTGGGACGTAGTCTGCGAAACCAAAGTAACAAAACTCCAGCATCTTAACCCTCCAAGTTATGCCACACCCCCTTCGCTGGCACAGGCAAGTCCACAGGCTGCCCGTGAGTCCAGGGTTTGCAGTGGATTCGCGCAGGCTGTGTGGCGGCTCTTAAGGCTCCCGGTTGTGATAGTGAGAAGACCATTTATACCGACAACTGGAGCATGTCTGTCCCACTCTCGGCGTTTACTGTAGCTTCCCTCATATCATAGGCAGAAATCTCTCTGGGAAGTTTTATTCCGTGTGTGTGTGTGTGTCTCTGTGTGTACAAATGTATGCCTTTTTATGGGAGTCAGAACTTTCCTCAGAATACCATCATGTTCCTTATTGAGACGTTGCCCGCTGGCAGAGAGCTTACCCGTTATTACTAGGCTGCCTGGCCAATGATCCACCCAGGCACCAACCCCAGTCTCCATCTTCCTGGTGCTGCCACAACTGCCGTCTTTACATAGGTTCTGGAGTTGAACTTGGGTTCTCCTGCTTGCATTGCAAGAACTCTGTTATCTGGGTTACCTCCCTCCCCTGACCCCCTTATCTTAAACACAGAGAGGCACCGACATGACAATCAAATTTGGATCTTGCCACTGGTGGTAGAGATCACTGGGTAAGCTCTATCCAGAAGGGAAGAAGTGGGAGCTAGTGGCCTTGTTCGGGGGCTTAGGGATACAGAGTGTAGAGTGGAATTCATTTCGCACTTTGAGGCCTTGGTTTTGTCTCCCCTTGTTGCTCCAAGGTGGATTATTTAACATGTATTTTGATTTTAAAAGGAGATGGCCCATTGTTTGTAGCTACAGACACACCGATTGGAGAAGGCGCATCATCCCTGACCATGGGGTGGGAAGTAGTTTGTCTGGACTTCATGGTCTCAGCACTTAATGTATTTAGCGGTCACTGGCCAAATGCTTTGTTCTGAGCACTGCCGGTAGCGTGGTGCTGCGGTCTCACCGAAGGAGAGGCAGGTACAGTGGAGGTGAGCTTGATCAGGCACATAGGGACGGTTGGGCAGACCCAGGATTAGAATGGGATGCATTCTGTAAACAGCCAAGATACTGGTTCTATAAGGGATAGATACTATTCTGTCCTTTAATGCCTTCCTCAACACCCCTCCCCAGCTTCATCTGACCCTATGGCAGCAGGGGATACCAGACTCCAGACTCTGCAGCGGTGGTCTGCCCTGGATGCTGGGTGGGTTAGAGTGAGCCCAGGAAATAGACAAGGAGGCAGAGGATAACTTGAGGCTGCATAGATGCTTAAAAACAGCCTGGGCTTCTCATTTTTTCCTTGAAATGAGTGCCTTTTGGAGGTCTCTTCATACTCTGTCTGCTTTTGAAGTATGCCCCCCAAAGGGTCTGCTTGCTGCTTGTTAAGATGCTCTTGAAGTTCATGTGTGCATAGTTGACTAGGAACCCCAATGCTCCTGTGGAAATCAAGTGGGCATGCCCGCTGGAAAAGACCGTGCAAGCTGATAAATACCATCGAGTTCTGCTGCCTTTCAGGTTAGAGATTCCACAGTCACTCTGAGGTCCTTATGCCCATTCGTGACCCCGGGGCTTCAGAACTGCTATCTCTGCCCTCCATATGCCCTTGCCTCTTATCTAGGTCCCATTGACGTCTTGTTTGTGGACTGACTCGCCCCAGCATAGACAGATGTATTGGCTGTGGCCTTTGTAGAAGTTAGGTGTTCTTTCTCCCAGCTCCATGCTTCCAGAAGTAAGGCTTAGGCTCAATATACATTTACAGATAACTTGGCCATATACCTAGGCGCTTATCTGATTAGCTCATAACTTAAGCCATTTATTCTGATCTACATTCTGCCACATGGCTGATTACCTGAGCTTAGGCATCACACATCTGTCTCATCACTCATTCCTGGGCGAATCTCAAGCGAGCCTGGCACTATCCCAGAATCCTTTTTGCCTCCTGGATGTCCCACCTCCTATTTCCTGCCTAAGCTATAGGCCATCAGATTTATTATTGACTAGTGCCACATCCATATAGACACAAGGTATTCTCTCTACAGGTCTCTGGCAAGGCTTCTGAGCCTTCGATAGACTTCCCCATCTGATCCCTGCTGGGTGAGTTGCCAGGAGAACTGATGCTCTTAGGGAAGACTTGAGAGGGTAGGAGTTAGAGACCAACTTCCATGTTTGGTTGAAAACTCTTACTAAGAATGTCTTCTCCCCTTTATTATATACTTGTTTTATGAAGATAAGACAGATTATAATAACAGCTATGCTCTTATTTTTTTTTACTGGATTTTTAAAAATTTATTCACTTTACATCCAGATATCAATGACCCCTCTCCTCCCAGTACGCCCTCATATAGAGCCTCCCCCCGTTTCTCCCTCCCCATCCCCTCTGACAAATCACTGCAAGATTAAGTACATCCTCTCCCACTGAGGCCAGGCAAGGCGGCCCAGTTCTTTACCAGATTTATACTGTGGTGCGGAATCCTTCCAGTCTTCTTTCTCCCACAAATAGGGCACTTATTTATCAACAAATCCATAAAGTTCTGCAAATGCTTAGCTTATATAAGTTTATATAACTAATTAATTTATGCAACATAGTATTAGCCTCATTTTAAAGAAATACGGGTTTCAGTCTTCCAGGTGGGAATTGTATAGCAGGGGCAAGTGGTTTGCTGCCCAGGAGTCCTTGGCCCTGTTTTCTACCCAGCACATTTGCCGAGCCTGGACAAACTGCAGGGAATTTGTGTTTCGAAGCAGAGGTTAGAGGCCTTTTCAGCTGAGGGATCAAGTTCTCCTCCCTGAGGCTCAGAGACCAAGCCCGGTGGCACAGATGTGACAGATGTGATGGGCCTGAGCTGGAGTTTGCATCAGGCGCACTGGGTGTCTCACTGTGGATCACACAGTGGTCCTGCCAACACTTTGTCTACGAGGTCAGGATAGTAGTATCTTCTGGAAGCTTATGAAGGTGATCTAATATGTGGAAGTGACACGAAGAGAGTCCTGTGGAAATCTGTTCCTTCCTTTTCCCAGTGGTCACCTTGGTTCCCCCACTTGTAGGCCTCACGCCTTCACATAAGGCTAAAGGAAGTGAGCGGCAGCCTTAAGGCTGTGTGAGTGGGGACCACATGGCACTGAGGTAGGTCTGGTTTGCCCCACCGCCACCCTTTGCTCATTTGAAGCGAGGCTCTTTCTGCTAAAACTGGAAGTGACTAAGAACTGGCTTGAGCTGCCCACAGCAGGAAATACAGATCTAAAGAAATGAAAGTTAGGGGCTGGAAAGATGGCTGATCGATCAGTTAAGAGAAATTACTGCCCAAGCCAGTTCAGTTCCTAGCACCTAAAAAGCAGAAAACTTACCTGTGACTCCAGTTTCAGGGGATTTGACCTCTCACGCTTCCCCAGGAGACCTACATGCGTGTGACACACACACACACACACACACACACACACACACACACACACACACACCACTTAGGCGCACACACATACAACTAAAATAAATCTTAAAAAACAAAGGAGAAGGGGGTGATGTAGGCCTGGCATAGGGCTTCTGTCATGAGGGCCTCGGGTACCTTCTATGTCCGTCTCACCCTCCTTAGCGCGAGGCCTCCATTCCTTGGCTGCAAGAGTTCCAGCTGCCGCACACATTAGGCTAAGAGAAAGGAAGACAGGCCAGAGGAGGGCCTGCAGTCAGTGCCCGATCAAAGGTTCGTGGGCACTAACATCACACGGGCATGCTATCAGCGGAAGAGATTGCAAAAGAAATCCGCCAGCTAAATTGATTTTTAGTTAAACTTTACCATTGGGGAGAAAGGGAGTGAAGGTTATACATTAAGAATCCTGCCGGACCTGGAAAAGGCAAAATTAAACTTCCTGCAGCCCGTACTGGCTTCTGTGCTTCTGTCTGTCATGGTGGCGAGCCTTTCTCAGTTTCACACAAGAGTAGTATTCTTAAAGGCCACACACATCTACAGAAATGTTGACTGACAGGCAGACAGACGGACCAAGGAATCATCTTCAACATACGGCTCTAGGCTCGCCTTCCAAGATGGAGCTAGGCATCACGAAGGAGAAAAGGGGAATGGAGGCCAAGCAGTTCTTCACAGACTGACACCAGTGCCCATATGACCCCTGCCACAGCGCACGCATGCGCACGCATGCGCATTCCATTCACTAGAATTTAGCTTGAGTCTCATAGTTGCAGGTATACACGTAGGCTATTGACGGTGCGTTAGTCCCTTTAGGCCGCCATAGTGAAACAGTAGACACAGATCATCTAGGAAGTAGAGGTCTATTTTGGCTCGTGATTTGGAAGGTTCAAGTCTCAGCTGGGCCATTCTGTTGCCTAGAGGTAGGATGCAGGTCAGTGTGAGGGCTCGCATCTCCAGCCAGGAGGCAGATGGATGAGACGGTCTGGGGTCCTATAGCTCCCTTTGGGGAGCACAACTCCATGTGACCGTAGATCTCCATAGGCTCCCTCACTGCCCAGCACACCACTCTGGGGACCAAGCCTTTTACCTATGGCTTCTGGAGGGTGCCCGATGTCCAACAACAAAAACGAAGAGGCTCATGTGATTTCGGCCTGGTTTGCTCCGAACAGTGGTTCTTAACCTTCCTAAAGCTGCGACCCTTTAATGCCATTCTTCGTGTGGTGCTGACCCCCAACCATAAAATTATTTCAATGCTACTTCATAACTAGTTTTGCTATTGTTAGGAATCATAATGTAAATATCTGATACACAGGATATCTGGTATGCAATCCCCAAAGGGTTGTGACTGCTGGTTGAGAACCACTGGCTTAGAACCTTGGGCTGAAAGCTATGCTTGTAAGAAACCTCACTGCTCTGAAACCACCTCACCGGAGAGGCCAGATGGGATGGCTGGTGGGCAGGAGCCACCTGCTGCTGTGTAAATGAACCATCTTCCATATTTAGTCCTGTGAAGCCTTTTGAAACTCCAAGCCCGGTCCAATATCTACTACAACTTGGTGTGAAGCAACAGTTAGCCGGCCAGCCCTTCCTCGATTCTTAACCCACGACTAGCAAAAGTCATGGCTATTTTTAGCTGCTAATGTTTGAAAGTATTTGATAAGTTGAGATAGTAGCTGGTTGGAGTCCTTGGCTTTTGTGTTCTGTCCTTGAAATGGAGAAGTCGCTGCAACCAGGATGGAATGCTTAAACAAATATTTCGAGGATAAGAATTTCCAGACATTTACCCATTAGTACCCAAGGGTGTTCTCAGTGATGTTCACTCTCTTAGGAAGGTAGAAGTTATCTTTAGATTAATGGATATGGATATGATTTCATTCACCCCCAACTTTTTCCAATTTTATATTTGAACTGTTTTTTTTCAAGTTTTTGTTATGAGACTTTAAACTCATAGGGAAATGGAAAGAGTAGTGACCCACATTTCTTCCGATGAGATAATATAAGAATCAATACTTTGTCATGTGCCAGCTACGTGCACTTTATACCCGCGCTCCTCTATCTGTCCCATCAAATAGGAGGTTACAGGACAAGCCTTTTAAAAATAACTTTTAAAATTAATTCACACATGGGGCCCTGGTTTTCTCTGTGGCATTCTCACACGTCGTGCATGCCATTTGTTGGTCTTACTCTTCCCCCTTCTCTGCTTCACTCACCCACCCCTCTGCCCCCTTTCAAATCGCCCTCCTTTCTGCTTTCATGGACCCTGAGCTCAGCGATTCTCAACCTCTGGGTCACGACCCCCAGGGAAGGGGCAAACGGTCTTTTCACAGGGGTCACATATCCGATATCCCACAGATCAGATATTTACATCACGATTCATAGCAGTAGCAAAGTTACAGCTATAAAGTAGCAACGAAAAATAATTTAATGGTTGGGGGTCCCCACAACATGAGAAACGGTGTCAAAGGGTCGTCGCAGCGTTAGGAAGGCTGCCCTATTCCATTACCCTCACTACCCCTCCCCTTAAGGGCTCCTCCTCCTTTCTCAGGTCATGGCCTTCTTTCTACTTTCAACACACGCATGCGCGCACTTAAGTCAATGTTCCACACGAGAGGAAAGACGGTATTTGTCTTTCTGAGCCTGGCTCATTTGTGTATCATAACACTCTCCGGCTCTGTTTACTTCACCTTGAGTGTTATGATTTAAATTGTTTTTCTTACAGCTAAATGAAATTCCATTGTATGCGCACACCACATCTCCCGTCTGTCTGACGGGCTTCCGGGCTGCCTCATTTCTCAGCTACTGTAGATATGGATGTACTGGTGTCTCTGAGGTATGTAGACCCAGAATCCTTCAGGTCTCTATGCAGGAGTGGCACAGCTGAGTTCTACTTTGCATTTCCTGCTGTCTAAGGATGTTGAATTTCAAACATTTTGGAGTATCTGCTGGTCGTTTGAGTCTTCCTTGGGGTAGTGTCTATCCAGATCATCACCCCATTTATTGATTAGATGATGCTGGGGCGCTACAAGTTCTTTACTTATAAATATTTTAGTAATCATATAAGTAAGTTAACTTCGATATCATTGTAAAGTGTAGAAAATTAGAAGTAAATGGAACTCATTCATGATTTCACTTACTAGATTAAGTTTTAACCTAAGTATACTAAATAAGTAGGTAGTCCGACTTTGGTCTTCATTAGGTAGGAGTGCCCTCTAGTGGTGAGTTGGAGAATTGCACCAGACGGGAATTCTTTGCCAAGTCTCTCCTGAGGTTTAGTTGGATTGAGCAGACTCAAGAATTTCTGAAAATGCTGAAGATACTGATGTCCCACCCCCCAGGACTTCCATTCATTATAATGGCTGCCTGTCTCCCCTCCTGGTCTGGCAGCTCTACAACTCAGTCAGACGGGCCACACATTGAAGGCAGTACCTTTCTTCCCTAGCAACAGGTACCTACTTTTCCCTCCTCCTTCAGTTCGTCCTTCTTGCCCCTCCCTCCATTACATCTTGTCTTATGTACACGTCATACCTTCTAGGACTTCTGATACAAGTCACTCTCGATATTTTTCAACCTATCAACTTTGGCCCGATTGCAAATTAGCACAGTCAAGCATCCCTGTTTATTTATAGGTCTCTACGACTGATATTCTAAAATACTTAAAAAAATACTTTCTTTTTCTCACAAAGAGAGATAAAAAAAAAAAAAGACCCTGGCCACATCACTTAGAAGCTATTGATTGGGAAGACGCAGGCAGGACGCTACACACTTTCTGCAGGCAGGATGCTCAATGCCTTCCCAGGCAGTTCCGACAGCAACCGTACTTCACAGACGCTGAGTTGATCTGTCATGTCCCTCCATTTATTGATATGCAAGAATAGGAGCAATTCTTTCTCTGGGGATAAATGAATAAAGGTATTGTAGTTATTGTGACAAACCTGTCAGGAGGAAGTAAGAGGGAATTGTTTGTCGCCATGCTGAGCACACAGTGAGCCAGCAGGAAGAATAGTCTGCGATCTGGCGGTAAGAGGGCCACCTACGTGTCTAGACTCCATTCACACAGGGGAGAACACCGGCGTCCACCCGGTCCCCTTCACTGGTTTATGCTTTTCTTTGTACTCTCTCTCCCCCAAATTTGTCAGCTCAGAACAGAGAGGGAAAGCATGTCTCTTGTTGGAAGCACAGGCTACCCCACTGAGGGGCTGGGAGGTCAACGTCCCTGCTGAGTTTGCCTGGAAACAATTTCTGCCTCCCACCCTTTATCACCACAGAGTGTAAAAATCGATCAGAGCGGAGGTTGAGAACCGTATTGATGGAATCCTATCATTCAAGTGGAATGTGGGTTCCCCTTGGGGGCAAGAAATGCACACAATTCAAGGTAAGGTAACATTAATTTAACCACAGACTCTTGAGTGCCCTCAAAGGTTTATTACCAGCAGGCTTATGCTGGATCCTAGAGGTCCAGGTACCCAGCAGCTTTGATTTTTAACCACGGTATCAGGAGGTTTTTAGTACCTTCAAAGTCTAGGGAGGAACAATCTACTCTCTCCCCTGCAACTCAGTCATAACAAAAGGTTTGCACATTAGAGACAACGTGGTAAAGATTTGTAAAAGGTCACCCACTTTAACCATCGGTAACGTTTTTTGTCTTTCACCACTTCTCTGAAGAATTTTAAGATGTCTTGGGGACTGGAAAGTTGGCTCAGTGGTTCAGAGCATGTCCTGACCTTGCAGAGGACCAAGTTCCCTTCTCAGCACCTCATTGGTTGGCTCACAACTGCTGGCAACTCCAGCTCCAGGGGATCCAATGTTCTTTTCTGGACTCCATGAACCCTGTAGTCAGCTACACGCCCATGCCGTGCACAGACACAGAAGCACATAATCAAAATTGAAATCTTAAGTGAATACAGTTATTGTTGCGGAGTTAATTATATGGTTCTTCTCCTTGTGAGAAAAGAAGCTGCAATGAACACTAAAACGTTTTTACAAATGTAAGTCAGAAACTGATACAGATGGGGAGATGGGGAGAAGCCACTCATGAAATTTAAAAAATACATCAATGGGTGGTGGTGGCACAGGTCTTTAATCCCAGAGCTTGAGAGGCTGGTGGATCTTAGAGGTCAAGGCCAGCCTGGCCTACAGAATGAGTTCCAGGACTGCCAAGGTTCCACAGAGAAATCAAACTACTATATATGGTAAATAGTGTATAAGTAATATAGTATATGGTAAAAATAGTGTATATATATATTTGGTAAATATTCATATATATATATACATATATATATATATACACACACACATATATACATATATTTTTCCCTCAATTCATTTCCCTTTTCTCCACAAGGAATAAATCAGACAAAAGAAAAGTTATTTTCTAAGAGTCACTCTATTTACTCTGGGTTTGTGAGAACGGTCTTATTTTGGCTTGGATTCAAGGAGGCTGATTCAGTGCTGATGAATTAGAATGGGAATTCTTAGGGACACAGGCATGACTAGTAAGAAGAGATAGGAAACAGCTCAGTGCTGGAATATGGAGGTGTGTGCCTTCAATCCCAGAACTGCAGAGGCAGGAGGCAGCAGTCAGGAGTTAGGAGTCAGGAGTTAGGAGTCAGGAGTCAGGAGTCAGGAGTCAGGAGTCATCAGGAGTCATCAGGAGTCATCAGGAATGGGGAAGCAGGAGGCAGGAGGCAGGGGAAACAGGAGGAAGCAGGAGGAAGTAGGAGGAAGCAGGAAGCAGAAGGCAGAAGGGAGAAGGAAGCAGGAAGATGTCTGTGAGTTTGAAGCCAGCCTGATCTGTGTAGAAAGGTCCGGGCCAGCCAGGGCTACATAGCGAGAGTCTCAAAACCAATCCCCATCCCCCAAATCATGGCTTATGTAATTCCCACATCGTGCACAAAAGTGCCAGTGTCTATAAGCACATTCAGACTGCTCACTAAGTCCTTACCAAACTTCGCCTTTGCAGAAGCAAATCCATGTCAAGCTGTCAGACAGAGAAAAACAATATTTTGACCTAGCACATGCTGGGTCAGCGGAATGTGCCACTTCTAAACGAGTTGATGGGGACCGGCAGCTGATTGCTTGGTGGATGTGCTTTGTGTGTCCCTGGATTTCCCCTCACTGGGACCGCAGCCAGCCGCTCTGCTGTTCCCTTGGGAACCCAAACTGCCAATGGACTGATGTGTGTTTAATTTACTGCTCTCCTCAGCTGACTTGTCTCGCTGCTAGTGGCTTCCAACTGGGGATTCTGGGAAAAGAGACACAACCTTTATCTCTGCTGATGACTGCCGGCCTTATCAGAGGCCTGCCTTACAGACATTCTAAGACGTTGGAATTCAGCTCATCCCCAAATCGCTCACACCAGGCTCTATTGGACTCAATTCTTACCTTCCCTGTTAGCTGGGCCAGGGTGGAAACACGCCCTTGGCTGTCTTATCCTCATTCAAATTTTTGATGCTTCTATGAGGAGTCTTGTTGTTGTTTTGTCCTTTTAACCCATCAAATCACTTTGTGCAGTGCCATTTGAGATGACTGTAAAGGGTAAGACTTGACAACATCAAATAACGAAAATAAAAAGGCTGGAGAGATGGCTTAGTGGTTAGGAACTGGCTCTTTTGGAGGACCTGGGTTCGATTCCCAGCACCCACGAGTGGGTTTTAAAACTTTGAATTAAAAAGAAATTTCTTTTTGTTCTGAAAATTTCCCCTCTTTTCTTCTGCTTAAAGCTATTGCAAATTGTTGGAGGCCAGCCTGGTCTACAGCGGCAGGACAGCCGAGGCTACACCGAGACACCTCATCTAGGAAAACACAAACAGCAATGACAATCAACAACAACAAAAAAGCCTACAGCAAATGACTCTACTACGGTGTTAGCATGTGTGTTCTATTGCCATTCATGCATGTTGTTTTATTTTTCAAAAAAATACCATAATGTGGCTAATTACCTCTTTAATTCCTGGTATTTCATAATAAGAAAATTTACTGCACACTACTGCATACTTAATTCTTAACCACTACTTGCCTTTAGGAAAATCCGTGGCAAATATTAGGTCCTAGAATTAGTTTTTGTCATAACCTTTTACTGTATTCTGCACATACACAGGATTTATTGATTTACTAATTTATGCCTGGAATTGACCTCAGACGCTGCATAAGCTGGCTCTATAAGTGAACTACACCCTAACCTATATACACAATTTATCGTCGTTTGAACAAAACCTTTATACAGGAAACGCAAAACTCTCCCATAGGCAAGTTCAGCTTTTCATATATTTTGCAATAACCCGGAATGAGGAAACCCTCTCTCTAGCAGCCCAGGGTGCCCTCCGGTTTTCAGGAACATACTGATTAGACTCTTTTGTAATCATTTCACCTCTTAGAATGTGTCCAGGCTTAAGTTCTATCTCTAGCGAGTCTACAGATACTCTCAGTGAGGCCGTTCCTCCCCGCGGGCAGGCTGCGCTTAGTATGCCATATTGGACGTAAGGCGGTGCCTGTTGTCTTGCCTCTGTGCAGGTGACATTAAGTGGCAGAACTCAGAAGGATCTGAGCGAAGGCAGGTCAGCATGGCCTGAACCGACTTTCGTCCACACATGTGAAGTGACGTTGGAGGCGCGGACTCTCTTCTGTCTCATCCAATCGTCACGGAAACGCCAGGAAGTGGATGTACTTTGGGCTCCTTTTTTACCCAACACCCACGCAGACCTTTTGCTGGCAGTGGGTTTGGGTATGGTTATCTAGACCAACATCTAAACATGCCAGGAATTACCTTTCTCCCTGCTTCTGCTTAATGCCTGGTACCTTCCCCACCCTAGACCAGCAGTTCTCAACCCATGGGTTGAAGCTCCTTTGGAGGGTTGAATGACCCTTCCGCAGGGTCGCCTAGGACCACCGGAAAACACAGATATTTACATTAAGATTCATAACAGTAGCACAACTACAGTAACGAAGTAGCAACGAAGGGCCACCACTACACGAGGAACTGTATTAAAAGGTCTCAGCATTAGGAAGGTTGAGAAGCCCCGCAGTCTAGACCCTTTCCTCTACCTGGATAGCTGACTGGATAGATAGTCACGCGACTCTGTCAGCTTTCCGGGGCTCAGTGCTGGTAGGTTCTGTGGCTGAGTCACACAGCGAGGCATTAAAGCCTTCCTGGAAGCTGGGCTGGGTGCGAGGCTGCCGAGATGAAGCGCTGCCCCGCTGCCTCATTTGTTATCCTGTCTGGGATGGGTCTCAGAGTGCTTTCAGGGGGCAGAGCCAGTCAGCATAGCTCGGGGAAGTGAAGCATGTTCTGGAGGTTGACAGGTTTGAGTTGTGAATACTGCCTTGGGCAAGTCAGCCTTTCAGAGCCTCATCTTCATCATTCACAGATGAAAGAATTTCCTGCTGGGTTATTGGGAAGATTAAGTAATATGCTCAGACTTGCGAGCATATTTCATGGCAACGAGTATGTGTCCAGTAAGCCCTCGGTGCCGGTTGCCCAAATTCTGCCGATCACCCTGAGTGGTGAGTGGGAACCGGAAGGGAGAACAAATGGCAGCTGACTGACAAGAAAGGAGTGTCTTACCAGGAGGTTTGACTCACGCTGGAGCTGAACTAGACAGGAAGTTGCAGGATTCAGACCTGGGTTGCCAATGCGGTCTCCAGTCAGAAGGGTCAGAAGGTGTTCCGGGATGCTGAAGAAGGCACAGCTCCCGAGCATGGATGGATGGAGGCTTGCATGGGGAGAAAAGAGAACTGGGTGGTCCAGACACAGCTTGACCTTGTCAAGCCTTTGATTTCCTAACTGCAAAGGAGGGACTCCCTTGTGCTGCTTGACCATAGTGGGAAGAGTGAGAAGCAGTTTCCTGTGTGGTGAAGACAGGCACAGGCCGGATGAGATAGATAACCCATGAGAGCTCCCCCTTCATAATTGGATGACAGATGTCATAAACAATAAGACACAAGTAAACAGGCCTTTTGCCCTTCCCTGTACTCTGCTCCCTGTGAGCAGTTTGCTCAGCAGAAGCTAGCTAAGACAGGGGAAGGGGCTAGAATTGTCACATTAGTCTTCACTCTGCTATAGGTTCCTTAAGTAGTTTGTTTGTTTGGTGGTGATCAGACACGCCTTTAATCCCAGCACTGGGGAGGCAGCGGCAGTAGATCTCTGAGTTTGAGGCCATCCTGCTCCACAGATCGAGTCCCAGGACAGCCAGGGCTACTTAGAGAAACCCTCTCTTTTTAAAAAGGTGTTTATTTATTTTGTGAAATTTATTTACTTGTTAGGGGGCATGTGCACACCACCATACATCTGTGGAAATCAGATGACAACTTATGGGGAGTCAGTTGTCTCTGGTCAGTAGACTTGGTAGCCAACGCCTTCGCCCACTGAGCCATCTCCTCAGCTCTGCTCTCTCCTTTTTAGGTTAACCTTGCTAACATTTCAAAACAGACACCCTCAAGCTATGACCATGCTTCTTGTGTATTGGCATCTGTGTCTTTTTGTGTATGTCTATGTGACTCTCTCTCTCTCTCTCTCTCTCTCTCTCTCTCTCTCTCTCTGTGTGTGTGTGTGTGTGTGTGTGTGTGTGCTGAGAAAGAAAATCATTTACCTCCAACGAAGAAAATATTTAGAGATTCATTTAACTAAGGAAGTAAATGACCAGTATATGAAAACCTGTAAAACGGCAGTAAAAGAAACGAAAGCAAATGGAGATCTCATGACCATAGATTGGAAAGCTAAACACCATTTCAAAGCACTCTACGGACTTAATTCAACTTCCACGAAAACGGAGAAATATTTTATCAGCAGAAAAGAAAGACACCTACTCTAAAACTCATATGGAATTTGAAGAGCCCCTGAAAGGTCAAAGTCTTCCTCAAAGGAATAAATGCTTAGTTGCATGAATGATGTGTGTAACCGAGAACGTGAGCTTTTGACTGGAATTCTATAGAAATAAGACACCCGGATTGTGGTGAGCATGGTAGGCTTATAGGAGACACAGAGTATGACCTAATTTTAGGGCTACCAGGACTAGGGTCTGAGTTGGGGATATGGGAAGGATCTCGCAATATAAAGTTGCATGAGCCAAGTGAAATTGTGCATTCTAAGGACCAGGAATGGGTTAATTTAAACTGGGCAGCGAGTGGGGAACAGAGGAGCTAAGATTGGGCAGTGTGCGGGGAGTTCAGGGAATTGTAGGAGCTGAGGACAGTGAGG
Organism: Rattus rattus; assembly: GCF_011064425.1. Lineage (NCBI taxonomy): Eukaryota > Metazoa > Chordata > Mammalia > Rodentia > Muridae > Rattus > Rattus rattus. Next base: position 31,978,603 of record NC_046162.1, read on the forward strand.
ACATCTTGGAGAAGCAGCCAGCTGGTTATAATTGCCACACTGGGGCCCAGAGGTCTCAAAGGCCACAGGTGATAAATAATTCTGTTGCCACTGTTATTAAAGAGCCACAGGTAGTGTCCAGAGGGGAAAGGTTGGCTTAATGATATACCAGGTCCTTCCTAGTCTTTGTTAGGTAAGTGAGTCGGAGTGCGGTGGAGGACGGTTCCGTCTTCTTAGCTGTGTGCCTGGCTGGTGAGACGCTTGGGGCAGAGAGACACAGATTAGCAAGACTTAGCTAGGATCAGCTGGGCCTCAAGCCCTCCACAGCCGAAGTCAGAACCAGAGAGGAGTGGGTCTCCCGGGATCTTCCAGATAGAACCGGAGCAGGCAAGCACAAGTGCTCTCCTTACCAGAACTTGAGTGGGTACAGAGTTGGTGAGCTGTGCAGGGCTTGAAGTTCTTTCAAAACTCAATCTCTGAGGTGCCCGGTACTTAAAGTGCAAAGCAAATTGAAGATGCCAGATCCAGGAGACAGAAAGCAGAGCCATGGCCAAAAGTGTTGAAACTCATCGAAGAACAATTTACCAAGGGGCAGAGGGTGGAAGAGGATTCTTCCTAATTTGAGGTCAAGTCCCGTGTGGGGAATCAATGTTTAAAAAGCAGTGTATTCGCCCAGACTTTGAATTTCAGACTTTGAATTTCAATTGAGCAGACCTTACTCATTTTATTTGCTGGTCTTTTCTTTTCCAAGACAGGGTTTTCCGTCTATCCCTGGCTGTCCTGGACCTTGCTCTGTAGACCAGAGTGACCTCAAGCTCAGATCTTCCTGCCCGTAACTCCTGAGCGCTGGGATAAAAGATATGAACTACCATCACCCAGGTTTATTTTCTGGTCGTATACTATGAAATGTTGATGAGTTATTATTAAATATGTCATAAGGTAGTCTTGAAGACCACTATGCATATTTGCAGGAAACCCTAGAGTGGGCCTTGGTGTTGTTATGAAGACAGGATTGGCTGTGTAGAGCACACTCACGCAGAATGAGGCCAAGGATGATTCAGCGCCTACTCAGTGGAGAGTTAGCTCTCCAGAGACGGCGGAGAGGGTTATATATGCAAACAAACACGGAGAAATTGGGTTAGATTTAATATACTGTTACCCATTTAAATTATCTCTTAATGACACTGAGCTGATCTAACGCCCTCTATCAAGCGCCAAGCATTACGCACTGACATATCTGGTACGGCTGATGCTTTACATCACAGAAGCTGGTGACTATCTGTCTTCATGTCTCTGTGTATTCGTGAGTGCCTCTGAGTATGAATGGTCTCCATAAACAATGAAATATGTTTGCAGTCCTGATAATAAAACCAGAGCTTCCCAAATACTAGGCAATTTCTGTGCCACTAATCCATCTCCAAGCCAGTAATAAAATTATTGGATGACAGGTCAGATACTGTATTCTTCATGCTGGCACAGGAAGTTGGTGATGTAGTCTTACAATAAAGGAGACTCATTTGAGCCTGACAATTTCTTGATGTTTCTGAGCAAGAGAGGGGGCTCTGTAGATGTTGGGGGGTGTCTAATCTCCAGTCCTCACTTGTGTGACATGTGCCTTACTTTTGCTTTTCCCACAAGCCCCTTCTCACTGTTTTAAAGCAATTTCCATGGTGCTGGGTTAGGTCCAAATCTCACTGTAACGAGTATGAGAAATATCAACTCTATAGGACTGAAAGGCTTGGCTAAACCTAGGGACTAAAGAGGCACCAGAGATAGGGATCAAACAAGGATGCTATCATTCCCAATTCAGAGGTTGTCTGGCTACAGTGGACAAGACTGAGGATGGAAGGTTGGAAGGAAGGGGGCTGGATACCAGCGCAGGTAATAAACTCGTGGTTTAGCAGTGCTTAAGGAATACTGTAAACGGCATATGAACCCTTATTCGTCATAGGATGCACTGAATTGCCTTTGGGTTCTTGTTCAGGTCAAAGGTTATGGGAAGCTTCAACGCCAGTTTGGATAAAGGCTTCATTTTGGTGGGCTTCTCAGACTGGCCTGAACTAGAACTCATCTTCTTTATTTATATTTTGATTTTCTACTCTATAACTCTCTTTGGCAACACCGCCATCATCGCTCTCTCCCGAATGGACCTCCGATTGCACACCCCCATGTACTTCTTCCTCTCACACCTCTCCTTTCTCGACCTCAGCTGCACCACCAGCACCGTGCCCCAGCTCCTGATCAACCTCCATGGACTTGACAGGACCATCAGCTATGGAGGGTGTGTGGCCCAGCTGTTCATATCTCTTGCTCTGGGATCCACAGAGAGTGTGCTCCTGGTAGTGATGGCTTTTGACCGCTATGCTGCTGTGTGCCGTCCACTGCACTACACGACCATCATGCACCCTGTTCTCTGCCAGGCATTGGCCATTGCTTCCTGGGTAGGAGGCTTCTTGAACTCTCTGATTCAAACAGGACTCATGATGGCCATGCCGCTCTGTGGACGCCGACTGAATCACTTCTTCTGTGAGATGCCTGTGTTCCTCAAGTTGGCCTGTGAAGACACAGAAGGAACAGAGGCCAAGATGTTTGTGGCGAGAGTGGTGATTGTCGCAGTGCCAGCCATGCTCATTCTAGGCTCCTATGCTCAGATTGCTAGGGCAGTGTTGAGGGTCAAGTCAGTGGCTGCACGCAGAAAGGCTGCTGGGACGTGTGGCTCCCACCTCCTGGTGGTATCTCTCTTCTATGGCTCGGCCACCTACACATACTTACAGCCCAAGGACAGCTATTCCGAGAGAGCAAGGGAAGTTTGTTGCCCTTTTTATACTCATCATCACCCCATGCTCAACCCTCTGATCTATACCCTGAGGAACAAGGATGTGAAGGGGGCTCTGTGGAAGGTGCTAGGGAGAGCTGCAGCCACGGGGTAGGAAGGGAAAGCTGACCAGTAAAACAGTTTATATTCTGTAGTTCAGAGGGTTTCAGTGAGAGAGGGGAAATGGGTGTCAAAGCAACTACAATGAACTATGCACATTCATGAAAATGTCAAAGAACTGAAAATAGAAGACAAAACAAAACAAAAAAAAACAACCAAAACAAACAACAACAACAACAACAAAATCAGTCCTAGGATGGCAAGGTGCTCAGTAGGTAAAGGCACTTGGTGGCCCACCCGAGGGTCTGAGTTTGATGCCTGTAGTCCACATGGTAGAAGGACCTAATCAAGTCCTCCATACAAGTGTGTGTGTGTGTGTGTGTGTGTGTGTGTAACAAATAAACTATAAAACTTGGGGCTTTGGAGCCTTCCATGTTTGGGAGTTGGAGTAGGGATCTTCTCTCTGGGTTAGTGTCTCTCATCACTGCTCAGCAAGGATATGTGTGGCCACAGATACAACTTTCCACAGGAGGAGACTGGGAGTAGTGTATTGTGAGCGCCTGTGGAAAGGGGCTGGGTTCATGGCAAGTCTGAGCATCAGAGGATTTTTTTTTTTCGGAGCTGGGGACCGAACCCAGGGCCTTGCGCTTGCTAGGCCAGTGCTCTACCACTGAGCTAAATCCCCTACCCCATGTCAGAGGATTTTTAATTTTGAATTGCAACACTCAAAGTCACATTCCTGTGTTGTGTTATACAGTGGACACTGTGACCCAAGGCAGAGGGCTTGAGTTCACTCCGATTGTCTCTCCTTTTTGTATTTTCACTTTTAATTTAATATTCATACATTCGGATACTGTACTTTGATCAAATCCACCCCCAGTCCCTCTTTCAATTTCTCCCATGTACCTCAACAGCACTTTGTTCTCACAGTTTTATGACCTTTTAAAGAGTTTAAATCCACGGTGTCTGTGTAGGGTTACCTGCTTATGCATGGGTGTAGAGCCTCAGCTCAAAGTGTGACCTTGATATCGCTCCTACATGATACATTTCCTAATGTATCATGACCCTGTCTAACTTCCATCATAACTCAGGGCCTGTTTTTAAGGCCTCTTAAAGTGCTATCCATTCTTTGTGTGGAAGAAACAAGTTGATCCTGATCAAAGCTGCTTCGCTTAGCATGTGAATTTGAGACATGGGTGAGTTTTTCCTCTTGGAGAAGAAGGTAGAATCATTTCTGCTACAGTAAAGCAAAGTAGCAAAGCTCTCCCAGAAGAACTGTGAGTATCTGTTTTGCTAACTGGCAAGACTCCTTCCCTGTCATCAATGTGAACAGGGAATATGTCTATACTAAATTCCAAGAACTCAATTATTAATGTAATTCCAGATGCAAGACTAGCAGATAAACGAAAATTCAAACAATTTGGTTTTTTATATATATCCAGATGCAAAAATTAATATACAAAAATCTATATTTGTAAGAAAATTAACAAATAAAAATTTAAAGAATCATGCGAAAAAAAGCTACTATTTATCATTTGACAAAGTATCTAAAAGTTGATTTGGGGTGTCTTTTCACTCATCTTCCTCTGTTTAATTCAACCACCAGAATTCTATCCACTTGCTTACTTCCATGCATTTAAGTGGTGATTTTATGTTTAAAGGTGCAGGTATCTTTGTGAATAAACTTCTATAAATGCAATAAATTTTGTGTTAACTGAATCCTGTTTCATCATAATGAGTTCACATCAATTTTGTTTGTGTTTGCATACTTTTTGTTTCACTTTGCATGTTTGCATACTTTTTGTTTCACTTTGCATACCTTATCTTAATCCTTTCTCTGTGTCACGAGTTTTGTTATATATATTTTGTGTAATTCATCAATGAAAAAGTACCCTTCTCACATTGAAAGGTGTTTTGCCACTTTTCTTGGACATATGTGAGAAAACATCTATTAACCTAGATACAGCAACAAATCAAAGAAGTTATTTTGCCCAACTGTACCTTAGCAAACCAAGGATTTGATTTTTGGTTTCTTACAGGGGGCGGGGGATGATTGAAAGGCAGTTGCATTACCAAAAAGCTCACCTCAGTATAGGAAAGCCACAGGACTGGGTCTCTCTGCATTGCTTACAGGCATCTCATCCAGTAAGACAGAGTCTCTTCTCTGAAGTAGTTGTTTCTGCTTGTGTAAACTTGGAGAAGGCCCATGTGATTCTTGTTAGTTTCAGGAACTTCTTGAGATTTGTGAGTTTCGTCTACTTTCTGAGCCTTGGAGAACCACCCTCTACCTTTGAAGAGGGAACTTTTCAGTGCAGAGGAAATCACTACAAGAAGATTCTACCTCTTCTTTGATGTTTACATTCTTCCTGTATCCTCATCTCCAATGAACCTTGAAGGGGGTGATATCACTATTTGATATTTTCTCTATTTATGACTTACTATTGGTCCACCATGCCATAATCATAGTCACAGTATTTCAGAAGCTTGGACACTTATGAATGTGCTTTGTACTTCTTGTTGCAAAAGAGAAGTCTCCCTCCATGGACAACTGAAGTTAATAGTAGCAATGGTTTATAAGTACACACACACACACACACGCACTGTTAGAATGTAATTTGATAGTCACATTATAATATTTAAGAAAACGATAGCAGCACCTTCTCTCCTGGAACCAATGACCCCCTCTCTCTGGTTTATAATATAGTTGAGGTTCCTGCTATGAGGTGACCTCCAATTCAACTGAAAAGCAGCTCACCTGTAACAGTTGTGCCACTACTGCACCATGAGCACAGCTTGCCTGGCATTTTGGTAATGTGGCACATGGGGTCCATAGCTGAGTGTAACTGTTGGTGACAGTTCTCCTTCAGAAGCCAATGTGGTGCTTTCTAGCATTCCAAAGGCAACTAACAGGGAGGGAACTACCGGTTTATTCCTAGCTTTGTTTTTTCCACGACTGACTGCCAAAGCATTTATGTGTTAAACAACAAGGACTTTCTATCTAGCTCTACTATGCATCAACACTGCCAGCAATAGTATCATAGTCTATCCTCATAGACTCAAGGACCTTCCCTACCTAACAAGTCACAGAGAAGTAGCTCATTTTTCTTCTTGGAATTTTTACCCTCAAACCTTAAGGCCTCTGGCAATGCTTTTTCTCACTCAACTGTGGTGTTTTCGTTTAACTCTTTGAGTGCTATCAGTAGAGAGTTTACCAGTCAGTGAGATGCTCAGGAGTTTACCAAGATGTAATGAAACTCTTTTACAGGGAGTGGACAGGATTTCTGAAGGCCCAACATTGTCCGTTATCGATGAGTGCCAGTTGGTGTTGAGCATCCAGTGATATATTAAAAAGGAAATGATAGCAAAGTGCATTACAGTACAGACAGTATTCATGGGTTCTACAAATCACTTAATTATTGGGAGCCAAAACCATCCAATGGAAAAAAGATAGCATTTTCAGCAAATGGTGCTGGTTCAACTGGAGGTCAACATGTAGAAGAATGCAGATGATCCGTGCATTACAGTACAGACAGCATTCATGGGTTCTACAAATCACTTAATTATTGGGGACAAAATCATGGGTCAATGACACCACCTCATCAACTGTCCTCTTCCTGGAGCACCTGGTTGACACAAGGCTGATACTGTGCACTGTACATTCCATGATGGTTTTGGCAGGTCTAGCTTGTGATGCTTAGGCTGGCTCCAGCCTAAGGGCAGCATTCTGACCTGGTATGACTGCTTCTAGAGGTAGACCCTCATATCTGACAGGCTACAGGCTAACCCTGTGGCCCTTAAATTCCATTGGCTGCTGAAAGGGCTCTAGGCTGGGCAAGCAATCTGAAGCCATTTCTCCCTTTATTCTAAATGCTCTGAGGTTATCTGTGCACCTTAAGACAGGGTTAAAATTTCTCCTGTGATCTGCCGTCAGGATTTAAATTCTTCCAGAAGGTCACTACACAGCACTAGGCTATCTGTCAACTTTTCACCTAGGCAGTCCATTTGACATAAAGTAATTAAAAAACATAAAGACTGCTTTTAATTTTTAAATTTGTTGTGTACAGAACCAGGGTATAAAATAAGAACGACTAACCAATGAAGTAGAATTTGTGTAAGAGCAATATAAACCATCAGATTGTTAACTACGAAATGTTTAGTTGGAAAGGAAATCCCCATGCATGGGAACAAACTTAGAAGAAAATTCCATGAAAGGAAGATATCCAGATGAATAATGGATGGGTTATGTGAGGTCTGATGGAAAAGGCTGATTAGACTTGGGTCAAAGTTGGGAAAGTATGAGGAATATGATAACATAGATTTTCACAAGCTATATAAAAAGGTGTAGAAAGTGTAGTTTGAGGACCTGGATGGGTCACCTTGGATTGGGCAGTGTATGGGGGATAAAGAGAGCTGAGGAGAGCCGATATGGAAGCAGTCAGTTAATTATAATGTACTCAGGGCCCCCAGAGGTCTCCAAGGCCACACTTGAGTAAACAATCGCGTTTCCACTTCTATTAAAGAGTCCCAGGCAATGTCCCAGGGGCAGGCATAGTACAGTCTGCCTTAAGGTCAGATTGGATGATATGCCAGCTCCTGTCTAGGGTGAGTTGGTGATGGTGATGATCTAGAAACAGTACAGGCTCTCCTCTGCTCCTTAGTTATGGGCCTCAGCAGGTGAGCCTGCTGGGGGTGCTGGCCTCAAACAAGCACAATTTCTCCAGCAACACAGCTGAGATTCAGCCTTCAGTACCACAGATGCAGTTGGGACCAAAGAGAAACAGGTCTTGCCCACACACTTCTGGATGACACCAGTGTGACCTGGGTTTCATATTATCTAGAAGCCAGCAGGATTGAGGGAAGTCAACCCTACAGTTTTCTTTCCAGGACTGTGGTGAGTACTGACTGGGTGGATACTCTGGATTCATGGTCCCTTCTGAAAGTCATTTTCTTTGATGTCTAGGATCTTAGATGCAAAGCAAATTATAGACACCAGAAACAGGTGACAGAGCCAGAACCATGGTCAGAGCTGATGAAAGTAAATGAAGAATTGTTTATTAGAGAGGCAGAGCATGAGAGAGGAGGTAGGGTTCTGTGTTGGGAGTTAGACATCAAATTGTAATTAAGATGGCTAGACTCATGTTCTTTTCTGGTCTTATGTTACAAAATGGTGTGCTAATATTGAATATTTCATATGGGACTCTTGAATATTACCCTAAATGCTTATGGGAATAGAGTGAATGTGGTATGACTTCTCTCCAGTGCATGATGATGTAGAAAGAAACAGAGAACTGAGTTCAAGTTGAAGGACAGATGTGTTAGTAATGAAGGTGTTTAGTAAGGGATCTGCTGAACCTTCCCTTATATTCTGACATAGGTTTTTCTTGTTTTCTTCTTTGTTATGTTGTTGTTTGTTTGCTTGATTGATTTTTTTTGCTCAAAGGTAGCTCCAATACAGTCAGACAAGGTCGTTAACTCAGTGAATTTGTTAAAAGATGCATTTGTTATCATTCCTGATATGAAATAGTTTAGTACTCAAAGTGGTAGTCAGTGGTAGATACCTTGCCAAGCATGTGGGAGCCTTGGGGTTGATTCTCAGCACTGCAAACTGGTTTAGTATTTATGGGAGCCAATGAACAGACACATTTCCACATGTCCAGCCACCCACAGAGGGAGATGAACAGGGGCTCCTGGTAATCTCAGTCAAGACCTCTTACAGTATCAAACTTGCAAATAGTCTTCTTTTAGAGACTAACAATAAGGTTTGCATTTTAAAGATAATTTAAAAGTTAAAAAGGTACACCATGTTCCACTGAGAAAAAATTCCCTCCTGGTGGAGCACCACCATCTCCTCTGAGGTGGCATGTAACGTGTGCTGAGCAATGCTGGAGCACACTGAGGTGATGCTAACAAGCACAGGAGATCGGAGGTGCCTTTGTGTAGGATTATGGTTGTGCGAGTGAACACACACTGTTCTACATTGATTCTCTGTCTGTCTGTCTCCTTGTTTCTGTGTCTCTGTCTCTCTGTCCCTATCTATCTATCTATCTATCTATCTATCTATCTATCTATCTATCTATCTATCTATCTATCTATCTATCTGTCTATCTATCCGTCTGTCTGTCTGTCTGTCTATACATCCATCATCCATCTATCTGTCTATCTATCTATCTATCTATCTATCTATCTATCTATCTGTCTGTCTGTCTGGTTATCTTTCTTTCTTTTTCTTTCTGTCTGTCATCTATCTATCTATCTATCTATCTATCTATCTATCATCTATCCACATTATGGCAAGAGTAGGTATTCTGTTTCTGTTTCTGTTGTACAAGTTCCCAAGGGAGTACAATTTTATACCTGTTTTATGCTGTTAGGCCTCTAAATACTTTAAAAGACTTAAAAGACTATGTATCTTGCACTTTGTATCCTGTGATCTGGAGCCTCTCGTTGTCACCTGAGCTGCATTTGCAGCAGTCATATTTATTCTTTTACATTATTATATTATTCTTTCATGTCATGTGTAACTTTGAGGTTATACAAGTTTTGTTTCCAATTCTGGCAGCTTATTTCTCTTACACAGTGTCCCTCAGTTGGCTCTATGATGTTGCAAGGGCTGCTTCCTGCTTTCTCATTGTTGAACTGAATTTTGTGACGCGTGTTCGACAGTGGCAGTCTTAGCTTTGCTGTGTAAATACATTGCTCCAGCACTACTTACATGAGAGACTCTCCCACATTCTTTGTGTCCTCCTGCTGCCCAGAGGAACAGCAGTTGACTGTGTGCATTAAGATTTGTTTCTGGCTCTCTCTTCCCTCCCAGTGGCCTATGTGTCCTTTATTGCTTTTAAAATTACTGTTTCTATGTAATGTACTCAGAAGTGTGACATATCTGACTTTGTTTTTCTTTCTTAGAGTCAATTTGGCTATTTGGGCTTGTCATCTACATTCTTGTGAACTGGTTAAAAGTTTTGCAACTTTGGTATCCTCCGTTATCACAATTAGCCAACTTCGATGACAACAGAGAAAATGTTCCAAAGTAGAGTGCTGTTAATGTTAACAAAGAGCCTCGACTGTGAACATACACACACTTAAAAACTATTTTCTTACTGTAAATGTGTATTCGTTGAGATTTTCATAAATGAGTGATGTACCTAAATCATTTCCATCTCCCCTTCTCATGCCTACGTCTTCCATGCCCACACTCCCTCTCAAGTTCACGACCTTTCATCCTTTAATTACTGTTTTTCACACAGGCATGCACTCTACTGGGTTTATTTAGTGTTACACACACACACACACACACACACAAGAAAAGGCATGATAAACTGATATAGCCACAGAGACTCCCTCATTTCCACACTCAAGAATTCCTTCAAACACTAACCTGGAATCCATAACACATATGCAAAGGACCTGTGGTATAAAAAGCTAGGAACAAATCTGCAATCATCAAATAATATAAAAATAAGAATAAGAATTTAAAATGCCCTGACAAGACATTGTGAGGCAGGGAAACTCCTCATATGCTGTTGAACTCATTCCTGTCGGCCATCTCCTGCTGGACATGTGGCCTGCCCTCAAGTGTAGTTGTTTCCCCACCTGTGACTCTCTTGGAGAAACTAAGTTTTCATTTGCAGGTGACTTTCAGTTGAGCACGGCTTCTGGGGTCCACCCCAATTCCTACCCCAGAAGCTATGAGGCTGGCTTCTAAAGTCCAGTTCTTTTTTAGGGTTTGGGGCCTCTAAGTTTCTGAGTCTGCCAGTTTAGCCTCTGGTTCCTTGTAGGTATTGCCAGTCCTGGGTGCGGCAGCTAGCTGGCTGATACCAAGTGTTGAAAATTAAGCTTCATGCCCCTGCTTCAAAAGTTTTTCACTCATTAAAATGATCATCAGTGATATAAAGCTCTGAGCTTTATCATGTTGGATCCCTGTGCTTATGGCTAAGTGCATTTTCAGTTCTTCCGGAGGACTTGTGTTCAGTTTCTAACACACAACTAGTGGGTCACAATTATCTGTAGCTCTGGTCCTAGGAGATTCAGTGCCATTTTATGGGCTCTGTGGGCACCAGGCATACACAGGGTGCACAGACATAGATGCAGATAAATCACCCATTTATACAAAATTTAAAGATGGAAAAATAACAGAAAATATGTTATTTATTTCTACATGCCATGACATAACATTATTGTTGGGATACAGTCTGAGTGAAAAAAAACCCCTGTGCTAACAAGTGAGGAACAGTGCAGATTGCTGGACATCCATGTACATCAGACATGGTGCCAGGGTTACAAATACACACATTCATTCATTTAAACACTGTTTCATTTATACATACATTCATTCATTCATTCATTCATTCATTCATTCAGTCAGTCAGTCAGTCAGTCAACTAGTCAGTCAGGAAGTAATTTTCTTTGATAGTTATTTTCCAGCTACTGAAGTGAGAATCAGACATACGGTGCAGAGTGAGTTTTGCAGTCTCATTTGCATGAGTTAACTGTTACTGTTGAAGGCAGAACACTGTTGACAGTGAGAACAAATAAAATTTTGTAATATACATTGATCATTGTTTCATGTAACCACAACCAAAACGGCTTGGAGCCAGTTATTTTTATTATTGTTATTTTTACAGGAAAGTAAGCTGAGACTCACAGAAACATATATTTCAGTGCAGGGGGCACAGCTGGTCCTTGATAGATTATTTGGAATCGCGTGTTTGTTTCTCTCGTTCTTATTCATGTATTTATGGGAAGCATCCATCTCTAGAGGAGAGTGATAGTTTATGTCTATCATTCCTCCTTCCTTTACCTGTGTGTTAGCAATTAATCTCCAGGCTTAGAGGAAGCTCAGTTTTATGAGATAAAATGATAAAAGCACTTTTCAATAGCCATGGTGTATCTTACATGAAAGTAGCACTCATTTGTCACCCTCAGTACCATCAAGGTAGGCGACAATGTTTATTATTTTTGTGATAAACATTAATACTTTTTTCATATTTGGCCTGTCCTCGATTACAGAGTTGCTCCTGGCGGGACAGACACATGTAGCATGGATGTTATCAAGTGAACAGGAAGAGCTAGAAAGAAATAGTTTAACGAGCATTTGGATAGAGAAGAAAAACCCCTTTCTGTGGAGTTGAATTACAATCTTATTTGAAGGACCAGGGTCAAGCAGGGGCACTCTTCTTACTTGTCACAAGGAACACATTTCTTGCTATTTTTCCCCCCAAAGAAATGAAACTGCTTCTCAGTGTTCTGTAGCAGATGGCAGCGACTGTGAGTGGGACTCCAGGATGGGTGTGCTGACAATATCCATGGTGCAGAAGGAGGACAAGGAGGACCCAGGGGTCAACATTGTGATCGCCATCTGCCTGAGCCTGGATTCAGATCTGTAAGAAGCTAACAAATGGATCAAGCGAAGGAACGGAAGATAACAACAGAGAATGCTATGGTATGTGTGTAGGCCTTGGACTTTCAAGGCACTTCTTTACTTATAAACAAGAAAGATCAGATCCACAAGACTCAAGGGTCTTGGGACAAATAGGTGAGCTATAGTTCAAAGAAAGGGGACATTACTGCTAATCCCGAGACCTTCAGTCTGTAGAAGAGAAACTAGGAATGGGACACTGGATAAAATAGAATTGAATAATGAAATAGATGATTTAGGATTGCTTGAAAAAGGCTGCGAACAATGTCTTGATGCAATTTTTTTTTCATCAGATACACTGAATTGTCTTCTGCTAGTGTACAGGACAAAGGGTATGGGAAGCTTCAACACCAGTTTGGATAAAGGCTTCATGTTGGTGGGCTTCTCAGACTGGCCTGAACTAGAACTCATCTTCTTTATTTATATTTTGATTTTCTACTCTATAACTCTCTTTGGCAACACCGCCATCATTGCTCTCTCCCGAATGGACCTTCGGTTACACACTCCCATGTACTTCTTCCTCTCACACCTCTCCTTCTTGGACCTTTGCTATACCACCAGCACCGTGCCCCAGCTCCTGATCAACCTCCATGGACTTGACAGGACCATCAGCTATGGAGGGTGTGTGGCCCAGCTGTTCATATCTCTTGCTCTGGGATCCACAGAGAGTGTGCTCCTGTTGGTCATGGCTATTGATCGCTATGCTGCTGTGTGTCGTCCACTGCACTACACGACCATCATGCACCCTGTTCTCTGCCAGGCATTGGCCATTGCTTCCTGGGTAGGAGGCTTCTTGAACTCTCTGATTCAAACAGGACTCATGATGGCCATGCCACTCTGTGGACGCCGACTGAATCACTTCTTCTGTGAGATGCCTGTGTTCCTCAAGTTGGCCTGTGAAGACACAGAAGGAACTGAGGCCAAGATGTTTGTGGCGAGAGTGGTGATTGTCGCAGTGCCGGCCATGCTCATTCTAGGCTCCTATGCTCAGATTGCTAGGGCAGTGTTGAGGGTCAAGTCAGTGGCTGCACGCAGAAAGGCTGCTGGGACTTGTGGTTCACACCTCCTGGTGGTATCTCTCTTCTATGGCTCGGCCACCTACACATACTTACAGCCCAAGGACAGCTATTCCGAGAGCAAGGGGAAGTTTGTTGCCCTTTTTTATACCATCATCACCCCCATGCTCAACCCTCTGATCTATACCCTGAGGAACAAGGATGTGAAGGGGGCTCTGTGGAAGGTGCTAGGGAGAGCTGCAGCCACGGGGTAGGAAGGGAAAGCTGACCAGTAAAACAGTTTATATTCTGTAGTTCAGAGGGTTTCAGTGAGAGAGGGGAATTGGGTGTCAAAACATCTACAATGAATTATGCACATTCATGAAACTGTCAAAAAACTGAAAATAGAAGACAAAACAAAAAAAAAAAAAAAACCAAACCAACCAACCAAACAACAACAACAACAAAATCAGTCCTAGGATGGCAAGATACTCAATGGATAAAGGCACTGGTGGCCAACCTTGAGGGTCTGAGTTTGATGCCTATAGTCCACATGGTAGAAGAACATAATCAAGTCCTGCATACATGAGTGTGTGTGTGTGTGTGTGTGTGTGTGTGTGTGTGTGTGTGTGTGTGTGTGTGTGTGTAACAAATAAGTCATAAAAATTGAACAAAACATTTCTCAGCAAACATAGGGCTTTAGAGCCTTCCTTGTTTGGGAGTTTGAGTAGGGATCTTCCTTCTCTGTGGTTAGTGTCTGTCATCGCTGCTCATCAAGGATACATGCAGACACAGATACAACTTTCCACAGGAGGAGACTGGGAATAGTGTATTGTGAGCGCCTGTGGAAAGGGGCTGGGTTCATGGCAAGTCTGAGTGTCAGAGGATTTTTAATTTTGAATTGCAACACTCAAAGTCACATTCCTGTGTTGTGTTATACAGTGGACACTGTGACCCAAGGCAGAGGGCTTGAGTTCACTCTGATTGTCTCTCCTTTTTGTATTTTCACTTTTAATTTAATATCCATACATTCAGATACTGTACTTTGATCAAATCCACCCCCAGTCCCTCTTTCAATTTCTCCCATGTCCCTCAACAGCACTTTGCTCTCACAGTTTTATGACCTTTAAAAGAGTTTAAATCCACCGTGTCTGTGTAGGTTACCTGCTTATGCATGGGTGTAGAGCCTCAGCTCAAAGTGTGACCTTGATATCGCTCCTACATGATACATTTCCTAATGTATCATGACCCTGTCTAACTTCCATCATAACTCAGGGCCTGTTTTTAAGGCCTCTTAAAGTGCTATCCATTCTTTGTGTGGAAGAAACAAGTCGATCCTGATCAAAGCTGCTTCGCTTAGCATGTGAATTTGAGACATGGGTGAGTTTTTCCTCTTGGAGAAGAAGGCAGAATCATTTCTGCTACAGTAAAGCAAGGCAGCAAAGCTCTCCTAGAAGAACTGTATCTGTTGTGCCAACTGGCGAGACTCCTTCCCTGTAGAAGAGGGAATATCTGTATACAAAATTCCAAGAACTCAATAATTAATAAAATTCCAGATGCTAGATTAGCAGAATCTAAAAAGGGAAAATTTAAATAATTTGATACTCTTTATATGTCCAGATGCAAAAATTAATATAGAAAAAAATATATTTGTAAGAAAATTAGCAAATAAAAATTTAAAGAAACAAGGGAAAAAGCTACTCTATATCATTTGACCAGTAATCTATCTAAAAGTTGATTTGGGGTTCCATTTCACTCATCTTCCTCTGTTTAACTCAACCACCAGAATTCCAACCATTTGCTTACTTCCATACATTTAAATGGTGTTTGTATGTCTAAAAGTGCAGGTATCTTTGTTAATAAACTTTTATAAATGCAATACATTTTGTGTTAACTCAATCCTATTGCATCATGATGAGTTTGCGTCTATTTTGTTTGTTTTTGTAACTCATTTTGCATGCCTTATCATTAATCTTTACTCAACATCATGAGTTTTGTTATATTTATAGTTTGTGTAATTCCTTCATCAATGAAAAAATACAGTTCTCACCTTGGAAGATGTTCCTGACTTTTCCTGGGCAGATGTGAGAAAAAAGTTAGGAACTAAGGTAGAGCAACTAATCAAACAAATAATTCTACCCAACTCTACATTAGCAAACCAAGGATTTGATTTTTGGTTACTTACAGGAGTGGGGATGACTGAAAGGCAATTGCATTACCAGAAAGCCCACCTCAGTATAGGAAAGCCATAGTTCTGGGCCTCTCTGCCTGGCTTACAGGCATCTCATCCAGTAAGACAGAGTCTCTACTCTGAAGTAGTTGTTTCTGCTTGTGTAAACTTGGAGAAGGCCCTTGTGATTCTTGTTAGTTTCAGGAACTTCTTGAGATTTGTGAGTTTTGTTTACTTTCTGAGCCTTAGAGAACCACCCTCTACCTTTGAAGAGGAAACTTTTTAGTGCAGAGGAAATCACTAGAAGAAATTCTACCTCTTCTTTGGTGCTCACATTCCTACTGTATCCTCATCTCCAGTGAACCTTGAAGAGGGTGTTATCAATATTTGATAATTTTCTCCATTTGTGATTTACTATTGGTCCACCATGCCATAATCATAGTCATATCATTTCAGATGCTTAGGCATCTTCTTTTAAAAGAGAAATCTCCCTCCATGTACAATTAAAGCTAATAGTAACTATGGTCCATAGGTATGTACATAGGTTCTCTCTCTCTCTCTCTCTCTCTCTCTCTTTCTCTCTCTCTCTCTCAGTGTAATTTGGTACTCGCATTATATTACTTATAATATAATAGCAGTAGCTTCTCCATCGAAACCTCTGACCTCCTTTGTCTGGCTTATAGTACATTTGAGGTTCCTGTTATTCGGTGACTTCCAAGTCAACTGAAAAGCAGCTCACCTGTAACAGTTGTGCTATTATTGCACATGACTGCACAGCTTGCCTGACATTTTGGTAATGTGGTGCATGGGGTCCATAGTTGAGTGAAGCTGTTAAGGACAATTCATCTCCAGAAGCCAATGTGGTGTCTTCTATCATTATAAAAAGCAGCTAACAGGGAGAAAGCTACCAGTTTAGTCCTAGCTTTATTTTTCGATGTCTGACAGCCAAATTGATGGTTTCAGCAATGAAGACTTCCTGTCTGATATAGTTAGGGTTTTACTGCTGTGAACAGACACCATGACCAAGACAAGACTATAAAGGACAACAATTGGGCTGACTTACAGGTTCAGAGTTTTAGTCCATTATCATCAAAGTGAGTACATGAGTGTTCCAAACTCCTTTCTCCACTCTTCAGCATGGTGCAGGAGGACCTGATAGTTCTATATCTTCATCTGGAGTCTGCTAGCAGAACACTGACTTCAAGGTAGCTAGGGTGAGAGTTTTAAAGCCTATGCCCACAGTTAGACACCTATTCCAACAAGGCCACGCATCCAAATAGTGCCACTCCCTGGGTTGAGCATATTCAAACCGTGACACTGTCTATTTCTAGCATCCACCAACACCATTAGCAATAGTATCATAGTCTAAGAGGTGTCAAGTACATTCCCTGGTCAAAAGTCATAGAGACGTAACTCATTTTCTTATAGGAATTTTTACCCACAAACATTAAGAGCTTTGGGCATGTCTTTTTCAGTTACCTGTGGTGTTTTGTTTAGCTCTATAAGTTCTATCAGTAGAGTTCTTACAGATGCTTTCATGAGTCAGTGAGATGCTCAAGAGTTTAGCAATATGTGATGAAACCCTTTTACAGGGAGTGAACAGGCTATCTGAAGGCCCAATATTGTCCATTTTAAATGAGTGCCAGTTGGTGTTGAATATCCAGTGGGATATTAAAAAAAGGAAATGATAGCAAAGTGCATTACAGTACAAAGAGTATTCATGAGTTATACACATCATTTAATTATTGGGGACAACAGCATAGGTCAAAGAAACCACCCCATCAACTGTTTTCTTCCTGAGGTATCTGACTGACACAAGACTCCTGGGCATTGAACGTCCCATGATGCTTTTAGCTGGGCTAGTTTGTGATGCTCAGGCTCAAGGGCAGTATTCTGACCTGGTATGCCTGCTTCTAGAGTTAGACCCTCAGACCTGATGGGCTACAAGCTAACACTGTGGCCCTTAAATTCCATTGGCTGCTGAAAAGGCCTTGGGCTCGGCAAACAATCTGTGACTGTTATTTCCTTTATTTTAGATGATCTGAGGATATCTGTGCACCTTAAGACAGGCTTTCTATTTCTCCTGTGATCCGTTGTCAGGATTTAAATTCTTCCAGAATCTTAAAACACAGCCATAGGCTATCTGTCAACCTCTTGCCTAAACAGTCCATTTGACAGAAAGTAATTTAAAAAAGTAAGTAATGCTTTTAATTTTTAAATTTGTTGTGGACAAAACCAGGGTATAAAATAAGTACTAAGGTACGAACTAGAATTTGTGTAAGAGCAATACAAACCATCAGATTGTTAACTACGAAAATGTTTGGTTGGAAAGACAATCCCCAAGCATGGCAACAAACACAGATGAAAATTCCATGAAAAGAAGCTATTTAGGTTATGGTGAACATGGATGAGCTATGTGAGATCTGGTATGTGGTCTGATGGAAAGGCTGATTAGACTTGGTTCATAGTTGGGAAAGTATGAGGAATATGATAACATAGATTTTCACAAGCTATATTAAAACATGAGTTTGAGGACCTGGATGGGTCACCTTGGATTAGGCAGTGTATGGGGGATAAAGAGAGCTGAAGAGCGCAGATATGGAAGCATTCAGTTAATTATAATATGCTCATGGCCTCCAGAGATCTCAAAGGCCACACTTGAGTAAACAGTTATGTTTCTACTTTAATTAAGGAGGCCCAGGTAATGTCCCAAGAGCAGGCCCAAGGTACAGTCTGCCTTAAGGTCAGATTGGATGATATGCCAGCTCCTGTCTAGGGTGAGTTGGTGATGGTGATGATCTAGAGAACAGTACAGGCTCTCCTCTGCTCCTTAGTTATGGGCCTCAGCAAGTGAGCCTGCTGGGGGTGCTGGCCTCAAACAAGCACAATTTCTCCAGCAACACAGCTGAGATTCAGCCTTCAGTACCACAGATGCAGTGGGGACCAAAGAGAAACAGGTCTTTCCCACACACTTCTAGATGACACCAGTGTGACCTGGGTTTCATATTATCTAGAAGCCAGCAGGATTGAGGGAAGTCAACCCCACAGTTTTCTTTCCAGGACTGTGGTGAGTACTGACTGGGTGGGATACTCTGGATTCATGGTCCCTTCTGAAAGTCAGTTTCTTTGATGTCTAGGATCTTAGATGCAAAGCAAATTATAGACACTGGAAGCAGGTGACAGAGCCAGAACCATGGTCAGAGCTGATGAAAGTAAATGAAGAATTGTTTATTAGAGAGGCAGAGCATGGGAGAGGAGGTAGGGTTCTCTGTGGGGTGTCAGAATTTAAAATGTAATTCATTCATTCAGACTTGGAATTGTAATTAAGATAACTAGACCCATCTTCTTTCATGGTCTTTTACTACAAGATGTTTGCATGTTATTATTAAAATGTCACAAGGGAGTCTTGAATATTATCATAAATGCTTATGGGATAGCATGAATGCGGTGTGATTTCTCTTCAGTGCGTGATGCTGTAGGCAAGAGAGAATGATGCTGTGTGTAGAAGTGCAAACTGATACAGAATGAGGACAAGGACGATTTAGTGCCTGCTCAGCTTTGGTTGAGAGTTAGTTCTCCAGAGACTGGTGAGAAGGATACATCCTGAGGTGTAGCAAGAGAAAGAGAACTGAGTTCAGGTTGAAAGATGAATGCATTAGTAATGAAGGTGCTCAGTTAAGGGTCTGCCGAACCTTCTCTTCTCTTCAGATAGGGGTTTTTGGAAGTTTTTATTGCTTTGATTTTTGTTTTGTTTTCTTGTTTGCTTTTATGTTTGCTCTATTGCTCAAAGTCAGTTCCTATATTCTCAGGCAATACCATCAATTCAGTGCATTGGTTGAAGGATGCATTTTTATCATTTCTGATATGAAGTACTTTAGTACTGAAAGTGGAAGTCAGTGGTAGGTCTTGCCAAGCATGTGGGAGCCTCGGGGTTGATTCCCAGCACTGCAAACTGGTTTAGTATTTATAGAAGTCAATGAACAGACACATTTCCACATGTCTAGCCACCCACAGAGGGAGATGAACACAGGCTCCTGGCAATCTCAGTCAAGACCCCTTACAGTATCAAACTTGCAAATAGTCTTCTTATAGAGACTAGCAATAATGTTCACATTTTAAAAGACAATTTAAAAGTAAAAAATGTGTACTTTATGACTGCTGTTACTTGTATTTCTCAAGTTTTCTTGATATTTAGCCACCGTTTGACCTTTGTCATATTTCAGACCCCGGCCCTCATTCTGCTTTGTGGAGAACAAAGAAAGGTTACAATCTCTTCTCTATGAAAGATATTAAAAGTATGTATAAACCACCTCACCATTTTAAAGCATCTGGTTTTAAAATCTCAAATATTCAAGGAAAGCACTAATTTCTCATGCAGGATGCTTTTAGATAACTAGTTGATATCATAGTCCTTTGCCCACCACAGAAGAATTGGAGAGTATACTTTTTAAAATATATGAAAAGATAGTGGTGTCCTCTGCTAATCTTAGATGGCTTCCCGGCCAGCCAGGAACATGTTATATCAGCCTGACATTACGTCCTCCCTTTGCTGGAGTGAGATTTGGAAAACTCTTAAAGAAGTGGTCATTTGGAAACTCCTACCCTCACTGGATGATCGTGGGATTCAATAAGTTTACTTGACAGAGTTGTCTCCTTCGTTTATGGAGGGCGGTCCCTTAGGAGGAGTCTACAGATTATTATGTGTGATTCTGTCATGAGAACCATCTCCCCCCTCAGATGTGTGGACAGAGTTATTTCCATGAAGCCTAGTGCAGCCCATTTGCTCACTCGGTTCCATCTAGAGTGGAGACTCTTAGGTACACACTCCTGGCCTGTGAAATTCAGCTTTTACTGTGTGGAATTTACAGAAGCCTCATGCTGGGTACACATGAGGAGTAATGGGCAACCATTCCAGGAACAGGAAGACTCAAGGGAATAGGTTATGCCAAGGTCTTCTTTCTGAGATTGGTCCAAGTGGATGTGAGGTATTCCTGTCAGGAGCCCAGGGAAGGGAGGAGAAACACGATGAGGCATTAGTAATGTGTCCTCAATGCAATGGCTGGTTCTTAAACTATAGGAGTGAATGCAATGCAGGAAGGGTAAGGTCACCTACGGTGACACATAAGGTGTCCTTGATATCAGTCTTGTGAGAGATTTAAGAGATTTTCAGGTGATCTTGGATATTTACTTCTGAAGATCATCCCATTCTCAGCAGGGCCATGGAGACTAAGAAGTAGAAGGAATCATCCAAAAATAATTTTAAAAATTCTAATTTGGTGTCCAACACTACAAAACAGCCATACAAGTGGTAGTATACAGACCAATCAGGTTATATTTAGGAATATATTCCACATTAATATATTTTTGCATGCCCAACAGTTAATAATTACATGGAGCCTTGAGTTTTAAAGAGAGCAAGGATGAGTATCTGGGAGGTCTTCGAGGGAGAAAATGGAAGGTGGGAATGATATAATTACATTATAATTTCAAAAATGAAAGAAATAAAAAAATAAGACTCCCAGTGGGCAGGCAAGCATCAAGGTTTTGATTGGACAAAGGAAGGTGAATAAGCACATTACAGTAGTAATGGGATACTCTCATGGAGTATATGGTACAGGGCCTCCCTTCTTGCCCACGCATCATGTACCTGCCCAAAATCCTAAGAAAGTGGACTTCCTCCACATTTCACTTTCTAAATAGGGCTGAGATTGATTGAAATTACAAGGTTTTGTTTTATGAACCTCTGAAAGCTGGTGCAAGAGAATGTCTGCAGACTTGGGGACTTTTCTGGTGCTTATATGTGACACTCCTTCTGCATCCTAAAACAGTCATTGTGGACATGCTACACACAGCAGCACTCTCAGGAAGCTCTACAATGGTGGTGCAGGCAAATAATTAAATCAGAAAGTAGGTTGGACGGGACAGTCTGTGTGAAGGCACAGTGCCTTAACAGTACTTAATAAGAGCAAGCAGTCATCTCAGATGAGAACAGCATAACCTGTCTCTAAAGTGTTTCTCAGCACAGCTGATGTTCAACCCACATCATATGATAAAGTCTCTGGTGTGGTGCAGGCTCTACTGTGGCATTCAAACCAGGCGTCACCTGCGTCAACCTCAAATGTTGGCACTATCACCATGTTCCGCTGAGAGAAAAATTCCCTCCTGATGGAGCACCACCATCTCCTCTGAGGTGGCATGTAACGTGTGCCGAGCAATGCTGGAGCACACTGAGGTGATGCTAACAAGCACAGGAGATCGGAGGTGCCTTTGTGTAGGATTATGGTTGTGCGAGTGAACACACAGTGTTCTACATTGATTCTCTGTCTGTCTGTCTCCCTGTTTCTGTGTCTCTGTCTCTCTGTCCCTATCTATCTATCTATCTATCTATCTATCTATCTATCTATCTATCTATCTATCTATCTATCTATCTATCTATCTATCATCTATGTATCTATGTATCTATGTATCTATCTATCATCTATGTATCTATCTATCTTTCTATCTAACATCTATTCATATTATGGCAAGAGTATGTATTCTGTTTCTGTTTCTGTTGTACAATTTCCTAAGGGAGTACAATTTTATATCTAGCATTAGGCCGCTAGACACTTTAAAAGACTATGTATCTTGCACTTTGTATCCTGTGATCTGTAGCTTCTCGTTGTCACCTGAGCTGAATTTGCAGCAGTCATATTTTATTCTCTTACATGACCATATTATTCTTTCATGTTGTGTGTAACTTTGAGGTTATACAAGTTTTGTTTCCAATTCTGGCAGCTTATTTCTCTTACACAGTATCCCTCAGTTGGCTCTATGATGTTGCAAGGGCTGCTTCCCGCTTTCTCATTGTTGAACTGAATTTTGTGACGCGTGTTCGACAGTGGCAGTCTTAGCTTTGCTGTGTAAATACATTGCTCCAGCACTACTTACATGAGAGACTCTCCCACACTCTTTGTGTCCTCCTGCTGCCCAGAGGAACAGCAGTTGACTGAGTGTGTTAAGATTTGTTTCTGGCTCTCTCTTCCCTCCCAGTGGCCTATGTGTCCTTTATTGCTTTGAAAATTGCTGTTTCTATGTAATGTACTTGGAAGTGTGACATATCTGACTTTGTTTTTCTTTCTTAGAGTCAATTTGGCTATTTGGAGTTGTCATTTACATTCTTGTGACCTAGTTAAAAGTTTGCAAGTTCTGTTTCCTCCATCAGTTCAATTAACCATCTGTGATGGAGACAGATAAAATGATTAAAGAGTAGAGTGTTGTTATTGTTAAAAATAAATCTCAATTATCAACATACACAATTAAAAAACTATTTTTTACTGTAAATGTGTATTTGTTGAGATTTTCATAAATGAGTGATGCACCTGTAAGATTTCCATCTCCCCTTCTCACGCCTACGTCTTCCATGCCCACACTCCCTCTCAAGTTCACGACTTCTGATTCTTTAGTTACTGTTTTCCACACAGGCATGCACTCTACTTGGTTTAGTTACTGTTCTGGGTATGTGTGTGATAAACAGGCTTTTTCATGTTTGTTTTTATTTTAATAGGCAAGATGTTAGGTGCTGGGGAAATTAGAATCCCCAATAGAGAGCTGTTAGACCCTTTCCTCGTCCCTAGCTTCCTGAGCAGTGGACATCCT
Source organism: Rattus rattus (assembly GCF_011064425.1). Lineage (NCBI taxonomy): Eukaryota > Metazoa > Chordata > Mammalia > Rodentia > Muridae > Rattus > Rattus rattus. The sequence continues at coordinate 32,001,678 of NC_046162.1, forward strand.
CTTGGCTCCTCTTAGAATTCCCTCAGGGCCACTGGTGGTGAAAGCTTAGAGCACTAAGCTTGCAGTCTGTAGTCATAGGTGTGATTCTTTCCTCCTTTTAGTTATTTCCTCACATAATATATCCTGACGATGATTTCCTCTCCTTCTACTCCTCCCAGCTCCTCCCCACCCCCATCACATCTACCCCATCCTATCCACCCCATCCTATCCACTCTCATTTTGTCTCTCATTAGAAAACAAACAGACTTCTCACAGATTATTATCACAGACTTCTCACAGATTATAATAGAATATTATATAGTAAGATAAAGCAAAAACTAACACATTAAAATAGGGTACCAAAAACAAAAAGGAAAAGAGCCAAAGACAAGCATAAGAAATCAATATAAACACAGGAATCCCTTCAAACACTAACCTGGAATCCATAATACATATGCAAAGACCTGTGGGATAAAAAAACTAGGAATAAATCTGCAATCATCAAATAATATAAAGATAAGAATAAGAATTTAAAATGCCCTGACAAGACATTGTGAGGCAGGGAACCTCCTCATATGCTGTTGAATTCATTTCCTGTCAGCCATCTCCTGCTGGACGTGTGGCTACCCTCAAGTGTAGTTGCTTCTCCCACCTGTGACTCTCTTGGAGAAACTAAATTTTCATTTGCAGGTGACTATCAGTTGAGCATGGCTTCTGGGGTCAACCCCAATTCCTACCCCAGAAGCTATGAGGCTGGCTTCTAAAGTCCAATTATTTTAGGGTTTGGAGCCTCTAAGTTTCTGAGTCTGCCAGTTTACCCTCTGGTTCCTTGTGGGTTTTGCCAGTCCTGGGTGCGGCATCTAGCTGGCTGACACCAAGAGTTGAAAATTAAGCTTCATGCCCCTGCTTCAAAATTATCCATGCTTTTCATTCATTAAAATGATCATCAGTGATAGAAAGCTCTGAGCTCTATCATGTTGGATCCCTGTGCTTATGGTTAAGTGCACTTTCTGTTTTTCCAGAGGACATGGGTTCAATTTCTACCACTTACCCAATGGGTCACAATTATCTGCAGTTCTGGTCCTAGGAGATTCAGTGCCATCTTCTGGGCTCTGTGGGCACCAGGCATACACAGGGTGCACAGACATAGATGCAGACAAAACAACCATTCATATGAAATTAAAAAATGGAAAAATAACAAAAAATGATATTTATTTCTACATGCCACTATATAAAGTCTGAATAAAAACCCTGTGCTAACAAATGAAGAACAGTGCAGTGTACATCCATATACGCCAGACATGGTGCCAGGGTTACAAATACACACATTCATTCATTTATACACTTATTTACTTATTTATTCATTCATTCATTCAATTAGTCAGTCAGTCAGGCAGTAATTTTCTTTAACAGTATTTTTCCAGCCAGTGCAGTAGGCATTGGCCATACAATGCAGAGTGAGTTTTGCAGCCTCATTTGCATGAGTTAACTGTTACTGTTGAAGGCAGAATAGCATTAATATGCAGTTTTGTAATGTACATTGTACATTATTTCATGGAATCACAACCAAAATTGCTTGGAGCAACTACTACTACTACTTCTTCTTCTTCTTCTTCTTCTTCTTCTTCTTCTTCTTCTTCTTCTTCTTCTTCTTCTTCTTCTTCTTCTTCTTTCTTCTTCTTCTTCTTCTTCTTCTTCTTGTTATTGTTGTTATTATTATTTTTTACAGGTAACTGAGCTGAGACTCAGAGAAGCATATATTTCAGAACAGGAGGCACAGCTGGTCCATGATAGAGTTGATCTGTGGGGACATGATCCTGAGCTAAAGGTACTTGACCATTGATGACATTATTCTGATTTGTTAAACCTGACACAAAAAGGAACTAGTTAAGTATTCAAAAACATTTCTCACTAATCATTGGCTAGACTTTGGAATTGCATCTTTGTTTTTCTCTCTCTTTGGCCTGCTTTCATATAATTTAATTCATGTGTTTATGAGAAGCTTCCTCTCTTGAGGAGAGTGATAGTTTATGTTTATCATACCTCCTTTGCTTACTAGTGTGTTTGCAATTAATCTGCAGGCTTAGAGGAAACTCAATTTTATGAGATAAAAAGGTAAAAGCATGTTTCAATAGCATGGTGTATCTTAAATGCCAACTGTTAGACTGAGAACAGGGTCCCCAATAGAGGAGTTAGAGAAAGGAGTGAAGGAGCTGAAGGGGTTTGCAACCCCATAGGAAGAACAACAATACCAAACAACCAGATGCCCCAGAGCTCTCAGGGACTAAACCACCAACCAAAGAGTTCACATGGAGCGACCCATGGCTCCAGCAGCAGATGTAGTAGAAGATGACCTTGTCAGGCATCAATGGGAGGAGAATTCCTTGGTCCTGTGAAGGCGTGATGCCAGGGTGGGGAGGCTGGAGGGAGTGGATGGGTTGTAGGGGAGCACCCTCGTAGAAGCAGGAGGAAGGGGAGATGGGATAGGGAGTTTCCACAGGGGAAACTGGGAAAGGGGATAACATTTGAAATGTAAATAAAGATAATGTCCAATAAAAGAAGAAAAAAAGTTGCACTCATTTGTCACCCTCAGTACCATAAAGGCAGGTGACAGTGTTTACTCATTATTTTTGTGGAAAAACACTAATACTTATTTTTATATTTGGCTTGTCCTCAATTCCGGAGTTGCTCCTGGCAGGACAGACACATGTAGCATGGGTGTTATCAAGTGAACAGGAGGAGTTAGAAAGAGATAGTTTAAAGAGGGTTTGGATAGAGAGGAGAAAAACCTCTTTCTGTGGAGTTGAATATAGACACTGTTATTTGAAGGACCAGGGTCAAGCAGGGGCACTCTTCTTACTTATCACAAGGAACACATTTCTTGCTATTTTTCCACCCAAAGAAATGAAACTGCTTGTCAGTGTTCTGTGGCAGATGGCAGCGACTGTGAGTGGGACTCCAGGATGGGGGTACTGACAATATCCATGGTGCAGAAGGAGGCCAAGGAGGACCCAGGGGTCAACATTGTGATCACCATCTGCCTGAGCCTGGATTCAGATCTGTAAGGAGCTAACAAATAGATCAAGCGAAGGAACGGAGGATAACAACAGAGAATGTTATGGTATGTGTGTAGACCTTGGACTGTCAAGACACTTCTTTACTTTTGAACAAGAAAGATCAGATCCAAAAGACTCAAGGGTGGCCATCTAAAGTTTTGGAACAAATAGCTGAGTTATAGTTCAAAGAAAAGGGACATTATTGCTAATCCCGAGATCTTCAGTCTATAGAAGAGAAACTAGGAATGGGACACTGGATAAAATAGAATTGAATAATGAAATAGATGATTTACGATTGCTTGAAAAAGGCTGCGAACAATGTCTTGATCCAATTTTTTTCATCAGATACACTGAATTGTCTTCTGCTAGTGTGCAGGACAAAGGGTATGGGAAGCTTCAACGCCAGTTTGGATAAAGGCTTCATTTTGGTGGGCTTCTCAGACTGGCCTCAATTAGAACTCATTCTTTTTATCTACGTTTTGATTTTCTACTCCTTAACTCTCTTTGGCAACACCACCATCATTGTTCTGTCACATCTGGACCTTCGGTTACACACCCCTATGTACTTCTTCCTCTCACACCTCTCCTTCCTGGACCTCTGCTACACCACCAGCACCGTGCCCCAGCTCCTCATCAATATTGAGGGACATGACCATACCATCACCTATGGAAGGTGTGTGGCCCAGCTGTTTAGTGTCCTTGCCCTGGGCTCCACAGAGAGTATGCTTCTAGTGGTGATGGCCTTTGACCGCTATGCGGCTGTGTGTCGTCCTCTCCTCTACACGACCATTATGCACCCTCTTCTGTGCCAGGCTTTGGCTATCTCATCATGGGTTGCAGGCCTCGTGAACTCCCTGATCCAGACAGGTCTCATGATGGCCATGCCTCTCTGCAGGCATCGGCTGAATCACTTCTTCTGTGAGATGCCTGTGTTCCTCAAGTTGGCCTGCAAGGACACAGCTGGAACAGAGGCCAAGATGTTTGTGGCGAGAGCCATCATCTTGGTCTTCCCCGCGACCTTGATTCTAGGATCTTATGCACACATTGCCAGGGCTGTGTTGAGGGTCAAGTCAATATCTGGACGCAGAAAGGCTTTTGGGACGTGTGGTTCGCACCTCCTTGTGGTTTCGATGTTCTATGGCTCAACCATCTACACATACTTGCAACCAAATGACAGTTATTCTGAGAATGAGGGGAAGTTTGTTGCCCTTTTTTATACTATAGTCACCCCCATGCTCAACCCTCTGATCTATACCCTGAGGAACAAGGATGTGAAAGGGGCTCTGTGGAAGGTGCTAGGGAGAGGCACAAATTCTAGGTAGTTAAAGATAATGAAACAAAACAAAACATTTTCTTTCTGCAATGGCTCCAAGATAATTGAGCCCATCCATAGGTCTCTAGGAAACAATTCTTCTGGGCTTGTGAAGAAGAAAAGTTTCATTGGAAGAGAGAAGGGGATGAAAAAAGATAACATGGGATGGAATAACCAAAATTTAGATATACACTTATGAAGCTGTCAAACATAAGGCACATGTCCTCAGTAGGCACCAGGGCTTGCTGCCTTCCTCGTGGGAATTTGGAAGTGAGGAGCTACTATGGTTCGTTTTAAGTCACTGTCTGGTCATTGCTCAGCAGTTGGTAAGTGATAGCTGCATAGCCTTCCCAAACAACAACAACAACAACAACAACAACAACAACAAAACCAAAACAAAACTATGATACTTGGAGAAAATGATCATATCCTGAACATTGCCATTTCACAAAGTATGTGACTTTCAGTCATGGGTTCATTTACTTAAATGGAGCAACCTCACAGCCTGCCTCTAGTGACACATCTCCCCCCATAAGGCCACACCTCCTCATCCTTCCCAAAGAGTTTCATCAACTGGAGACCATGCATTCAAATATGTGTACCTATGGGGGCTGTTCTCATTGAGACTACCATACCTTCCCCCTGATGGCCTTGGTCTGCATGCTGAAAAGCCCTGGACTTTGCAATTGCTGTCACATAATTTTGCACAAACACCTTGCTGGAGTTCTGAGTTTCAATTTCCTTTTTGGTAAAATGAGCATGATATTAATCATTATCATCATTTGATGTGTAGTGTATATACAACAAATCTTCTCATTTCCTGTTCCTCTTGTTAAATATGAAATAAAGTAGCTTAGTGTATCTTTTCTCAAACTCTCTCTCTCTCTCTCTCTCTCTCTCTCTATCACACACACACACACACACAGCACAACACACAGTGGAGAGGGTGAGTGCAATCAGATTGTATCATATACTTGTCTGGAATTGTCAATGATTACATTTAATAAACAAGCTCTAGCCATATGATATATCTTTCAGTATTGAAGATCTCTACCCCTTCTCTCCTAGGATTTGACTGAATAACTTGAGAAAGTCTTTCACATAAGCACTGGAGTTCTGCACACACATCTTCCCTGCCTCATTGTCTGAAAAAAAACCAATATAATAAAAAATGATTCGATGACTTCTTTCTCAAAACATAACAGTCAAACTGCAGAATTTTGATGTCATGAAATTCTATACAGCAATTAAGAAGAGAACTGCCCCAGGGGACAGCCATTTTTGCTTACTGCTCATTTCTTCTATTTTATCTCCATTGGGATATATTTTTAGGAGTGAGTGGGAAAGATTTTCATGCTCAGAACAGAAGGTATCTCATTTTAATCATGGCTTGCCCTACTTGCTAATTTCTTGTCACAGACAACTTAGAGCGTGAGTTTGTGCTTAAGAATCTAAAGTATTGGTAGACTTCCTATCTTTCCTTCCCCTCACTCCTCCTTCTCCTTCTTCTACTCCCTTCTCCTCCTTCTTCCTCTTCTCCCTCCCTCTCCTCTCACTCTAGCTCTCTCTCTCTCTCTCTCTAGCAAGCTATCTCACTATAGGGCATCAGAATCACAGACATCCTCCTGCCTCTGCCTTCCAAATGCCAGTACTACTCAGATAGGACTTTCTACTCCTTAGCTTGCTCATCTTAAGCAAAGATAGGTTAGCAGGATGTAACACAAGAAGATAAGTTTGATTTAATGTCATCATTAATGACACTTTTTTGGGTGTGGGCTTAGCCTTAAATCATTTCTCCAGCTTAATCTATGAGCATGTTTTTAAATTTTTTGAGCATTTTTATTTAAAAGTTTCATACACCATATTTTTAAATGATTTATTTATTTTTGTTGGTGCATTGGTGTTTGGCCTCTATGTGTGTTTGTGTGAGTGTGTTGGATCCCCTGGAACTGGAGTTAGAGAGAGTTGTGAGCTGCCATGAAGGTGCTGGAATTGAACGTGGGTCCTCTGGAAGAGCAGCCAGTGTTCTCAACTGCTGAGCCATCTCCCCAGCCCTTCCCCCATACAATATATTTTTATTATATTTTTTTCCTCCCCTAACTCCTCACAGATCTTTCCCACCCTTTTTCAAATATGTTTTTAAATGATTTTTTTTATTTTTTATATTCATTTGTATTTTGTCTGCATGTTTGTCAGTGTGAGGGTGTTGGATCCAGTGGAACTGAAATTAATCACAGACAATTATCAGCTGACATGTGGGTGCTGGGAGTTGAACTCAGGACCTCTGGAGGAGCAGCTAGTGCTTTTAACTACTAGGCCATCTCTCCAGCCCCTTCCCTACCTCTTACTCACCTGTGTTCTTTCTTTCTCTAAGCAAAGCAAAACAAAACTCAAAATCAAATCAACCAACCAAAAATATTAAGACAAAAATACAAAAACTAAACAAAACAAAAAGTGTGCACATCACACACACACACACACACACACACACACACACACACACACACACACACACACACACACCATGGAGTATGTTTAATGTTGGCAAACTTCTCCTGGGCATAAAGTCTGCCTTGGAGTGTGATTGATATACCCAGGAACACCCCTTTGGGAAAACTGATTTCCCCTTCCTCAGGGAGCATTAATTGCGAATAGCATCTTAGTTAAGGATGAGACTTTGGACTGACACATATAAACTCATACAGATTGTGACAGCATGCACAGGACCCACACAGGTTCAAACCAGCCAAACTCTGAGAAGGAGAGGTAGACACCGTCCCACCCCTAACCAAGACACTGTAAGCATCTTTGATCAATGTCCTTCTCACTTGTTTTCAATACAAATACGAAAATAATGAAAGATAATACAATATTTTTCCCTTGGAGAAGGCAAAGGAAGCATACTTTACTGTTACTCAGAAGTAATTGTGCACCGGTAGGAGTGTATCTCACAGTACAACACTGAACCTTAGGATCTCAGTCAGCTTCTTAAACAGAGTGCCCAGGCCCAATTCATCTGTGAAAGAGCATTCCTGGAAATGCATTGAGTCAGTTTCCCTCAGGTGACCTGGGAGACTTTCAGAATACTCCTGAGAAGGGTGCCACCAGATAGATAGTACTCTGGCAAATCATGCAAAATGGGACCTCTTACTTTATTGCCTTCCATGGGCTGTTCTTGAAGGCCATCAATCAAATGGAGCTATTGTGCTCTTCAAAATACCCAACCATACATGCTGAGTGTAATTCAAACACTGTACCCATTAGGCATTCTGAGAGCCTATTGTACCACAGCATTTCTATTGATGGTCTTCACTGCCTCTGTCTCCCAGCTCCTGTGCATGTATCCCAGATGCAAATCAGATTTCATGAAATACCGGAAGCCACAAAGATTTTAGCACAGAAAGTGGGGTGTGGATTTACAGGTTGTACTGGGGCTGGGGCTATGAACTGTTCAAACTCTAGCAAGCAACTCATAGTCAACAATTTTTCACTCTGTTCCTTCTTGATCAGTGTTCAACCCCAAACAAAACAGCTTCACTGTACTCAGTTCAGGAGCCAATAACCTGATATTTATTTGTTTCTGTATAGGTGATGCTTTTTGGTATGTAAGACTCATTGGGTGTAACCTGTAGTAACAGGGATAGCTGCTTCCTCATCCCAGAAAGCAGATACAAGATCGTTCTCTTTATGAGGCAACTTTGTGACACGTTCTTTGCTTTTGCAGATCTTGTACACAGATTTGTTTTGTCTTTTAATTCTTTGATTGAAAATAGATTTTTTTCTTAGATAATATATCCTGATTACAGTTTCTCCTCCCTGTATTCCTCCCAGTTCTTCCCACTTCCCCTCCCATCCAGATCCACACCCCGTTTCTGTCTCTCATTAGAAAATGAACAGACTTCTATGGGATAATAATAAGATATAATACGATAAAACAAAAAACTAACACACCAGGATTGGACAAAACAAACAAATGGAAGAAAAGGAACTCAAAAGGAGGCACACGAAACAGAGACCCACTCATTCACAAACCTCAGGAATCCTATGAAAACACTCAACTGAAAGCCATAATATATATATATATATATGCCAAAAATCTGTGAGAGAAAAAAAATGCAAACACATATATGATAAAATAAATAAAAGGTAAAGTTGAAAAACTCACCCTGACACTACACTAGAAGACAAGGAACCTCTGAAGATACCACTGAGTTCATTTTCTGTCGGCATCTACTGGTAGGCATGCAGCCACCCTTAAGCCATCTGGGGCAGACACTTGAGTATAGGCTGCCTCGATCTCTGAGTTACTCTATGCGTCTACCCTGCTGATGTAGAAGGCTTTGTTCTCTGGTGTCCTCATTCTCTCTGACTCTTACACTTTGTGTGCCTCCTCTTCAGGACTCCCTGGGCCCTGAGGGGAGGGACTGGATGGACATATCATGTTGAGGATGGGGTTGCAGACAATTTTATGCAAATGTACCAACTTTAGAAAGGAGTATGATTTTGTATGTCTTGCTTATGTTGTCTGTCTGTGGGTATGTAAGATTCTGGTCCTTCCTAGTGAACTTTTCTTATGGATGCTGGAATAGGGTTTCCAGTTGGCCTTAGAGGTCCACTTTGTCAACCCACCTTCTTACTGGCCATCATTTTTGTTGGACAATTGTAACATGCTTCATTCCGTGTGGCACTGGAGGTGAGAATGAAGGAGAAAGCCTTGAAGCTTAAAGGACAAGTTTCTAATGGAAGAGCTGAAAACCATGTAAGGGCACGGTCCTCTTCCCTGAGACATTAAATCATGCTGCATGATCACATTTGTACATAGATTCAGAGAAGCTCTGTGGGTTGGGCAAGGACTTCAATGTTTGCTTTCAAGTCTGATATGTTGTCCTTGATACTCCGGTCTTTCTCTTCTGGCCTCTTCTTAAGAATTCAGGATAGGGAGCAGAGGATAAATGTTTCTGCTTCCAAATCTGACATGAGTTCAATCTCTGGGACCAACATACCAGAAAGAGAGAACGCACTCTTGTGAATTGTCTTTTGGCCTCCAAACACACACACACACACACACACACACACACACACACACACACACACCACTCACAAACACACAAACACTGAAGAAAAAAGAAAAAAGAAAGAAATATAATAAATAATTTAAAATCTCAGGACTGAAAACCTGAAGGTCTACAGGATGGAGGTTGAGGTATCTAAAGAGAGGTTCACTGGGGATATAGCATGCTCCTTCTAAGGGAGAGGCAATGGCTGTTCAGTTCCTATTAATTTCAAGTGAGGCTGCTTCAAGCTAGTATTTCCTGATCTTTGGCATTTGTTGAGGATACTGAATAATAATCAGTTATTTTTAAGCAATATATGGGAAATTAGAAAAACCGAAGCCTGTGATTCAGATCTTGGGAAGGCCGTCGGTTAATTCTAATTACCTCACTGGGGCCTACAGGCCTCTAGAGACTTAGCTTACAAAACCCTTCTCCCTTTTGTGAATTTTAAAGGTGCAATGCCCCTAGGACAGAATCAAAGGGCTCAGTTTTAGGGCCAATAGCTGATGTGGTCGTAAAACAGCCACCTGGTCCAACTTAGTCTGAGTGAGGTAGTGTAGGGGTGGTGGTGGTTCTTCCCTCAAAGTTATGAATCTCATCAACCTGCACAGCCCAAAGAAGAAACCACTTCTTATCACAACCTCTCCTGGATGGTAACTCTCACTCAAGCTCTCCCCTTTACAGATGGAGTAAGGTCCGAGTAACAAGTGTCTTTCCCTGGCTGGTAGATGACAGCAGTGTCATGGAGTGTTAACCTCACCTTTGATGCCAGTAGAATCCAGAAAGGTAAGGCATAGGGAGCTGTGGGTGAATAATGACTTGGTGGCATTTCAGGTCCCACACACAAAACCAGAAAACACCAAGCATGGCACATGGCAGTTATGCAAGGTTCTGTTGTGTCCCTGGTTTGAGTGTGGAAAGGTGGGACTGAAGCAACTTTAGCACTAATTGAGTCTTTCTTTCTCTGTCCTCCCACTCACGTATACACAGCAGGTTGCACAATAATTTTATGAACCTTTCAGTTGCATAAAATTAGGGAACTCGCTAAACATCTTGGTTTCCTCATTAAGTGTAAAGATTGGCTTAATAGCTTCCCCCCTCAAAAAAAAATTTAGCTTCTGGGATGCCAGGGTAATAACATGCAAAATAAGGCACATGCATCATAGCTAGGCGACAGAGTAGAAGCCAAGTCAGAGCTGTTGATGATACATCAAGAACAACTTCTTGGAGTGGACAAGAAGAGAGCCATGAGGGGACACCAAGGTCTACACGAGGTGTCACTGTGAAAACAGGAAGCCGATTGGTTTGCTCATCTTTGCATGTCAAAGAACTGACTAAATGCTAGAAAATGCTGGTTGGTTTTGCTAAGAACATGATAGAATCCCGAAACTCACATTTTAAGAAAGGGGAAGACTAGAATGAGATGCTGGATAATGTTAGAATGAAGAGGCTGGGCAGAGTAAGCAACAGTTATGTCTGTGGAGGAGGAGAAGGAGACGGCCATGGTGGAGCATGTACAGAAGGATACAATGGTGCCTAAGAGTGTTTGATGGTGAGCTGAGTCTTACAAATGCAGATCAAAATTGTGTGTATACACATATACCAATAATAATCAAAGAAGTCGTCAATTTGAGAATGGGACATGAAATGAGTTGGAGGGAGGTGACCTGGGAAGGACTGGAGGAAAGAAAAGAATAGGAGAAAGTAATGCAATTGTATTTTAACTGAAAGTGCATAAAAACACACCACGAGGAACACTTATGCAAGGATAGATAAGGCAAGAAGCCATGCTACCAAGCACTGATAGATTTAAGACTGATTCTACCAACAATGGAGTTAGTGGAACCTCCTTCACTTAGTCAGATGGTTGACATTTCTCGCTTGAATGTGGCTCTATTTATTAAAAATCAATGATGTAGTGGGATAGCATTGAAAAAACCGAAAAATTTAATTGCAACCTTTGCTTTCAAGAATTTTATTATTTGCAGAGATCATAAATGGTCTTTCTGTTGCTAAAAAACAACCGTGTCAAATCTATAAATATAAAACCAACTTAGTCAAGGGGATTAGGAGCATGTATTTATGTTTTGGAAAGACAGCTTAAAAGGAGAAAATATGGAGTGTCGCATGTGAGTGTAATGCTACCCCAATTTACTTAGCAGATGCTAGGACATTCTACCACATAATGGAAGTTAAAGTTTCAGGCTCTAGAAGAACAGCCAGTGTTCTTAGACTCTGAGCCAACTCTCCAGCCTTCAGGCTCTGGATGGGCAGGAAGCTTTCAAGTGATTGGAATGCTGGGTACTTTCCAGGTTATGCATTTAGTCTGTTTATCTTTCTCTCAAGTTTCCTTATATTCTCATTTACCCTTAAGGCTGAGTTTTGGCTTTGGAGAAGAACAGAGGGAAGTTGCTGTCCCTTTCATAGCACAGGACTTTAAATGTGAATAGAAGCTATGAAGCGTACACACATGTACCTGGTTTTATCATCTAAAAACATAGTTAAAATCACCTGTTTCTCACCAAGGATATTTTCATGTCCTTATTCTAAGAACAAAAGAGACATGGCTCTGTTCCTCATAAGACCCTGTCGTCATGGACTAAAGGTCATAAATTGATGTCACAGACGGTAAGTGATATGTGAGAACATGAAGTGCCCATCTGACCATACAGGAAGGAGCTTTCAGTTCACGCCAAAGTAGAAAAGAATTCTCCACTGTCATCTGGGATTAGATAATTCATGTATGTGTGTATGGTAGGCTGTATGTACTGTAAAAGGCACAGCACCACTCCTGGCTCCAACACAAAACAGAACTGTTTGTACATGTGCAAGAATCTTCCAGAATGAATGGCTTCATCTCTGATAGGGGAATGCTATTGTTTATGGAGTGGTATCTAAGGTGTGCTCACAAAAAAATGTCAGTGTAGAAGCTGATGACAAATTTTCTGGTCCAGTGGCCAGCGTAGCTGAGAAGTGCTTCCCTGAGATGAAGCACACAGGAGAAGAAGCGTTTTTGTTTGCTTGTTTGTTTTTAATAAAGGGAAAGAATGAGTTTCATATTGGATATGCTAAAGTCCAGGGCTCTTCCAAGTGAAGGTGACAGGCAAGGAGACGTCACCTAACACAGAGGCTTTGTTATCGTTAATAGTCAAGAGAGGCCCCTGCTAAGGAGATAGCTGGAATTTAATCAGTAACTCATTATTCACAGTTCTCAAAAGGAAGAGGCATGGTGTATGTAGCACCACAGAGTGATGTGCCAGAGTTTGATAGGAAGAGAGGAAGTTGAGAGGAGCTGCAGACAAAAGCCACAGACCATGGGACACTGTACAGACCCTAGATACTGTGGTTTTGAATGATTTCAGCATCCTTGTGACATGACTAATTTTCTTGTCTTGTGTTAGAGAAGGTGGAAGCCACTGTTAGACCTCAGTGAAGGGGCTGGAAGGAGTGTTAACTCTGATTGTTTCCAGGAGATGCTTTTTACACTAAAGTACTTTGTTATCTGTGAGAATTTCTGTACCTAAAAAGGGAAGTCCCTTTGTGGACAATCAGTCTCTAAAGTGTCAGAAACACATAAAATGAAAAGATCAAAAGAAATAAACTGTGGAAGTCTGAAACAGACAATAGAGAGGGATGGGGACATATTTGGGTATAATCAACAATGGGCTTGACTCAAGCCCTGACTTGGGTGCTCTCTTCCAGGAAGAGTTTATAACATGGAAATAGAAGAGGGTCCACAATGTACAGGTAAAGAAGACATTTGTGGCAGAGGGTGGTAGGGGAAGATGAAGACATCGAGGAGAGGGAGGAAAAGGATTGAACAGCAGGGGACAGCTACTCAACATGTCAGATGCTGTAAGGATGAGAAGTAGCAGAGGGTGACCAAGGGAACTGGGATGAGAGAAAGGGTGTTTTAAAAATGGTACAGCCTGATAATAGATCAGTTCTATAGACAAGTAGCCAGATGAAAAGGAGAGGTAAGCCATGCATTAGCAAGAACACGACTTTTTAATAGTACTGCTTTGGGCACTTGAATTATTTTTTTCTGCAGAATTTATTAGCCTGACTTTAGTGATGGAGCCTCTAAAATATCACATGCTTCCAGAATTGAGTAGGTCCCACTTTGATAGGCTTAAGGATATCAACAAGAAAATGATGGAAACAATGGGCCAAGGAATAATAGATACATCAGTCGGAACAGGGAACTCAAAGGCCACAAAGGAACAGAAGGCTACTGGTGGTGAGGAGAGGAGACAGGGCATCATCATTTAAGCACTGGTTTGAGATTCCCTGTCAGAGAGTCAAGGAACAGATGACACGAGCAGCTAAGAAACGACGTTCAGCTTTCCTTCCAAGTGTGAAAGGAGGTACTTATTAGATTTCTGTCTAGTCTTGATAAGACTCAACAGTCAGTGGGCATGGCTCGTCTGTGCTGAGCCTCCGCTGAATACATCCTCACAGTCTGGTTTTCTCATATGTGGACTTTAGTTTTTCATGCTGAGTCCCATCTGTCTTATACCTCAAGATCTGAAGCTTACTTCATTTGTTTTTACTGTTTAATATTATCTTAAATCATTACTTTATTAAGGTTTCTAAGCTTTGATTTATTTATAATCATACTAATATTAAGCACAGCTGTAATAACTTAGTTATATAACCTAGTTATTTCACTAAGTTAAAAACAATGAGTGTTTATTCCCTTTGTGTCACCCAGAAAACAATCATCTATGACATTTGTGTGGTCTCGTGGAGGAGAATGAATTTATTAATTCATTTAATAATATATGTTGAGTCCTGTTCATTCTCTAGACACTGTGTTTGGAGATGAGGTTTCAACATTTAATGAAGCAGACCTTGCGGCATGATCACAATTAACGGTATAGACAGACAAAGGCTACCAGACCCAGAAAGACAAGAGCTTCATGAGCTTTCTCATGTGGACGTAAAGATGTCAAACTAAATGTAGAATGCTAGTCACTACAGTTTGGAAAGGCGGGTGTGAAATGTGAATAAGGGGAGGGGCTGGGTTCTGTGAGTGTACATTCTGTGCATGTGTTGAATTACCTCACAGGACCCAGATATATATATATCTTATATACATCGATAAATCATTAAAATATATGATAAAATATTTGAAAAACTTCATGTAACATATTCTTCATAGCTGAAGAATATATGATGTTGTTCAATCTTTTTTAAAGCCTTGTTTTAATCTGTTTCATGACAGCTAAACTGAGACTCACAGAAGTGAAGGAAGTGAACTTGTCTAAACAGGTGACTCAGCTGGTCAAGGTTAGAGCTGATCCCCAAGGATGTGGTAAGCTCTAAATACACCATACCATTTATGATGGCAGCCATACAAACGCCAACTTTGACATTATACACTTGTTAGCATGCATATAAAAAACTCATAACGATGACACCTCTGATATAATCATAAATACGTAATAAATATGTTTGTTAATAAATAGCTTTGATGTGTTAATTTATATACCTGTGTATTAATATTTATTGTGCCATTCTTGCTTCTCTACCTTTTCCACAACAGTGTCAAAGATGGAGTCCAAATGGCTTCCTGGAATCCTTGACTCCTTAGCCTTCTAGTTCATCAGACTTAGCAAGAGAAGAAGGACTGGACAGCTGACCACCGGCAGGGCTTCTGGAACTGTGGTTCTGGTCACAGCTACTGTGAAATGGGTCAGTGGAGGCTAAATTATGACCTCATCCTGGTTAGTCCTAGGTCTTAATCTACACAAAGCACTCTGTCAAGTGAACCAAAGAGGAGCCAAAGAGACTGATAGGGACTAATAATGTTATATTTTACTCTTTATATTTTTCAAAGAAACTTTAACATTACCTGTTCCTGGGTTAGATCTTAACATCAGAGAGGGAAGGTAGGAAAGCCACCATCTCTGCTGCCAGACAGTAGGACATCCATAGCATTGTGAGAACCGGATGAAGTTCAAGACACAGAGCCAGGTAATTGGCCAAACAAAAGACAATACTGCAACCCCACGATTTCTGGTCTGAAGAGGGAAAAGGTAAGAACTGAATACAATTGAACTAGCAAAGCAGAGAAGAAAAAAACTTGATTTTAGAGTATTTCAGAATTATCTGGAACAATGCTCTGATCGGTGTTCTTCATAGCAGACATAGTATTGTGTTCGGTGATTGGAGCACGTGAAAGGCTATGGGAAGTTTCAACACGAGTTTTAGACAGGGCTTCATCTTGGTGGGTTTCTCTGATTTCCCTCAACTGGAATTCCTTCTTTCGGTCCTCATCTCTGTTTTCTACTCCCTAACTCTCTTCGGCAACTCCACCATCATTATTCTTTCCCAACTGGATGCTCGGCTTCAAACGCCCATGTACTTCTTCCTCTGCCATCTGTCCTTCCTGGACCTCTGCTACACCACCAGCATTGTGCCCCAGCTCCTGATTAACCTCCAGGGATATGACAGAACCATCAGCTATGGAGGCTGTGTGGCCCAGCTCTTCCTGTTCCTTGCTTTGGCCTCCACAGAGAGTGTGCTTCTGG
The DNA here is from genome assembly GCF_011064425.1 of Rattus rattus. Lineage (NCBI taxonomy): Eukaryota > Metazoa > Chordata > Mammalia > Rodentia > Muridae > Rattus > Rattus rattus. The sequence goes on from NC_046162.1 coordinate 32,017,615, forward strand.
TGGTGATGGCCTTTGACCGCTATGCCGCTGTGTGCCGTCCACTGCACTACACGACCATCATGCACCCACTTCTCTGCCTCTCACTAGCTATTGTTTCGTGGGTAGGAGGATTCATGAACTCTCTGATTCAGACGAGCCTCATGATGGCAATGCCTCTTTGTGGACACCAACTGAACCACTTCTTCTGTGAGATGCCTATTCTCCTGAAGTTGGCCTGTGAGGACACAGAAGGAACAGAAGCCAAAATGTTTGTGGCCCGAGTTGTAATCTTGATTTTCCCCGTAACACTAATTCTGGGCTCCTATGTAAACATTGCTCAGGCAGTGTTGAAGACCAAGTCAATGGCAGGATGCAAAAAGGCGCTGGGGACTTGTGGGTCCCACCTTGTGGTGGTTTCTATGTTTTATGGTGCAGCCATCTACACATACTTACAACCCAAGGGCAGCTATTCTGAGAGCAAGGGCAAGTTTGTTGCCCTTTTTTATACCATCATCACCCCCATGCTCAACCCTCTGATCTATACCCTGAGGAACAAGGATGTGAAGGGGGCCCTGTGGAAGGTGCTAGGGAGGGCCACCAACTTGGGCTAGAAGAGCAAAGGACACAGCATAATTTGGTTTAACACTTCTTAGATTACAGACTCATCTTATCCTTGCAAAGCAGTTAGTTAGTACAAAATAAGCATCAACAGACATCGTGGGCTTGGTACTTCCTTGCTTTGCAGTGGGAGGTAGAGATCTCTTGAAATGCTTTGTAGTTCAGTGCCTATAGTCCATATGAAACAAGGAGTGAGAGCTGATTTGTTCAATGGTGCTTGGAAAATGGATAATGTCTCCTCTTGTAGAAAGAGGAGGCAGTCTCTAGGCCATCCTGGGAGGCAGAGAAGCATTATCCTGATGGCAGTGCCTTCCAGAGTCCTAGCATGGTGCCGTGCAGAATGCCCTGTCTACAAAGTCAAGAGGTGCATTAATGCCTGTGTTTCTAAATCCTTCCATCTTGCCTATGTCTCTTCATATCTCAGGAGCCCTTTTTAATGTCTATTGAAGTGGATACCCTTCTGGGATATTTGGAGAACATAAGGAAATAATTGTGGTGTGTTAAAGAGCACATAGAGGCCAGATATGAATGCTGCTTTTCTACCTGAGGTAGCATGCAATGTATTGGGGAGGCATTCTGTAATGAGGGGTGTCATGGGTTCCTCAGCTTCACAGTGTAGCTCAGAAATGCTGCTTGGCAGTGGGAAGATGATAATGTTTGTGAAAGAGAGACTAGAGAAACTAGAGAATAAATTAAACATCAGCTCAATCCGTATACACCACTGCTTTGTCTGGCTCATTCTTTCCAAAATTCTAGATTCTTCTGAATTACCTACTCTTACATCAGAGGTCATATAATGTACCTTTACAGAGTTATCTAGTCTATGGTAACTGTTCTCATTTTTAGAACTCTTGATGCAACTTAGGCCTTGTGTCTATAGAGCACTCTGTGTTGTTACATTTAATTATCTCAATGTGGAATATAGGCTAATTCCTACCTCACATTAGTTATATCTATCAAGAGACCAAATGCCAGATAATTATTTTGTGTTGTTATTTTCAGGTTGCCCAGATACTAAACAGAAATTTATCATTTAAATATGCCCTAGTTTGCTCTAAATTTTATCCACCTAGCTGCTACCTAAGATTCTGTATTTTATATTTACTAGCTCAGAGAACTAGCCAATATTGTACACAAATAAATGTGTTTTTTTCTGTATTTTGTTCATCAAGGTCTAAATAATTCAAGCATCTGTATAACCTAATAGAAAAAGGTATTTATTTGGATGTAGAATAGAATTTAATAAAATTGTTTTGTGGTTATTATGCTTTATTATTAAGCTTTCAGATAACATAGCAATTCAATTATATTAGTAGAAACATATTTTATATTCAAGAAATATGAAGAAGCCACTGGTGTATTTGGGTACACAGTCGTCCATGGCTTTCTACAAATTTTATTTTGTGAGAAGGAAATCACATTTCCATGGAAACCTACACCCCTTAGGATCTTCTCATCCAGGACAGTAGCTAATTGGTCATTAGAGAGCATGGATTCCCCAAGCCACTCCAGAGTCAGTTAGTGATTCTCAAGTCTCTCTACTGTGATAGAGATGGTTAGAGGCAACCTTCTTGCATTTGGTAGAATATTAACACACCTTTTGCTATTTCTTTTTCTGGTTTTATTTTATGCTTAGTTTGTTACTTTTTAAAATAAAATTAATTGTATATATTTGAGGTTCATAAAAGGATATTATGGGTTCCATAGAGGAGGTAAGGTCACCAGTATATAAAACATATTAATGAACCTGTCATCTTACAAGATACCTTTAATCACTTTTTTTAATCAGAGAAGATCTGATTACTAACAATTACTTATTGGACACAAGTATCTCACACAATACAACGTTATTAACTACATCACTGTTTTGTAATTATATATGCATACTTGCCCATTTTAGATATTGAAAATTTTTTATGCTTTGAGCCACATCTGATTTCCTCTCAGTTCACCACACATCGTTGGCTTTGTTTTATTTTCTGTGTATTTGATCATTGTGTGAACTTTCCTGGAAAAACCTATTTTTATTCACCCCCACAAAGAGAGCAGTAATAAACCAAAGAAGTAATTTCAGCCACATACAAATTAGCGAACCACTGATTTTGTTGGAGTTCATTACAGAAACTTGGGTGACTCAAAGGAAGCGGTGTTACTGGAGAATTCACTCTAGCATGGGTATCAACTAGTGAAAGCCACACTACTCAAGTTCTCTGTGCATCACATAGACAGATATACTATTGAGAAGTCCCCTCTTCCTGAGAAATTACTGTTTCAACAATCTCGGAGAGGAGATCCATGAGTCATGTAAGTTTCATGAGACTCTGAGTCTTGAGAGTTTCTTCTAAGTTTTATGAGCCTGGTGAGCTTCCGGTCTCCTCCTGTCGAGGAAACAACTACACAGCATTAACATAAAACACAAATTTGGATAAGCAAGCTAATGTTTTTCTTTCTATTTTATTTCACTTACTATAATGTCCTTTCAGCTTATCATATAGTAGTGTACAATAAAGTCTTTTTCTGAAACTCAATCATATTTCCTTACAAATACCAATCACAGATCCATTATCCATTAGACCACGGTGGATAGTAGGGCTGTTTCCATATCTTGACTGAGAGCAGGATTGCAGACATCTTGAAAAGGTGGTAATTTCATTTGCTTTCATCAACCCAGAAGAAAGATCTCTTCTTCTCTTTTTTTTTTTTTCAGAGCTGGGGTCTGAACCCAGGGCCTTGCGCTTGCTAGGCAAGCGCTCTACCACTGAGCTAAATCCCCAACCCCCAGAAGAAAGATCTCTAGATTCTCTGGTAGCTATATTTTATTTTTATATTTTAATGTGCATATGTGTTTTAAATTAAAATAATTCTTTAAAAATACATATAAGTATTTGCCTACAAATATTTCTGGGTGCCACGGGTGTCTAGTCCCCATGAATCACAAAAGGGGGCATCAAACACTCTGGAATTGGAGTTACAGATGCTGTGAGTCACCATTGGTGACTGGGTGTCAGGAATCAAGCCCAGCTCCTCTGTAAGACCAGAAAGTGCTCCTAACCACTGAGCAGCCCCTCCAGCCCCATTTAAAATTGCCTAAGGAACCACCATATCATTTTCTCCAATGTCTGTATCAATCTACATTCCTAGGTACAGGGCACAAGTTTCTACTTTTTTTCCATATCATTGCTAACACCTCTTATCTTGTCATAAATATCCATCCTAGAGAGTATAGGTAACATCCAAGAGTCATTTCAATATTTTGTCTTGGTAATTACCAACAGTGTATAGATTTCATATGTTTATTGGAAAATGCTTAATATCTTCTATGAAGTAATGGCCCGTGTCCACTTGAAAGATGGATTTTAGTTGTTCTTCTATTGTAAGAGTTAGTCATAAATTTGGGACATCTCCCTCTCACCAGTCATGTGGTTTACACATAACTTCCCCAGTCTGTAGGGCACCATTTACATTTGCTGATTTTTTTTGCACGTCAGAATGTTTTTCCCCCTAATATAGTACCATTTTAAACACCCATTTACTTATGTTTTAATTCTGAGCTTTCCTATGTAACCACAACACATACTGCCAAGGTCTATGCTGAGGAGATTTTTGTCTATGATTTCCTCCACCAGTTTTATAGTTTTGGTCTTACCCTTAGAGCTTTCATTTAATTTATTTTGACCTTTTCATATACCGTAATATATCAACACACATGTATATGCATGCATTTTTAGGACAAGTTTTTGTCCGCCAGACCCCAGAGCTGAGGACCGAACCCAGGGCCTTGTGCTTGCTAGGCAAGTGCTCTACTACTGCGCTAAATCCCCAACCCCTAGGGCAAGTTTTTGAAATATCATATTTGAGGCTGGAGAGAAGGTTCAGCTATTAAGAGCATTGATTGCTCTTCAAAAACAACCTGGGTTTGATTCTCAGAATCCACATGTAGGCTCGCGGCCAGTTGAATCTGATGTTCTTCTTGCCTCGTTGTGGTGCACAAACATACATGGAGGCAAAACATCCATATATAGCAATAAATAAACACATAATAATTTATAGGGTTATCATACATAAAGCTTAGTAAACATCACGAGAAAGGCAGTGGAAATATTGCAAGAGCCAGAGGACCAGAGTGACTGCTGTAATATCATGTTTTCTAGACAAAGCAGAGATGCTACATCCATGAAATCTCAACAACATGCTTGCCTGACAAAGGCCTACATAATGACAGCAACTAACATGCCAGTGTAGGTGAGGGAAGTCTCCAATATCTTAGGTTCACTCAAAGCAAGCAGCTGAAAGATTTACATAATTTAAAACTTTAAGACATCATAGAGGGCTGGAGAGATGGCTCAGTGGTTAAGAGCACTGACTGCTCTCCCAGAGATCCTGAGTTCAATTCCCAGCACCCACATAGGGGCTCACAACCCTCTGTAATGGGATCTGATGCCCTCTTATGGTATGTCTGTGGATGGCTATAGTGTACTCATAAAAATAAATCTTTAAAAAAAAAAAAGACATCATAGAAAAAAATTAAAGAAGACACCAGAAGATGGAATGATCCCCTGTGTTCATGGATCAGTAGAGTTAATATTGTAAAAATAGCCATCTTACCAAACTCAATCTATAGATTCAATGCACTCCTGATCTTAATTCCAACACAATTCTTCACAGAAATTAAAAAAAAAACAATCTTCAACTTCATATGGAAACAAAAAAATCCTCAGGATAGCTAAATCAATTTTGAATAATAAAAGAATTGTTAGAGAAACCACCATCTCTGATTTCAAGCTGTCCTACAAAGCTGTATACATTGTATAGCACTGTATTGAGAGCACTGTATCATAATAAAAATGGACACATGGACCAAGGAATTGAGTTGCCAACCGAGACATACTGTCACACAGTTGTGGACATCTTATTTTTGAGACAGCCAAAAATATACACTGAAGAAACTATAGCATCTTCAACAAATGGTTCTAGTCAAACTGAAGGTTGCATTCATAAGAATAAAAACCGACCCATATTTATCACCCTGTAAAAAACAACTCCAATTGGACCAAGGACTTCAATACAAGACCAGGCACCTGAATATGGTAGACAGGAAAGTGGGAACTAGGCTTGAATTCATTGGCACAGAAAAGGACTATCTGAAGAAGCCACCGGTAGCACAGGTATGAAGCTCAACTATTATTGATGGGACCTAATGAAACTGAAAAACTCTATCCAGCAAAGACCAGAATATTATACCCCTGGACGACCCGCTCTTTTCTGAAGGAAAACATAGGAGTAGTGGATCTGGGGGAAAGGGGTGGGGGGTGGTGGAGGCAGGGATTGAGAGGAATGGAGGGAGGGGAAACTGAAATTGGAATGTGCTGTATTAAGAGAAGAACATTTTTAAAAGATAAAACAAGAATAGCTGACAAACCCTTTAAAATGTTCAACATTCTTAGCCATCAGAAAGATGAAAATTGAAGCTACTTTTCAATTTCACCTTACCCCCATAAGCTTTAGAAAGTCCTTGAAATTAGCCAGTTAACACAGGGCTTACATCGTGCACCAAATGTCTTCCTGCTAAATCAGGAGATAACACGTGTGTGTCTATTGTTTTGATTGTTTTATACACTTCTGGGGCAGAATACCTTACAAAAGTAACTTAATAAAAGAAAGACTCAGGGGTTGGGGATTTAGCTCAGTGGTAGAGCGCTTGCCTAGGAAGCGCAAGGCCCTGGGTTGGGTCCCCAACTCAGAAAAAAGAAGAACCAAAAAAAAAAAAAAAAAAAAAAGACTCACAGTTTGAGGGTACAGACCATCATGACACCGATGTGGCAGGAACTTGAAGCAGCTGGTCTACCCACTTGGCAGTCCAGAAGTAGGTGCAGGAAAATGCCAGTTTTCAGGCTGCTCTTTCCTTTTTATCCAGCCTAACAATTAGAGTAAATTCTCATGCTCCAGTTCATCTAACTTTTAGTTCCTCACAGATAATTTCAGAGGCTAACCTAATCTGAGAATCCCACAAAGGCTTTCACAGAGACTTTTCTCCTACGTGATTCTAGATCCTGTAAGGTTGACAATCAGAATTAGCCATCACATATACTCATCTTACTTTCCTTCAAAAACCACATAATAAATCATATATACTTTAAAATAAAAATGTAAGTCTTATGAAGTGGAAGTAAAACTCTTCATGGATGATGTGATTTTCTGTGTAGACGATCTGAAGGAATCTAGACAGAGATGAGATCGGTTAGTAGCACCTGAGGAAACAGCATCAGTAAATGAATACATTGCATTTCTACAGCATCACCATATAAAAGCAGAAACAGGGGAAAAGAACAATACCATGTATTCTATTTTAAAAGAGAAGCATCCTTGTATAATCTAACAAAATATGTCTAGGATCTGTTTGCTAAAAGATCTGTGGAATAATCAATAGAATACATATAATGAATAGAGAGTGGTGTTTGGTTCAATGATCGAAAGATCCAGTGTGACAAAGATGCAAATTCTAGAAAAGTTACTCTTCACTTTTTATAATGCCAATCAATATCCAAGCATTTTTATTTAGATGTAAAAAGAATGAGTGGAATTTACATGGGAAGGAAAACAACTGTAGTAGTTGAAGACAATTTGGAAGAATGCCACAGTGGAAAAACTCATTGTATTTAGGAATTAACTATAGAGCAACAGAAAAAAAGCAGTATTGAAAATCAAGGAATGCTTGAGTTGATAGAACAAAAAGTTCCAGAAACAGAACCATGCCAAATGGTCACCTGATTTTTTTTCTAACAAAATTGATAAAGCATCCAATGGAGAGGAGACCATCTTCTTAACAAGTAGGATTGAAACATATTTTACTGTAATCAACCCAGTTTAACCATAGTCTATAAATCAGGTTATGTCTTCCTGAATTAGTTTAACTAATATGTTACTTAGAACATTATTTTTGTATTAAAACTAGATTGATCTGGAGTTGGGATGTGGCAGTTAAAAGTACTTAACTGGGGACTGGAGAGATGGCTCAGCAGTTAAGAGCACTGACTGCTCTTTCAAATGTCTTGAGTTCAATTCCCAGCAACCACATGGTGGCTCACAACCATCTGTAATGGGATCTGATGCTCTTTTCTGGTGTGTCTGAAGACAGTTACAATGCACTCACATGCATTAAATAAATAATATAAAATATTTTTAAAAATTAAAAAATAATTTCTGCTCTTGTAGAGGACATGGGTTCAGTTTCAAGCATTCACAAGGAGACTCACAACATCTGTAACTCCAGTTCCAGGACATCTGACACCTTCTTCTGTCTTCTGTGGGCACCAGTAACACACTTGGTAAACATACATACTTGCAGGCAAACATTTATGTATATACCATAAAAATAAACACATGTATAAAACAGATTGATCTATACATTTTTAAATTTCTGTTTCTAATATCCTTGATTTATTTTTCACTGAGTTTACCAAACTCAAATCAGTATATTGAGTAACTTTCTTTGTGTGCTGTCTAGATTAGTGAGAGTAGGAGAGCTACACTTGTTTAATGAAATTGAACAGAGCCAATCTGTTAGTTTGGTTGGGATTTATCATTAGAATAAGAGATGTTTAAAAACATATTAGATTGGTTTTATATTTTATTGTAAAAGGAAATTAGATTCTGATGCATGAGACACCATGAATAAACTTTGAATGCACCAAACTACGTACAATATGGTGCTCACAAAGCAATAAACATTGTTTGACTCCATGTATAGGAAGGATGTGCTCAGAGCTGCGGAATTTATAAAGCCACAGACTGACATTATACTCTGCAGTGGAGAGGGGAAGGAAAGAATTGGAATTTAATGTACTCAATTTTGAAAGACGAAAATCTTCTTAAGAGCTGTAGTAGCACAATAATATGACTATACTTAATGCGATCATGCCATATACTGAAAATATTTAAGTTGATAAATTTTGTCATGTGCATTTTATCACAATTGAAGTAAAAAATTATAAAGCATTCAGAAATATCAAAATTAGTCTGCCAAAAATACAAAAAAAGGTTTAGCATGATTATCATTGTTAAAAGTTACAATCTATACCATTGTTAAAAGTTACAAACTGTTGTTGAAGAAAATGAAATCCTACCTGAATGTGAAAACCAGCCACTTTCACGAGGGTGATGACTCCACACTGAAACTCTACACTAATTCCAATTATTCTTCTATATAATTGCATTAAGATCCCACCAGAGAGTTTCAATGGGCATTTTAAAAATCCTAACAATCTCACAGAGAAGAAAAAGAGCCAAAGTAGTAAACAAAGCTTTGGAAAAAATATTTGGAGAATTGGGTCACAAAACTGGACAGTATTGTGTAGATCTACAGTAATAAAGTCAGAGGGTGTTAACATAAGGGTAGATTGTAGATTACAGAACAGAACAAAAAAGAGAACCAGTTATACCCATGTTGAAATTTGGAATATGATAAAGAATCAGTCACTGGAGAAGGCTGCACATCTAATAAATGATGCCAGAATAATAAATTAACCTGAAAATTAAAAAAAAAATAACAGGAAGTTGAGCCAAGTTAAGTGTGAGAAGCAAGACACTAAAACTTTTGGAAGAACACAGATAATATTCTTTTGACAGGAAACAGAGGCTACTTGAAGATCAATGAGGGAGAGAGAATTCAATTCAGTTCAGTTCAATTCAGAGCAGTTCAGTTCAGTCCAGTTCGGGCTTAGAAAATTCTCAATCAAATAAGGATATCAAAATTTGCTTTTAAACATGATATATTGTCCTGGATTTCTTAGTCTTTCCACCAGTCCTGTTGCTAAGAATTCAGAGTTGTTAATTAGTGCATGGAATTGTGTTCCAAAAGAGGGATGGTGTAGTAGAAACCATGTCCCTCCCAGACCTCCTGTGCAGATCTCACCAGTCTACTGTTAGGGTTTGCTGTTTGCAGATCTTTTGGACTCATTGTTATTCAAGGGATTACTTGACCACTGTCTTATACATTTTTGTCCATCATCTGGCCACAAAGTATGTGTTCTTGTTCCTCTACATAGTCATTGTAGTATGCTGCTTTGCCACAGTTGTCGAATGAATGGTGCACTCCAAATCATGAGCCAAACCAAACATTTCTTTTGAATTTATTATCTCAGGAATTTGTCTTAAGAAAAGCAGAGAAGTAAACACAGCATCATGACAAAGACCAATGGGGACAACCTAGGAGAAGTCCAATAATATTGTTACACAAATAGTACACAGCCTTAGCTGTTAGCTTTAATGACTCAGTTCATTGGAGCGTTTTTCCATCCTTCATAATTGCACATAGTACTTTGTAGTATTGACATGAACAGTATGTAAAGTGAGGCCCAGTAAGATGACAATCTTTCAGTATGTTTTTTTTTCCTTTAGTCATCTTAAGCTCTTGAAATAAACTTCTGCACTTAGCACTTTGATTGTAACCTAGATGGTTAGACTTGGATTCCTTTGGAATCACAGGCTGAATTTTCACATTTGTTCTGAGTAAGACACAGAAATCATGTTTGCTTTAGAATCATCCCACTCAACGAACATATACCACACACCAGGCAGCTCACATGGAGAAGTACAGGTTATGCAGAGGTAGACGTATTAACATCTTACTGGTGGAGAAACTGCCAATACATTTTCGAGACAATAAAGGTAGGGGTGACACAGTTATTTTCTCCATGTTGAATTATAATTCCCCAAGTGGATGATGTAAAGATTTTGCTTTTTATTTTTCATTATTTATTCCTCAATAAATTCATGCAGGTACTCTTACATTACTTGTTGATAAAACTGGTATGTAAATGATTCTTAGTTATTTAATTTATTTAGTTATTAAATTTTATGTATGAGGAAACAGGAAATGACTGTTTAACTTGCATCAATGATTCACGTAAAGAAGAATAAAGGAATGCTATTTGGCGTGGTAGAAGACCCACAATGGCAGTACCTTTCACAAAGTTACTACTTGCTACTATAGATTATACTGTACTGTGCCCAAAGGGAGAGGACCATGAGTTCATTCTGTTTGTCTAGTTAGCTATGACTCTGCTCATGTCTCCTCATATTTCAGGGCTCATTTCCAACTTCCTATACACTTGTTTTCCTTCACTGATATTGAAGTCAAATGAAAACATCATGAACAAATGTACTTACCACAGCAGGTGGAGTTTCAGATAAGACGGCAGTTGCCCATTTAAAGGACAGCCATGTGGTTAAACCAGACCTGAATAAAAGGTGACCTCCACACCTTGTCAGCTGCTTGGAAATGTTGATTGTGAAACTTTGAGTAACAGAAAGGAGAAATTTTTTCCACTCAGGAAGAAGAGAATAGAGAAAAGTGAGCATAAAAAGTTAACAAGCTAGAGGAAGAGATAAGGGAAAGAATAAAAAGGAAGAGGGAGAGAGACAGAGACTCAGAGAGTGACAGAGACACGAAGAGACAGAGACACAGAGAGACATGGAGAGATAGGCAGACAGACACACATTTGTGGGCATGTGCGCACACACACATAAACACAAACACACACACACACACACACAGAGAGAGAGAGAGAGAGAAAGAGAGAGAGAGAGAGAGAGAGAGAGAGAGAGAGATTCCTCTGTTAGAGAATGACACTTTGGTCGTACTTCTTGAGCTTCATAAGATGTGTGATTTTTTCTTAGGTATTCCAAGCATTTGGGCTAATATTCATTTATCAGTGAGTGTGTTTTTTTATGACTGGCTTACCTTGCTCAGTATATTTTCTAGTTCCATTCATTTGCCTAAGAATTTCATGTAGTCATTGCTTTTTTTTTTCCAGAGCTGGGGACTGAACCCAGGGCCTTGTGCTTGCTAGGCAAGCGCTCTACCACTGAGCTAAATCCCCAACCCCCAGTCATTGCTTTTAATGGCTGAGTAGTACTCCATTGTGTAGTCATGCCACATTTTCTGTATCCATTCCTTTGTTGAAGGACATCTGGTTTGTTTCCAGTTTCTGGCTATTATACATAAGTCTGCTATGAACATAGTTAAGCATGTGTCCTTGTTATATGGTAGTGCATCTTTTGTGTATATGTCCAGGAGTGGTATAGCTGTGTCCTCAGGTAATACTATGTCCAATTTTCTGAGGAACTGTCAGATGGATTTTTAGAGTGGTTGTAACAGCTTTCAATCCCACCAATAATGGAGGAGAGTTCCTATTTCTCCACATCCTCACCAGCATCTACTGTAACCTGAGTTTTTGATCTTAGCCATTCTGACTGGTATGAGGTGGAATCTCAGGGTTGTTTTGATTTGCATTTCCCTGGTGATTAAGGGTGTTGAACATTTATTTATGTGCTTCTCAGCCATTCAGTATTCCTAAGTTGGGAATTCTTTGTTTAGCTCTGTACCCCATTTTTAATGGGATTATTTGATTCTCTGGAATCTAACTTCTTGAGTTCTTTGTATATATTAGATATTAGCCCTCTATTGTTTGTAAGATTGGTGAAATCTTTTCCCAATCTGTTGGTTGTCATTTTGTCCTAATGACAGTGTCCTTTGCCTTAGAGAAACTTTGCAATTTTATGAGAGCCCATTTGTCAATTCTTGGATCTTACAGCATAAGCCACTGGTGTTTTGTTTAGAAAAATTTTCCCTGTGTCTATGTGTTCAAGGCTGTCCCCCCACTTTCTCTTCTATTAGTTTCAGTGTATCTGGCTTTATGTGGAGGTGTTTGATCCACTTGGAGTTGAGATTTGTACAAGGAGATAAGAATGGGCCAATTTGCATTCTTCTACATGCTAACCTCCAGTTGATCTAGCACCATTTGTTGAAAATGCTATCTTTTTTCCATTGAATTGTTTTAGCTCCTTTGTCAAAGATCAAATGACGATAGGTGTATAGGTTGATTTCTAGGTCTTCACTTCTATTCCACTGATCTACTTGCCTGTCTCTGTACCAATACCATACAGATTTTATCACTGTTGCTCTGTAATACAGCTTGAGGTCAGGGATGGTGATTCTCCCAGAAGTGCTTTTATTGTTGAGGATAGTTTTGCTATTCTGTTTTTTTTTTTTTTTTTTGGTTTTTTTTTTCTTTTCTTTTTCTTTTTTCAGAGCTGGGGACCTAACTCAGGGCCTTGTGCTTGCCAGGCAAGTGCTCTACCACTGAGTTAAATCCCCAACCCCATGGGTCAGTCAATGTATAGTCTTTAGGTAGTGGCTTAGTCCCTGGAAGCTCTGGTTGCTTGGCATTGTTGTACATATGGGGTCCTCGGCCCTTCAAGCTCTTCAGTTCTTTCTCTGATTCCTTCAACGGGGTCCTGTTCTCAGTTCAGTGGTTTGCTGATGGCATTCGCCTCTGTATTTGCTGTATTCTGGCTGTGTCTCTCAGGAGAGATCTACATCCGGCTCCTGTCTGCCTGTACTTCTTTGCTTCATCCATCTTGTCTAATTGAGTGGCTGTATATGTATGGGCCACATGTGGGGCAGGCTCTGAATGGGTGTTCCTTCTGTGTCTGTTTTAATCTTTGCCTCTCTATTCCCTGCCAAGGGTATTCTTGTTCCCCCTTTTAAAGAAGGAGTGAAGCATTCACATTTTGATCATCCGTCTTGAGTTTCATGTGTTCTAGGCATCTAGGGTAATTCAAGCATTTGGGCTAATAGCCACTTATCAATGAGTGCATACCATGTGTGTATTTCTGTGATTGGGTTACCTCACTCAGGATGATATTTTCCAGTTCAACCATTTGCCTACGAATTTCATAAAGTCATTGTTTTTGATAGCTGAGTAATATTCCATTGTGTAGATGTACCACATTTTCTGTATCCATTCCTCTGTTGAAGGGCATCTGGGTTCTTTCCAGCTTCTGGCTATTATAAATAAGGCTGCTATGAACATAGTGGAGCACGTGTCTTTTTATATGTTGGGCATCTTTTGGGTATATGCGTTGGGAGAGTTTTAATGGCCTCTATTTCTTTAGGGATTCTGGGACTGTTTAGACGGTTTATCTGATCCTGGTTTAACTTTGGTACCTAGTATCTGTCTAGAAAATCATCTATTTCATCCAGATTTTCTGGTTTTGTTGAGTATAAGCTTTTGTAGCATGATCTGATAATTTTTTAAATTTCCTCAGCTTCTGTTGTTATCTCTCCCTTTTCATTTCTGATTTTGTTAATTTGGATACTGTCACTGTGCCCTCTGGTCAGTTCTGATAAGGGTTTAATCTATCTTGTTGACTTTCTCAAAGAACAAGCTTCTAGTTTTGTTAATTCTTTGTATAGTTCTTTTTGTTCTATTTGGTTGATTTCAGCTCTGAGTTTTGTTATTTCCTGCCATCTACTCCTCTTGGGTGCATTTGCTTCTTTTTGTTCTCGAGCTTTCAGGTGTGCTGCCAAGCTGCTAATGTATGCTCTCTCCAGTTTCTTTTTGGAGGCATTCAGAGTTATGAGTTTTCCTCTTGGCACTGCTTTCATTGTGTCTCATAAGTGTGGGTATGCTGTGCCTCCATTTTCATTAAATTCTAAAAAGTCTTTCATTTCTTTGTTTATTTCTTCCTTGACCAAGTTATTATCGAGTAGAATGTTGTTCAGCTTCCATGTATATGTGGGCTTTCTGTTGTTTTTGTTGTTATTGAAGACCAGCCTTAGTCTGTGGTGATCTGATAGGATGCATGGGATTATTTCTATCTTCTTGTATCTGTTGAGGTTTGGCTTGTGACCAATTATATGGTCAATTTTGGAGAAGGTACCATGAGGTGCTGAGAAGAAGGTATATCCTTTTGTTTTAGGATGAAATATTCTATAGATATCTGTTAAATCCAATTGGTTTATAACTTCTGTTAGTTTCTTTGTTTATTTTCTGTTTCCATGATCTGTCCATTGATGAGAGTGGGGTGTTGAAATCTCCCAATATTATTATGTGAAATGCAATGTGTGGTTTGAGTTTTAGTAAAGTTTCTTTAATGAATGTGGGTGCCTTTGCATTTGGAGCATAGATGTTCAGAATTGAGAGTTCATCTTGGTAGATTTGTCCTTTGATGCGTATGAAGTGTCCTTCCTTATCTTTTTAAATAATTTTTGGTTGAAAGTTGATTTTATCCAATATTAGAATGGGTATTCTAGCTTGTTTCTTGGAACCATATGCTTGGAAATTTTTTTTCCAGCCTTTTACTCTGAGGTAGTGTCTGTCTTTGTCCTGAAGTGTGTTTCCCGTATGGAGCAAAATGCTGGGTCCTGTTTATGTATCCAGTCAGTTAGCCTATGTCTTTTTATTGGGGAATTGAGTCCATTGATGTTAAGCGATATTAAGGAATAGAGATTGTTGTTTCCTGTTATTTTTGTCGTTAGAAGTGGAATTATGTTTGTGTGGCTATATTCTTTTGGGTTGGCTGAAATTAGGTTACTTTCTTGCTTTTTCTAGGGTGTAATTTCTCTCCTTGTGTTGGAGTTTTCCATCTATTATCATTTGTAGGGCTGGATTTGTGAAAAGATATTGTGTAAATTTGTTTTTGTTATGGAATATCTTTGTTTCTCCATCAATGCTAATTGAGAGGTTTGCTAGGTATAGTAGCCTGGGCTGGCATTTGTGTTCTCTTAGCATCTGTGTGACATCTGTCCAGGATCTTCTATCTTTCATAGTCTTTGTTGAAACATCTGATATAATTCTGATAGGTCTGCCTTTATATGTTACTTGACAATTTTCCCTTACTGCTTTTAATATTCTTTCTTTTTGTGTGCATTTGGTATTGTGACTATTATGTGACAGGAGGAATTTCTTTTCTGGTTCAATCTATTTGGAGTTCTGTAGGTTTCTTGTATGTTTATGGGCATCTCTTTCTTTAGATTAGGGAAGTTTTCTTCTATAATTTTGTTGAAGATATTTATTTATTAAGTTGGGAGTCTTTGCTCTCTTCTATAACTATTATCTGTAGGTTTGATCTTCTCATTGTGTCCTGGATTTCCTGGGTGTTTTGGGTTAGGAGCTTTTGTGTTTTACATTTTCTTTGACTGTTTTGTCAGTGTTTTCTATGGTATCTTCTGCCCCTGAGATTCTCTCTTCTATCTCTTATATTCTGTTGGTGATACTTGCTTCTATGACTCCTGATCTCTTTCCTAGGTTTTCTATCTCCAGTGTTGTCTCACTTTGTTATTTCTTTATTTTTTCTATTTCCATTTTTAGATCCTGGATGGTTTTGTTTAATTCATTCACCTGTTTATTTGTGTTTTCTTGTAATTCTTTAAGGGATTTTTGTTTTTCCTCTTTAACGTCTTCTACCTGTTTACCTGTATTGACCTGTATTTCTTTTAGGGAGTTATTTATGTCCTCCTTAAAATCTTCTATCATCATCATGAGACGTAAATTTAAATCCAAATCTTGTTTTTCTGGTGTGTTGGAATATCCAGTATTTTCTTTGGTGGGAGAACTGGGATCTGTTGATGCTAAGTAGCTTTGGTTTCTCTTGCTTAGGGTCTTGAGCTTGCCTCTTGCCATCTGGTTATCTTTGGTCTTGCTGTTTCTGACTGGAGCTTCTCCCTCCTGTGATCTTATGTGTGTCAGCACTCTTGAGAGACCAGCTCTTTGTGCAAGGAATTTGGGTCCCAAGTGCTGTGCCACAGGTTCTACTCTGGGGCACAGACAGAAACCCTCATCCAAACTTTTTACCAGCAAGTGTTCATTGTAACGAGGCATTGGTCTGGTTCGAAGCCTCTCCCTTCACTATCAATACTTGATCTTCACCAGGACTCCTCTTAGATATTCTGTTGTTGCCCTGTGTCAGAAGATCCTGCAGCTTTGGATCTGTAGGACTAGTTCCTTCATGTGCCCCTGCAGTTCACAGAGGGGGTAGATGTTGGAGTTGGCTAATTCAGAACCCTGGATCTGGGCTGAATTGGGTGTTGCTTCTTTTCTTGGTTGCCCCATCTGGGGTGAACAGGTGTTCATTTATGTCTTCTCTAGAAATGCCATGCACATAACCACTCTAAACTATTCTGTAAAGGCGTGGCTATTGTGGAAAACTAGAACCACTCTATTGCCTAGCCACTTCCCTTCTGGGCATATGTCTAAAAAAAACCATTATCTCTAGAAAATATGAAAATATGTCACCAACATATGATAATTGTGAGCAAATTAATCATAGGATCTATTTAAATGAAGTATTATTCAGCACTATATAAAGAACCTTCTTATTTAAAATGCTGATTAATCTAAAAAATGTATACTACATGAAATAAGCCAGACACAAAAATACAAACACCATATAACGTCACTTTTATGTGCAAAGTCAAACTTATAAAAGTAAGAGACAGAAATGTGATCACGAAGGAGGGGCTGGGGACATCAGGGATGATATTTCTATTAGTATTTTATTTTTATTTTATACACATTTATTTAAAAATGTGTTTTGCTTCATTTATGGCTGATGAGGGTGTCAGGTCGCATAGTATTGGAGTTACAGACAGTTGTTATCTGCCATGTACTTGCTGGGAATTGAACCCAGGACCTCTGGAATAGCAGCCAGTGCTCTCAGCCATCTCTCCAGTTCCAAGAGATGATACTGATCGAAGTATATATTTGTATACATACAGGTAAGTTTAATTATCACTGTTAACCTATTTTGTTGTTGCTTGGACACAGGGGTTCACAACAGAAGACTTTTTTTCTAGTTTTTCTCAACACAGAATTGTTACTGAAGCAAACCATTCCATTTTCTACAAAGTACAGGATTTTCTAAGGTGTGGTATGAGGGCAACAGGCTTGTATAGCTCGAAGTCCCAGGGAAGTAATGACTCTTACAATAAAAATGTGACTTATGTATTTAATACCTGTTGGGTTTTAAACATGCAAAAACTATGGGGATATTGTCTCAATGAGCCCAAAGATGACCTTTAAAAATCTATATTGATTAGGTTAGCAGGTTGCAAACACAATTTTCTCACTGACAATTTAGGAATGGTACTGAAAATAGAGAGACAGAAAGTCGTGTACATGTTACATGCATTGAAAATGTTATATTCAACACACTCTGGGGAGGCAAAATGAAAGCAAAAATAAAACAAACAAACAAACAAAATAAACAACAGCAATTTTGTTTTTGCTAAAGTAACTACACTTATTTCCCTGTTTTTACTACATGTGTACAGGTGTTATTAAAACGTATGAAACGCCAGGCATACTGAAAGTCTGGATTCTTAGACCTTTCCTGAGATTCAAGCAGAAGCAAGGTCTTTGTCCTGGTATCATTCCTCAGAGTTTTTCCTGTTTTGAAAGGCCTGTCTTAAATACCGTAGCTCCCTCTAGTGGTTCGAAGTCTCTGCGAAACAGTGCTATGTAGGCGGTTGACCTATCTTGCTGGAATCTGCAAGGCTTCTCTCTCCAAAAGTAGATGTGGACCAGAAGCCTTGAGAAACTCTGAAATTTCTAACCACCACTCGGCAGCATGATATTCATTTCACAAGATTAATTCTTATCACAATAAAATGTTATTGCATTAATTACATTCACCATGCGCAACCACTGTTACCATCCATTCCTGAACCTTCTCTTTTATATTTGTTTTTTAAAATATTTATTTTAAACTTTATTGCTTAACAAGATATTGCAAATAAGATATGATCACACACCAGAATTAACCAGTCCTAAGGACTACACAACTCAACAAACTTCTATATGGCTAGAACAGTCATTCGGAATGGAAATTGTGGAGCTTCGCATTAAATATAGACTTCTACTGTCGGATACATTTTTATGCATTTATCCATCACCCAAATGAAAAAAAAAATCTATGGCTGTCAAAACTAGAAAAGCAATCAATTAACTTTATCTCCTCTTTCATAACTACTGTCCATCGCACTTTCATCAACCCAAACTGAAACTGTTTTCATGAAAACACCAATTCTCCTGCCCACTCTACCACCCATAACCACCACTTTTCTTCCTGTCCCCATTGAGTTTCTTTGTTCTAGATAGTTAATATGGGTGGACTTTCATACACTAGTGTTGCTAGCGTGTAGAGTCACTTCCCAAAACAAAACAAAACAAAATTCTAAATTATTTCGCATGCTGGTTAGTTTAGTCAACTTGACGGCAACTAGAATCATGGGGAAGAGGAACTTTCAGTTGTCGAGCTGTCTCCATTAGACTGGTTCGTTGTTGCCTGTACCCTGGAGAGCTCTCTGCCTGACCTCACCCTTGAGGGTGAGTTGGTGCAGACTCACAAAGGAGATGAGAAATACTGCAGCAAGCAAGCAGTCTGAGCACTGATGGAAGCTCCTTTAACACCCTACACTCACACCCTCATTGGTCCTAAGAAAACGTCTCTTTTGAATAGCAGTTCCTGATTGGCTGGCATTCTTTGCACTAGCAATCTTTGGTCTCTCAGGCAGTCCTCAATTAGGTTCTCTTGCAGGAGATGCTTTTGCAGCTACACAGCCTTTACATAGAGGCAGCCCTACAGTTTCTGCTACATAATGTGGGACATTTTATTGGTTGCTGTTTGTTATGGGAGGGTCCAGTCCACAATGGGTGGCGCCATCCCTCAGAAGATGGTCCTAGCTGTTAAAGGAGTAAGGAGCATTCTTTTGTGGTCTCTCTTTCAGTTCCTGCCTCTAATTCCTAGTCGTGGACTATGATGGGGAGGTGTAAGCCAAACGATGCTTTCCTCCCCAAACTGGTTTTGGTCATGGTATTTTACCGCAGTGGTGGATGAAACTATGATACTGTGTGATTGGGTAGTTCCACTTCTGACTCTTTAACTTAAAATCACGTTCTAGTTTCGTTGTTGTTTGTGTGTTTTTGTAGAGTTGTAGGAATGTATTACACATTCTGAATAGTAATCTGCTGTCTAATATATGATTTAAGTTCCTTTTTCTCCCATCTATTGGGGATGTAGCTCACTGGCAGAGCACTTGACCAGCATCATACAGTATGTGTGTTATACTTATTGATTTGTGTGTGTAGAACTAAACTTCCTTCCCTGGGATGAAACCACTTGGTCTTGATGTACAGTATTCAATTTGCAGGATTTTTTTTTCTTATCTTTTTCATTAAGGACTAGTTGTATCTGTGTTCATCAGAGAAGTTGGCCTATAGTGTTGCTTTTTGTTATGCCCTTATCCAGTTTTCGTATAAGGTAATACTGGCATTGTAGAATGAGTTTGATAATGTTTCTTCCGGTTCTATTTTGTGGAATAATATAAGAAGAATTAATGTTAGCTCTTTCTTGAAAATTTATAGGAGTTGGAGAAATGGCTCAGCTAGTGAAGTGTCTCCTGCACAACCATGAGGACCTGAGTTCAGATCTGCAGAACCCACAAAGCCAGGGACTATGGCATGCATTTGCAACCCTGGTGCTGAGAACAGGGACAGATCTGTGGAGCCAGCCAGCCAGTCTAGACAATTGGTGAGCTCCAAGCTGAGTGGGGAACCCTGTCTTAAATTGAAAGAGGAAGGCAGCTGACATTGGCACAGCCAGTACTCCCCTGAGATTCTATTGGTAGGAAGACTTAATTACTGTTTCAATATTATTGCTTATTGGGGGCCTATTTACAGTATTTACATTTTCATGGCTTAATTTGGCAAGTTGTATATATTAGGAATTTATTCATTTCTTCAGATTTTCAAGCTTTGGGGAATATAACTTTTGAAAGTATTCCTTGGGACTTCCCTGGAGTCTGAAGTCTATTCCTCACCCCCTCTAATTTTATCAATTTGTGTTTCTTCTCTATTTCTTTGATTAGAGTTGGGAGTTATCTGTCTTGTTTATCATTTCAAAGAAATGATTTTGTTGCTGTTTTCTCAAAACAGGGTCTCATATTGTAACTCTAGTTGCCCTGGAGTTTTTATGTAGACCAGGCTGGCCCTGAACGCACAAATTTCCCCTGCCTCTGTCTCCTAAGTGATGGGATTAAAGGCATGCACCACTATGCCCAAACACAGAAACAATTAATTAATTAGTTAATTTTTTTAATTTTACATCCTGACTGAAGTTCTCCCCTTCTCCTCCCAGCTCCTTCCCTATCCGGCCTCCCCACCCACTCCTTCTCCACAGAAACAATTTTTGATTGATTCTGTGTCATTCTTTGAGTCTCTAGATAGTCATTTCTTCTCTATTCTTTATTGTTCTGCTGTCCACTGAATGTAGCTTAGCTTCTGTTTATCTGGAACAATCATCAGTGGGTCATTTGTCTGAGATATCTCTGATTTCTCAATGTAAGCATTTATTGCTATAAACAACACAGCACATTCTTAGCTGTATCTCAAAGGTTCTAGTAAGTTGCATTTTTTTAAATTTGATTCTAAGAAGTTTAAAGTTTTTTCCTGACTTTTTCTACAATTATGGATTGTCCGGTCTCTAATTATTTACATAGTTTCTATTGTGTTTTCTAATTTTATTCTATTGTGATCCGTTAAAATATAAGGACCTGTTTTAATTCTTTTGTATTTGTTCAGGCTTGCTTTGTGGTCTCTAATGGCATCTATGTTTTATTTGTTTATTTGTTTATTCTTGTGTAGGGGTGTTTTGCTTGTCTGTGTGTCTGTGTACCACGTATACCCTGTGTAACAGGGATAGGGTTAGGGTTGGGGTTAGGGTACAGTACCCATCAAGCCCAGAAGAGGACCTAAATACTTTGGGATACAGAGGTGAATGATGGGGTCTTAGCTACTGAGCCATCTCTCTAACTTCTACTGGGATCTATTTTAGAGACTATTCTTTGACCGCAGAGAAAAATGTAAATTCTGCATCTGTTGGACACAGGGTTCTATAGATATAATAATCCAATTGATTCAAATCATAGTTTAGCTCTGAAGCTTCCTTGTTGAGTTTCAGTTTTAAGACCTATCTTAAGGGGAGGGCGGGACTTTGAAGTCTTCCACTTTTACCTTATCTGGTTCAATCTGGTCTATCAGTCCTTCAACATTTGATTTATAAAAGCAGCCACTCTGACAGTCAGTGCACAGATATTTACAGCTGTTATATCCTCCAGATGAATTTTTCTCTTTATTAATACCGGTGCTTGTCTTTACGCTCAGGAGTGGCTTTTGTTCTGAGTCTGTGTTATCATAGACAGTCACAGCCTGCCGCTCGCTTGCATTTAATCAGCATACTGATCGCCATCTTTTGACTCAGCGTGCTGTTGCCAGTAAGCTCCATTTCTTAGAGATAAGAGAACTCTCTGACCATTGAATCCACTTCTCTGCTTTCTTTATGTCCTAAATGGCTTTTTTTAAAAAAAACTTCATTCATAGGCTTATTTGAATGCTTTATGGAATCGTGGTTTCTCTTATAAAGTAATGTTTTGCTGGCCTTTCAGCTACCTCGTTATCTTTGGTTTCTGCTACTGAAGATTTGTGAGCTCCCCCCGTGTGTGGTAATGGCTTTTTCTCTCTATTTTTTTGTGTCTCTTTGTTGTGTTTGGTTATCTGTTGGGATGAATTCTCTTCCTGCTTCTTTTGCTTACCCCCCACTGTTTGTGTTTGTTTTGCTTTGCATATGTACTGCTCAGTGATCTTCACTTGACTGTAGGTTCCCCACTGCCACACGGAGGGAAGCTGACAGAAGTAACGAACACAGTGATTTGACAACAGTCTCGTGTTGGCTTGCCTTGGAAAACAGCACGTATTTCACTGTGTTCCTGAACACTTTCAGAAACAACACCAGAGGGTACTGTTTTCAGGAAAAAAATGTGTTTTTATAGAGTTTTAATCCTCAGTAATGAGATAATAAAAGAAGGAAAGAAAGGAATGGAGAAAGTGTGAACGTTCAGCCAAGAATAGATTAGAGGCGTGAGATATAGCGGAGAAGGCATTGTATAGTAGGCTCAGAAGAAGAAAGGGCACCCATAAAGCTACCCAGGTGAGAAGCAGGACAAAATACAATGAACAATAAAAGCACAGAAGGATACATGAAAATAGAAGAAATTAAAAGCAAAGCATATTAGTTTTTTTCTCCTGGTGGTGTGATAAAAATAGCCTGACAAACTCAATTTAAAGGAGGAAGGTTTTATTTGGGTCACAGCTTGAAGGTATAATCCATCATGGTGGTGGGAGTGGGAGGTGGTTGGTCACACTGAATATATAATATAATATAATATAATATAATATAATATAATATAATATAATCCATCATGGTGACAGGAGCAGGAGTTGGTTGGTCACATTGCAGCCATAGTCAAGGATCCGAGGGTAATAATTGTCAGCGGTCGGTTCTCTTCAATCCCACTGCATTTGAGACCAGTGCTAAGACTGAGTTGTTGTGGGACAGGGTCTGATGCACCATATGAAGTTCAGGTGCTACTTTTCTTTTATAAGTCAGTAAAAAAAAATAAGTCCTCTCTCACTCTTAAAAACACTCTCACCACTGTACATGGTTATTTGTGCCATTTATATTGAATATACAATAAATAAGACCCAGTAGAGTAATAATGTTTCAAGTATTTTGAATCCTTCCCTTCATGGTTTTATGGCCTTCTGGATGGAAGAAAGAGTTACTGCACTTATCACTTTTAATTCAATGATCCCATGATGATGCCTGTCTCTCCTTATACTGTGAGCATCCTTGGAGTCAGAGACAGCATTTTCTACTGAAAAGATGGTGCCGCCCATCCCCCATCACACACCTCAAATGCATTATCACTAATACTCAAACAGTGGGACTTTATAGGTCTCACTAATATTATTTTACTGATGAGGAAACTGAGGTTGACAAAGGTCAAGAAAACTTCTGAGTTAATACTCGGTTTGTAGTGAGAGATCTAATTTCCTCAGTGGTTATGGATTAATGTTAATTGTCAGCTTTATTCCCACACTATGTAAAACAGCTTAACTGTTCAAAAAATAACTCTGGAATACACTGACAAAATATACTGTTTTTTTTGTTTATAGCAATTAAAATGACACAAAATAAACACTAAAACATTAAGCAGTATATGTTAATCACATATGTAAATTATATATAATCATCAAGCTTTTCATGAAGGAAATTAGATAACTGGATCAGTGATAAACACAGACAAGAACATGAGCATGATGTGAAGCTTCTAGAAAGGAAACACTTTCAGTGTGCGTTAGAGGTGGGACTGACTGGTGAAGAGCCGGCCATCAAGATTGGGTTTGGACCACTGAATTGAGTATAGGACCCCCGTTGAAGGAATTAGAGAAAGAACTGGAAGAGCTTGAAGGGGCTCGAGACCCCATATGTACAACAATGCCAAGCAACCAGAGCTTCCAGGGACTAAGCCACTACCTAAAGACTATACATGGACTGACCCTGGACTCTGACCTCATAGGTAGCAATGAATATCCTAGTAAGAGCACCAGTGGAAGGGGAAGCCCTGGGTCCTGCTAAGGCTGAACCCCCAGTGAACTAGACTGTTGGGGGGAGGGTGGCAATGGGGGGAGGGTGGGAAGGGGAACACCCATAAGGAAGGGGAGGGGAAAGGGAATAACACTCGAAATGTATATAAGAAATACTCAAGTTAATTAAAAAAAAAAAGAAAAGAAAAGAAAAAAAGATTGGGTTTGGAGTAGAGGGAATATGAGAAACCCATGCAGATTATAGACACAATGGTGGGACTGAATTATGAAGATTCTGGCTACAGCAGCTTGATTTGGCTATAGTATGGGGAACTGGTGGAACTAAGGACTGTAAGACAGACCATGGGGACCCAGTCAGTTGGTTATAATCACCACATTGGAAATCATAGATCTCCACAGCCACATTTAGAAAGTAATTCTTACATAGGAGCCTCTTGATTCATTATAATTGCCATACTGGGGCTCAAAGATCTCCAAGGCCACACTCAATAAACACTTTTTATTTCTGTAGAGTCTCTCAGTGGATTATAATTGCTACTACAGGGCCCAGATGTCTCTAGAGCCACACTTTGTAAACAATAACTGTATGCTGTTATTATGGAGATGGGGCAACATCCCCAGGGAATGTGTGATGCACTGAATCTTAGGGTCATGAGGTGGTTTGACAATGTACCAGCTCCTCCCTGTTCTCAGTTGGTTAGGGCAAGTGGAGGGTGCACAGGGAGAATGCTGCTATCTTCTAAATCACGACTCACAGCAACGTCTCTGCTGGGATAGAAGGTATGTGATCATGATTTCTCAAGGCCCTTACCCAGGGTCTCTGCCCACAAAACCAAGAAAAGCTTCTCTTCCTTGAACATCTCTAGTTATAGACCGATCCAATTTGGTCTCCTATTGACTTTGAAGCCAATAGAATCAAGGATAGTAATGAACTTCAATTTGCCGAGGTTAGGTGCTACTTTATCTTCAAAGTTAAAAACTAGAAAATCAATATTCTGTTATGAAATTGGCATCAGGTTCCACTATTGCTAATTATTTCATTGAGGCATGGAAAAGTAAAGATTTACTTTCTTTTAATATGATAGCTAAAATTACTACTACATTACTGAAGACATTCTAGGGAATCACAAAACACCTCTAATTCTCAAATCTTTTGAGTGTGTTTAAATATACATTACTAGACAGTTCTGCAATATTTGTTTCTTGGTTGTTGGTTGTCTTTTTTCTAAATAATTTTATTTTTCTTGGATATTTTATGTATTTACATTTCAAATGTTATCCCCTTTCCTCCCACCCCATACCTCCTCCCCCTGTTTCTATGAGGATGCTCCCATTCCCTCCCACCCACTCCAATCTCAGTGCCCTGGCATTACCATACATTGGGGAAATGACCCTTCACAGGATCAAGGGCTGTTCCTCCCATTGATGCTGGACAATGCCATCCTCTGCCACATATGTGGCTGGAGTAATGGGTCCCTCCATGTATACTCATTGGTTGGTGGTTTAGTCCCTGGGAAATCTGGTGAGGTTTGGTTGGTTGATATTGTTGTTCTCCCTATGGTGTTGCAAATCCCTTCCACTCCTTCAGTTTTTTTTCTCTAACTGCTCCATTGGGGTCCCCTTGTTCAGTCCAAGTGTTAGCTGCAACCATCCTCATCTGTATCTGTAGGGATCTGGCAGAGCCTCTCAGGAGACACCCATATCTGTTTCCTGTCAGCAAGCACTTCTTGGTATCAGCTATAGTGACTGGGTTTGGTGGCTGCATATGGGATGGTTCCTCAGGTAGGGGCAGTCTCTGGGTGACTTTTTCTTCAGTCCCTGTTCCACTTTTTGTCCCTGTATTTCCTCCCATGAGTATTTTGTTCTCCCTTCTAAGAAGGACTAAAGCATCCACATTTTGGTCAAATGACCTGTGGATTTTTTTTCTTAGGTATTCTAAGCTTTTGGGCTAATACCCACTTATCAGTGAGTGCATACCATTTGTTTTCCTTTATGACTGCGTTACCTTACTCAGGATGATATTTTCTAGTTCCATCCATTTGCCGAAGAATTTCATGCAGTCATTGTTTTGCAAAAGGTTTTACTAATGATATTCTTCCTTCCATCCACACATCCATCCACCTGCCTAAGAATACACAGCACATTAAAAACATTCTCACTTGCATCTCTTTTTCTACAACTGCTTAAAATTAGGAGAAGAAATACCCCTTTAATAAAATGTGAATTTGTTGGTTTAGAATAATCTTAAGACCTTTCTGAAGCTCGACTCCTAAACAGCTAAGGCGCTAGTATGCAAAGTGAACTGTAGACATCAGCACTAGGAGACAAAGATGAGAGGTGTGGCTTCAGGGGCTGTTGATCAATCAAGGGAGGCTTGTAGGAAGAGTGTGCAGCAGAGGTAAACCTATTCTAGACCATGTCAATGTTCCATGGGTAGCGCCAGGGAAAACAGGCACCATGTTAAGTAATTTAGACTTTGAGTGTCCAGTGAAGTGAGTTGGCCCAATCCTTGGTTATCTGATTTTACACTACAAATGTTGTGAATTTTGGCTGATTAGGGATCTTGAGCACAGTATTCAAAGCTTATGCAGTAGGATGGGGTAATGGTCTAATTTCTAGTAAGACAGAGATGGTATCCATATTAGGAGATAAATAAGTTTGTAGAAAAGGTAGAAATAGAAATTGGATACAAGGATGCTTTGATGCCTGGGAGGTTTGATATGGAGCTAACTTAATCTCCCAAACACTGAGAGAGGTGCACATGTAGGCTTAATCAAACAAAGGGAAGTTATACTCAAACTTTAAGTCCCACAGCACAGCAATGAACGTGACTAGAAGGAACTTACGGAATCTCTGCCTTAGCTCCAATGAGATACAATTAAATGAGATATCTCTTAAATGTTGTTCTACTATAGGCTGGTGATGCCATTAAATTAGTGGACTCATGGAAAATGTAATATTAAATGTTGTTGTACAAATTTGGACACACTTTCTGATAAAGGTGCGTTCACTGGCAGATCATGCATGGCTAGATGCATTCACAACTCAGAAACAAACACAGGGCTAAGCACAGCTGACCACAAACAGCTGCATAACAAAATCGAGCACTTGTATATATTTCTTTTTACATCATCTCTGAATTTACCTTGCATAATCTGAAAGTGCAGGCCAGTATTAGGCAGGGGGATATCACTTCCTGTCCAGGCAGTCTGTCTTCAAACTGATTCATCTTTGTTTCAGTTTTTCTCCATACTAAACCACAATCTATCCAATCTGTCTTCCCGATCCCATTGATTGTGATGAGTTTTAACCTTTTGAGAACAAAACCAGTTGGATGTATTTTCCATGTGAGAAATCACCAAGTGGGGATGCACTTACCTGGAAGCCTTTTTGCAACCTGAAACTCAATCACCCACACCCATTTCTCAGTCAGCACGCACTTGGGTACTATACTGAAGCAATCTACTTTCTAAGTTGTTAAAGCTGGCCTACTACCAAGCACATGCATAGCCCTTAATATCCCTGTCATTAAGAACCAGTTGTACTCACCCATCATCACTTCATTCTCTTACTGAGATGAGAGTTTGGGGCATTATGAAAGGAGACAGATGTTGCCAGAGTGTCATCTTCTCTTGTGGAATGTGGATCCCACTAGTATTTGCATTTTCCTAAGAAAGTCTATGTTCACCTGTGTACACTCTCATGGGACTTTCCCACACCTCACACATATGTGTATCATGTCCCCATAGAAAGCTCTGTGTTGCCTAATTCCTCTTTTAGGGTGACTGGGATCACAGCCTACATGTAAATCTAAGAATAATGTGTAGTCCTCCCTGAGACCCATCCTTGGAATCACATAGAGAACTTTCGATTGTTTTTAAAGAACTCCCAGGAGAGTTTCCTTTTTGAATGTCCATCTGTGGATGTGAGGAAACAGACTTCAACAAGTGCTCTGTGAAAGGAATGGAAAAAGGGTCTCTGAGAGGCAAGGAAGGTCCTATAATTACAGCCAATGGTGTATAAATTATAAGCTCAAGAACAGTGCATGGAGAAGAAGGTAAGCTGTGATAAACACAGAGTTTGCTTTACATCTATCTTTCTATCTATCTATCTATCTATCTATCTATCTATCTATCTACTTACCTACCTACATATCTATTTATGTGTGCACATGCACATGTGTTTGTGTAAGTACACTGAAGCTTGCACGTGGAAATAGAGAACAGCTTGCAGAAGTCAGTCCTGTCCTTGCCCTGTGTGGAACCCTGGCTCTCTCACTGGCCATACCCATGTGTTTAGAGGATGGGTTTCTGCCAAAATGTCTATCTCCTTCCTTCTAACTAAGCTTCTAAGTTTCATTCTCAGACACTAAATTGATTCAAGGAATATGAAAAGGCAGATCTTAAAGTCTAGAGAGGAAAAAATAACTCTTTCAGATAAGGCCGGGGATGGTTTTCCTAGCTACATTTTTAAGTGAAATATACTTGGTAAATTGTGATTTGTAATAAGAAATTTGTTGCTAACCAGTTACCACCTAACTGTCTGAACTTTTCTCAATCCTTTGCAACAGATGCTGCCAACGGTGGGAGGCTTCCCAGGGTTGGCACACCGACAACACCCGGAGTGATGGATGGGAACAGAGGAGTGCTCAGAGGAGAGACACATGATGTCAACCTTGTTAGGCTTCAGTCCGTATCTGCAGAATCACTCCACCTTCCAGAAAGAGAAGAGGAACAATCAAAACAGCAGAAAGCGAAACACTAACGCTACATTCTACATTCTGTTTTACCTCTTTATGTTTTAATTTTTAGGGACCATATGCTACAGAAATACTCCCATTAGTCAGCCACACGCAAAGGTCCACATTGGCTCTCCAGGTCAGTGCATTTGGAAGCTAACCTCATGCTGTGAGGGAGGTGACAGTTACATCACCTTTAGACAAGGAGGGCTGGGATTGCGGCCAAAGGAATCCCCCCAAATGCTTGAGTGGTAAGAACAAAATTAGAGAACATATAAGAAGCAGGGCCAGAGTTCAAACAAAATCCATTCACTCCTGACTTAGTGACCTCCTTTCTAAAGAGGAAAAAATACTGGAAAAGTGGAATTTGGTAGTAAAATAGAGAACGTGAGGCGTGGTTCTGGAATGTTTAGGGAATCATGGGGATAAAGCTTTAGCATACACTGCTCAGCAGACGTTCTGCGTGAATGTCCACTCTTTTCCCAAGTGAAAGGCAATGGGGACTTTCAATGCCAGTTTATGGGAAGGCTTCATCTTGGTAGGCTTCTCAGATTTCCCTCAACTAGAGGTTTTCTTCTTCGTCTTTATTCTAGTTTTTTATTTGCTAACTCTCTTTGGCAACACCACCATCATTGCTCTCTCGCGGCTGGATGTCAGACTGCACACACCCATGTACTTTTTCCTCTCCCATCTTTCTTTCCTGGACCTGTGCTATACCACAAGCACCGTACCGCAGCTCCTCATTAACCTCTGTGGGTTTGACAGGACCATCAGCTATGGAGGCTGTGTGGCTCAGCTCCTCATTTTCCTTGCCTTGGTCTCCACAGAGTGTCTGCTCCTGGGGGTCATGGCCTTTGACCGCTATGCTGCTGTGTGCCGTCCACTACACTACACGACCATTATGCACCCTCAGCTATGTCAGGGACTGGCCATCTCCTCCTGGGTGTCTGGCCTTGTGAACTCTGTGATTCAGACAGGACTTGTTTTGGCCATGCCCCTCTGTAACCATCGGCTGAATCACTTCTTCTGTGAGATGCCCATATTTCTGAAATTGGCTTGTGAAGACACTAATGGAACAGAGGTGAAGATGTTTGTGGCCCGAACAATAATCTTGATCTTCCCTGCTGCACTGATTTTGGGATCCTACGGACACATTGCCAGGGCAATTCTGAGAATCAAGTCAATGGCTGGGCGCAGAAAGGCCTTTGGGACTTGTGGGTCCCACCTCATTGTGGTTTCTCTGTTTTACGGCTCAGGCATATATACATATCTCCAACCCATCCACAGATATTCAGAGAATGAGGGCAAGTTTGTTGCTGTTTTTTATACTATACTCACCCCCATTCTCAACCCTTTAATATATACTCTGAGGAACAAGGATGTGAAGGGGGCTCTTTGGAAGGTCTTGGGAAAAGCACAGACTTAGTGTAAAAGGAGGAAGCAAGACAGTTCACTGTCTGTGATACCACTCATAATCTGAAACCCACATTTGAGGGCCACTAGCGACAAGCTAACACCCCCCAGGGTCCCAGAACTATTAATCTGGGATTTTGGAAGTGGCAGGAGTCTCTTGCAGTGATTTCTAGGTTAGTGTATAAGGTCCCTGTCTAAGAGAGGAGGAGCTGATCTATTTGGCTACTTTCCAAAAGAATACTAGGGAAGGCTCACATTTGAACTGTAAGTAGAGATAGGCACTAAGTGTTTCTAAGAATGAAGGCATAATTACACATGACATCACCTTTTCCAAAGTCATTGATTCCCAGTGTGATGTCATGTAGATGACCCTTCACTCAAAGTCATAGGGCATGAATTCATGACTGGTCTTCCAAATAATTACCATGCTATATTCCTGAACACCTTAGGTTCTGTTTTTACGTTTTCTGATAGTAGTTACCCCACTGACCTTTCACTGGCTCACGTTACTTGGAAAGATAAGGAAGTTGTGGCCTGTGGCAGAGTCTTAGATATTAAAGGTATTGCCACTAGGATACTTATACCCAAAGAAGAATCAGAGTGTCAGCAGATTTACCAGGAAACCATGCCAGGAGGCTCGGTGCCATGAGAAGGCTCTCATGTAAGAGGAAAGAGACTAGAGGAGACATGTGCATAAGCAGAATGATCCATGAAGGAGAGGTATGTGAAAGAAGAAAGAAGAAAACAAAACCAGAAGGCTTCTGAACTAGGCAGATGCGGGAAATTCAAACAGACAATGGGTTCTTGAAAGTATCATGTTCATTTTCCCCCATGTATTTGACAGTTTGCTTTACATCTATCTATCTGTCTGTCCATCTGTCCATCTGTCCATCTGTCCATCCATCTGTCTATCTCCCACCCATCCATCCATCTACCTACCTACCTACCTATCTATCTATCTATCTATCTATCTATCTATCTATCTATCTACCTACCTACCTACATACCTACCTACCTATTTATGTGTGCACATGCACATGTATGTAAGTACACTGAAGCATGAATATGAAAATGGAGTACAGCTTGCAGAAGTCAGTCCTCTCTTGCCCTGTGTGGAGCCCTGGCTTTCTCACCGGCCCTTTCCATGTGTTTAGAGGATGGTTTTCTGCCAAAGTGTCTACTTCCTTCTAACTAAGCTTCTAAGTTTCATTCTCAGACACTACATTGATTCAAGGAATATGAAAAGACAGATCTTAAAGCTTTAAAATTATATAGGAAATATATAGCTTCATCTTGGAGGTAGTTTATATTTTTCCATTAAAAATATAAAATAAGAATCTATAAGAAGGGTAGAGTCCCTAATATTTTGTAGCTATTTGACTGAATATAGGGCACAGATTAATAAAATGGTTGACCAACAAGAGAAAGCCCATAGACCTTTTAATAAGATTTTATACACATTGGGATCTTCATAAAACAGTAAAATCCTAAGAAAATCACCAAAGCAAACTTCTTTTTATATGTTTCAAAACAAAGAGTAAATAACATATAAGAGAATGTTAAAGTAACTTTTGGATGGGAAAGATGATGGAGACAAAATGTAGGTGGGAAAGCCCCTGGTTCAGGTGGTGGATATGTCCGGATCTGCTACCAGAGGACTTAGAACTTAGAACAGCTTGCAAATTAGGATGCTAATTGCTGCACCCAGCAATTGTGTTACCTGTTGATTCTAAACTAAGATTTGGTGGTGTTTTCCTTCATGCAGTAACTCAGCTGAGTTCCAGAGAGAAAGTACAGTGGCAAAGAATGGGTTTTTGAGAAATGCACCCCAACTATCATGGGAATTTGGAAGCATGGGGCTGGCATAGTAGTGACCTGCTTTGGGAACTTAGCTACCCAGGTGGAGAGATTTCAGAGCTCCAGGGTCAGAGAGTCTGCCAGGCTGAGAACAAACAAGGCTGGCTTGTGCACTGGTGCCTTGCTGGCGGTAGCATGAAATTCATATTAATATTTCATGCAATATATGGCACCCAACATGGGGCATGAACCCATGACCCTGAGATTAAGAGGTTCATGCTCTACCAACAGAGCTAGCCAGGTCAGAGAGAAAAAGAGGAGGAAGGAAGATGGAGGAAGAGAAAAACAATTCAGATTCCACATGGCTTTAAGTAGCCATGAGTAGCTATGAATATTTTATAAGGGATAGATAATTATAGGACAATTTGTCTTATCTAGGTGGGGAGTTTATATCAATATCAATTGGCTCTGAGTTCATTGTGTGGATGTTTCGTGGGGTGAGAATTTATTGATATAAATCTGACTGATAAATTACAGGCCTCTAGAGTTTTGATTTTACTGGGTCACAGGAATTTGTGACAGCTAACCACAGGGGAATGTGAGCAGAATCTGCAGCAAGAAAACTGTGAGATGGGTGGTCACTGCAAGGGGCTAGTCATGGATGCAGCAAAACTGCCGGGGCCCAGAAAGTAGTCAGCATTAGCGTGGGATGGTACTTTATTAATATTTCATGCAACAGATGATGTCCAACATGGGAGGTAAGAATCCACTAGAAATTTAAGATTCTTAGTCTATAGTTAGAAATGTACTTAGAAACTCATGTGACAACAGATGCTGAGGAGGATATGGAGAAAGAGGAACACTCCTCCATTGTTGGTGGGATTGCAAGCTGATACAACCACTCTGGAAATCAGTTTGGAGGTTTCTCAGAAAATTGGACATAGTTGCTACCTGAGGACCCAGCTATACCACTCCTGAACCTATACCCAATAATGCTCCAACATACAGCAAAGACTATGTTCATAGCAATCTTATTTATAATAGCCAGAAGCTGGAAAAAACCCAGATGCCCTTCAACAGAGGAATGGATTCAGAAAATGGGGTACATTTACACAATGGAGTATTATTCAGCTATCAAAAACAATGACTTCCTGAAATTCATAGGCAAATGGAATGAACTAGAAAATATCATCCTGAGTGAGACAACCCAATCACAAAAAAAAAAAAAACACATGTGGTATGCACTCACTGATAAGTGGATATTAGCCATAAAGCTCAGATTACTCAAAATACAATTCACAGACCACATGAAGCTCAAGAAGAAGGACAACCGAAGTGTGGATGCTTCAGTCCTCCTTAAAAGGGGAACAAAAATATTCATAGGAAGATATATGGAGACAAAGTTCAAGCAGAAACGGAAGGAATGGCCATTGAGACCCTGCCCCACCTGGGGATCCAGCCCATATATATACAGCCACCAAAACTAGACAATATTGATGAAGCCAAGAAGTACATGCTGACAGGAGCCTGATATAGCTGTCTCCTGAGATACCCAGCCAGAGCATGACAGATACAGAGCCGAACGCTAGCAGCAAATCATTGAACTGAGAGTGGGGTCCCCATTGGAGGAGTTAGAGAAAGGACTGAAGGAGCTGAAGGGGCTTGCAAACACATAAGAACAGCAATAACAACCAATTAGAGCTCCCAGGTACTAAACCACTACCCAAAGATTACACATGGACAGACCCATGGCTGCAGCTGCATATGTAGCAGAGGCTGACCTTTTTGGGCACCAATGGGAGGAGAAGCCCTTGGTCCTGCCAAGGCTGGAGCCCCCAGTATAGGGGAATGTCAGGGTAGGGAGATGGGAAGAAGGGGTGGTTGGGGAGGGGGAACACCCTTATAGAAGAAGGTGGAGGGGGAATCAGATAGAGGGCTTCTGGGAAAGGGAAAAACATTTTAAATGTAAATTGAAAAATCCAATCAATCATCAATCAATCAATCAATAATAAAAAAGAAATTTAGTTAGAAATTTGGAGGTTTGATTACCTGAACAGAGACAAATCACATGTTGACTCAAGCAAGGGAACCTTGAAACAAAGAAGAGGATTCTGAGGTCCCCTGCTGTGAAGAAACAAGATGGCTGCTCTGAGTCAGAGAGCCGGAGAATGGAAGCTGCCTACTTCTTGGGACAGATATTGAACTGTGAATTTATAAAATTGGGATTATTTGCTTTTAGGATAGATTTATATACAGATTTTGTCCAAATCATGTGGTGAATTTCTCCTGTAGTTTGAAACTAGAATAGGGAAAATTTACTGACTCCTAAGTATAGAGCAGTGATAATTGACTGCTATGAACAGGTATTGATGGATGTCTGTGGCTCCAGGTAGACATAGTTTGTTATTGTAGTTGTCATTGTGAAGCCTTAAACATGAATGATGGATTAGGATTAGAGGCATGAGTAAGTG
Source organism: Rattus rattus (assembly GCF_011064425.1). Taxonomy (NCBI): domain Eukaryota; kingdom Metazoa; phylum Chordata; class Mammalia; order Rodentia; family Muridae; genus Rattus; species Rattus rattus. The sequence continues at coordinate 32,051,919 of NC_046162.1, forward strand.
CTATCTGTCTGTCTGTCATCTATCTATCTATCTATCTATCTATCTATCTATCTATCTATCTATCTATCTATCATCTAACTTCCATCACCTATCTATCATTTACAGGCTATCTATCACTCATATATCATTTATAAATGAAGAAAAATAAACTAAAACAAACTGCAGATGAGGACTTACAGTGTACACACTTCTAGGCTTACAAAAATAAAACCTACTTATAATAAGAGGTCTTAAATGTTTTGACATCCCTTCTAGCCTACCAGAGGTAGTGGAACAAAAAGCTTAATACTGCGAAAAAAGCTGTTTAGAAATAGTTCTTTTTGAGCAAATTCAATCTGCCATGTCAGGATATCAGTAGTTCAGTTCCCATGAAACAGCATTGGCAGCTCGATCCACTGGCAAACACGATTCATGAATCAGCAACATCAGTTTGAGAGGCTCTGCCAATGGCTCTGAGTCTATGGAAGCAGCAAGAAGCTGCCAGAACGCCACTAAAGGTAACAAATGATGACCGGCAAAGAATGGTATAGCAAACCAATACCATACAAGTCATAGTCATCGTGTTGTTGTTGTCATGGTCATTGTCAGCAAAGCTCAACTGTGGCCAGCAAAGAATAGTAAGGCATACCAATACCACACAGCATCATCCACTATCTGTTGGGTTACATCTATACTCTTTCCAAATGTCACATGTCCTCTCAACAATATGCTTTAGCAAAACATCACATACCTTTTTCCAGGTTGCTTCTGGAAAAACACCACATCTGCTCTCAGCAAAACATCCTCCCACATTTTTAGCAAAAACATCCTCTCATAAGACAGTTTCCAGAAAAAAATCACATGACACAACTGAGTCTCCAAAGAAACCAAAAATTTCAACTTCATGCATTACCTGTAGTGGCAGCACACATTTTTAATTCCAACACCATGTGCACAACCAATGTCCTAACTCTTCCAGAAAAGAATAAGTACCTTATTATGATGGGGAAAAATGTGAGTAGGTAATTGAAATGGAAAATAAACCGTGGAAAAAGGTGTTCCCATATCCATATAATCAATGAATTGCAAATTAGCACGACACTGAGTTTCATGCCATCTCACTAGAAAACACTTAAGGGTATATTTTTTATGGTTCTGAACATTGAATTTTTATGTTAGATTCACTAATGCTGTGATATAATCTGACTCCATAAAGTGTTTTTAAGATAAGTAGATATATTCAAGCAATTTAGGGTTTGTTTTATATTCAAGCAATTTAGAGTCTATTTTAAAAAATCATCTAAGATCTCATAATATCCTCTCAATATTTTGTTAACATTTCATCCTTTTTCTATGTACCTTTACAGACCAGTAGATATGTCTATTTTTATTAACGTTTACTTCTTGCCAATCACTGTATATGTTATTTTTTCAATTTTGGTTTTGGGTAATACTAATTTTACATGCTAATTTGGTTCAATATGATAGTTCAACATGTGGATCAAATGAACTTATAAAATCCTGTCTTTATCAACACTCCCCTCCATTCATAGCCAACTCTAGTAATCGCTAATTTCCTTTCAGGCTAATGTTTTTAACATTTACATATGAGAAAATGTCTGATGCTTGTCTTTCTATGTCTGGTTTACCTAACATTACCATCTAATTAATCAATTTTGCTCAAATGACAAGATTTCATCCTTTTTTTATAACTGAGTAACATTAAATTATGCATATATGGGACATTTTCTTATTTATCCATTCATTGGCATGCAGAGTGATTCTACATCATGACTAGTGTGAATAATGTCACAGCAAAACACAGTAAGCACGTATCTCTTTGGAATGCTGATTCAGCTCCTTGAGATATACACCCAGAAATGGGACACCTAGATTGTGTAATAAATCAGTTATAACTCCAGTCTTTAGAAGAATATGCACATCATTCTATATAATGTCTGAACCAAATTGCATTCCTGCCAACTGTCAGATTTCCTCCGTCTGTCTCCTCATCAGTATTTGCTGTTTTGCTTGTTTTGGTAATGGCCATTAAAGCTAGCTCATTGTGGTGTTAATTCAAATTTTCCTGGTACATAACAAAACCAAACCTTTTGAAACATGTATTTCCACCCAGTTCAAAATATTTTAATAACTTCACAAAAGAAAGTCTGAATGAAGTAAAAGATATTCAACTTGGTGAATAGACTAAAAAACATTGAATGGTAGATTTTAATTTTTCATTGTACATGACATCACTAAATGGTCATGTTATCAAGATACCTTATCTTTAAATGTTTTTTATTTGACCAGATCAGATATCTTTCAGTTCCAGATCTAGGGCTTTGAATTGGCACACTCCAACATCTACCCCATTGATGAACTACTGGAGTGCATGAAGGAGCGAGTCCTACAGATCCAAAACTACAGATCTCCATGACACCTGGCAACAACAGGATATCTGAGAAGAATCCCAGTGAAGTTCCAATATGTATAGAGTAGCAGAAGTGAAAGGCCTCCTACTAGACCAAGAAGTCATTGCAATGAACATTTGTAAGCAAAGAAGTATGAATAAAAGGGTATACGGTGGAACATACTAAAGCTTCCAGAAGAACTTTTTCCTCTGCTGTGTGGAGGTTACAAGGGTGAAGGGCAGGTATGAGAAGAGTGGAAGATGAGTGGGATTGTGGGCATGATGGGAAATTCATAAAGAACCAATAAATAGTTTAAAAATATTTCCTATATTATGTGCAATAGCATTAAATATATAATACATAATTTTAGAATGCATTGACAAAATTTTTTCTTTAGCTTTGTTGTGGATAAAATTAATATTCATATGTCAAACATAGCAGAAGTAATAAACATAAAAGTTTTTATCATGGAAATAAATATTTAGCTGGATTGATGTTTCATGTAACTAGAATACATGAGTACTATTTGAAGAGTCCAGAGATTTAAGTGATTTAAGCCTATGCTTGTTCCTGAGTGAGTCTTGGAATGGATTCTGATGGGTCAAGATAGGACTGTTGTGGAAGTAGGGAAGCATGAGGAAATTCAGAGTCAGGTGAGTAGGAGGAGGTGTGCTGAGGATGTTGAATACAACCATGTTTGGGGAACAAAGGGAATTGAGAACTTCAAGGTAGATCATAGAATGCCCATTATTTGAGTATAATTGCCACAATGGGGCCCACAGGTCTCCAAGGCCACACCTTGAAAATTATTCTTTCTGTGCTGCTGCTATGGAGCCTTGGCGATGTCCCCAGGGCATTTGTGTGCACCAAAAATAGTGTCATGGGGTGATTTGGTAATACATCAGATCCTTTCAATTCTCAGTTAATCAACCAAGCGAAGCTTGGAGTGCAAAGATGCATGGGCTTCAGCAACTTCTTTTCTTGTGCAGAACTGTGTGAAATGATAATCATTTCACAGGACAGGAGCTTTTATCTAAGGACAGGAGCTTTTATCTAAGACCTCTACTTCAAGAAAGAATTCAGGACCACAGAAGGACATATACACCTTGCACATCCCTATATAAAAATGGTCTCAAATGGGTCTCACATCTCTACTGAAGCCAATAGAATTCAGGCTCATAAATGGTGGGTTCTGTTCCTAGTAATTAGGTAAGTACTGCCCAGACGATTTACTCTAACTTCACAGATAAAAATCATGATATAATTATCCCATTACATAAGCAAGGATGACCTCTACTCTAATGGCTAACTGGCTTGGGTACATTGAAGTTATGATTTATTTCTGATAGTCTTTCCTTCTATATCGCCTGTCTACTTACTTCACTAGACACAGCATGACATAATATTCCCAGTTGCATGCATTTATATCCAAATGCACAGTTAAAAGAGTATTTTTCTAATGTGAAGAAGAAATGTCAAATTAAAATAAATTCAAAATATTTTCTAAAACTCAAATCTGAAAAATCCGAAGCTCTAATATGCAAAGGAACTTGTACGTATCAGAACCAGGGGATAAGAATATGGATGTGGTCAGTTGACAACACATCAAGGAAGATTTGTTGTAAGAACAGCCAGAGGGAAGGAATGTACTCTAAATGAAATAATGCTATGTGTGACTTAGACAAGTTAAAACAATTATTAATTTAGTCTTGGAATGTCTAATACTGTACCTGAATTCAAACCTTGGTTACCTGGTATGATGCTAAAACACTGATTCTCAACCTTGGAGTCAGATGACCCTTTCACAGAGGTCACCTAAGGCCATTGGAAAACACAGATATTATATTATGATTCATAACAGTGATATGACTTTCTGTCTCAAAAGTAAGTAGAGAGGACTGACATCTGGCCACACACACACACACACACACACACACACACACACACACACACAATGGCACTTGTACACGCATGCACACAAACTCCCACAAGAGGCATGTTAAGTCATCAGTTTTGTTCTCTCATATTCTATATCTGTATAGGCTATGTTTTGAAGACAAGTTTAATTTTACTTGTTTCTTGTTCTCTTGGGTATTACAGTGACCACTTACATCCATGACTCCTTGTTTCATTATATTGAAATCATTTTTTGGAAATGACCCCAACATTTTTATATAACCATTAATCATACTGTTTTTGAAACATTGCAAACATTTCAAGCATTGTTTAGAGACCACATTAATAAAAGCAAAAGGCAGGAATATTGGCAGTCTTTGTACTGGTAGGTGGTAGATAACACATATGAGATAATACCTTCCTGTTGCTCAGAAACCAAGTTTAAGTTATTTCCTGCCCACTAAGCATGTTGCTTGGGCATGGAAAACATTCACTCATCTATTCGTTTGTGTGTGATGAGACCTTTCTTTGCTATACACTGCATTTGACATGGTATAAAATGCTAAATAAGTAGCCCTTTCATGAACCTCAAAGAAGAACATTGCAGGAACTGGAGATGTCGCTCGGTGATTAAGTGAACTCAATGATCTATGGAAGGACCTGAATACAGTTTCCAGCCCCCATGTTTAGGGGACTCACAATTTCCTGATGGTCCAGGTCCAGGGGGATCCAAGACACTCCTCTGGGCTTCTTGGGTAACTACACTTATGTGCACATGCCTCACATATACAGGATTATAAAATCAGTGGAAAAAACATAGTATGTTCTGCCATGCTTATTCATGACACAGAACATAAGTAACAATCATTTTCTTTTCAGTCCTTTGTGGCAGACGGCAGTTGTGTGAGTGCGGAGCCCAGGACGGGCGTAATGACAGTGTTGTCTATGCAGGAGGAAGCAGATGGATGCCAGAGGGCAAATTTGCCATCTCAGCCTCGTTATTCCTAAGTCCTCATCTACTGAAATACCCAGTCACATAGACCAAGATGATGAACAAAATGAACCACAGGTGGCACATATTAGATTTTATTAATTGATAGTATTTTTTTTCAGAGCTCAAACTCAGGGAGTAGCATATGCTGGACAAGCGCTTAACCCATGAGCTGCATCTGCAACCCCACACTAGGTTTTAAAAGCAGATTCCCATTACTGCATTTGGATCTGTGTCTTGGTATTGTGATTATAGCGATATATCATCTCTCCTTCCGGACATGGAAACATTGAATCCACAGGGTTGAGTGGTCTCAATAAAAGCATGGCACAAATCATCAGAACTAGAACTCAAGCAAAGAGGGCATCATGGATGTCTTGTATCTAAAGATGAGAAGGGACAAATAGCTGGATAAGTGGAACTAAAGAGCAAAATGGAAAATACAATCTATGAATTTGTAGTGTTTAGGACATAATTTGGAAACCCACACTGCTTGTTGGAAGCATTGCATTGTTTATGCTTTGCACTGGTCAAAGACGATGGTAACCTTCAATTCCAGTTCATATGGGGCTTTCTTTTTGGTGGGATTCTCAGACTGGCCTCACCTGGAACTTGTCTTTTTTATTGTCGTTTCAATTTTCTACTCCCTCACTCTTGTTGGCAACTCTTCCATCATTGCTCTCTCTCGACTGGACCTTCGACTGCAAACACCAATGTACTTCTTCCTCTCACACCTCTCCTTCCTGGACCTCTGCTACACCACCAGCACCGTGCCCCAGCTTCTCATAAATCTTCATGGTCTAGACAGGACCATCAGTTATGGAAGGTGTGTGGCTCAGCTCCTTATTTTTCTTGCCCTGGCATCTACAGAGTGTGTGTTACTGGGGGTCATGGCCTTTGACCGCTATGCTGCTGTGTGCCACCCACTGCACTACACGACCATTATGCACCCTCAGCTGTGTCATGCACTGGCCATCTCTTCCTGGGTAGGGGGCCTTGTGAATTCTCTGATTCAGACAGGACTCATGATGGCGATGCCTCTCTGTGGCCATCGTCTGAATCACTTCTTCTGTGAAATGCCCATATTCCTAAAGTTGGCTTGTGAGGAAACAAAAAGGACCGAGGCCAAGATGTTTGTGGCTCGAACAATAGTTTTAGTCTGCCCTGCAGCACTTATCCTGGGTTCCTATGCTTACATTACCAGGGCAGTACTAAAGGTCAAGTCAACAGCTGGGCGCAGAAAAGCTTTCGGGACTTGTGGATCCCACATTCTGGTGGTCTCTCTGTTCTATGGTTCAGCCATTTACACATACCTTCAACCCACTCACACCTATTCTGAAAGTGAGGGGAAGTTTGTTGCAGTTTTTTATACTATAGTCACCCCCATGCTCAACCCTCTGATCTATACCTTGAGGAACAAGGATGTGAAGGGGGCTCTGTGGAAGGTACTAGGGAGAGGCACAGACTCTGAGTAAGATGAAGAGAAGAGGCCAGGACATTTTTTTTCCGTTATAGCTTTCATATTCTTGTTTAGGACCATTGGTCACTAACAAAAAACCTTCGGTAGACCTGAGAGTCTTCCAACTGGGGAGGTGGGACGATTTGAAGATCTTTCTATATCAGTGCCAGAGAAACAAAGTTGGCTTATATCACAATATTCTAAAGAAGGCTTGGGAAGGTGGTGTGCCTAGCTCCAAGCAGAGACTGGTAAATATCTCAGAGTGAGAAAAGACTCATAAATGTGCTAGCATCTTTTCCAAAAAGTCTCGATTCCCTATAGGGTACCTCAGAAGAGGAGGCACTGAGTCTTAGTACAAAGTACATTGAGTTCATTGCTATGTGTTTTAGTGGGAAACGTGGGATCCATTTTCATACTCAGAATCTAAAGAATTGGCTCTTACTTTGGCCTTCCCTAGCTACGCATTTCTTGAGCATAAATAATTTCTTATTATATATTTGTGACTTTACTATGTGTGATAAAAGCATGTCAGGAAAGTAACACAAATTCTACCCAAAACAATGAAAATGTATCACTAAGTCAAGGCAGTTGGTGACAAATAAAAGAAATTTGAGTTCATGATTATGATTTTAGTAACATTTGATCAGTGTCTTTGTATGTCAGTTGCTTTTTTATTGTTGTGACCAAATTACTGGACAACTTAAATAGAGATTTACTTTGCTTGTGGCTTCAGGAGGTTCAGTCTATCATGATGGGGGAAGTCATGAAAGAGCAAAGCAGTTTCACATCATGGTTGGCCAGGAAGTAGAGAAGGGTAAAATGCAGGTACTCGGCTGGCTTCCTCTTCCTTTTTCCCTTTCATTTTCTCCAATCCTCTAACCAAAGATTGTGCCACAGGCACTCACCTCAGGCAATCCTTTCTAGAACTGTATTCACAGACACATTCAAAGACACAGCTCAAATTTGATTCCTCGGTGATTCTAAATCCAGGCAAGTTGTCAAAGAAGAACAATCATTATAAATCAACCAGTCAAGCTGAAACCCAAATATATCACTTTGAAGTTATAGCATTCCACTGATGATTCCATCAAAAATCTCACATCCATTTTATCATGAAAAATTCATTCACCCTGTCTCCAGGAGTCCCGTTAATCTTAACTCGAGAACTGTTTAAAAGGTCAAGTTCAAATTCTCCTGTCAGACTCAATGCAAAGTCTTGGCTATGAGCCCTTGTAAAGATTAAAAAGGAATTTATAACCCTGCAGTGGTGACACATGCCTTTAATCCTGGCACTCAGGAGGCAGAAGCAAAGCAGATCTCTGTGAGTTTGAGACCAGCCTGGTCTACAGATCGAGTTCCAGGACATTCAAAAGCTACACAGAGGAATCTTGTCTCATAAGTGAAAGTAAAAGCAAAAACAACAAGAAATGAGTTTATATTCTTCCAACATACAATAACAAAAAATGACCATTTTTGTTCTAAAGTGGGGAGATGGGAGCATAGGAAGGAGAGGCAGGTCCAAAGTAAGATTGAAACCTAGCAGATCACATATTACAACCTGTAGCTCAGTATCAAACACCCAAGTTACATGGTAACATGATGCGAATTCCAGTGAATACGAATTTTGACAATAGACGCTCAAAATTCTCTTAGGGATTAAAGTCTCTTCTTAATTTTATTTTTTCTAACTCTCCCCTCTCACCTCACAAAGAGGCAGCCTCTGATCTATCACCTTACCCTGAAGTTTTCCTCTTAACCAATTTCTTGCATACCAAGGCATTTGCATATACTTTCATTGATCCCCAAACAGCATTGTAGGATAAGTCCTATATCATCACTTCCCCGATGGAGAAATTGAGTCTTAAACATGGTAATAAAATTTTTCATGTTTAAAAAGCTTGTAATCTACAGCTGTTTTTCCTACATTATGTTACAATTCCTTAAACGTTTATAGATAATTCTGATTACTAAAAGTATAACTCCATATAAAACCACGTTAATTTTTCAGTATATAAACTGGAGTATATTGATGAAAATTGTTTTTGAGTTTTGCTATTGATGAAACCAGACAATAGGGAAAGGTAATTGGTTGGTGTCTGGGTTTTGTTTTGTTTTGTTTTCTGTCAACTTGACATAAGCAAGAGCCATCTGGGAAGAAAACTATCAATTGGATAATTGACAGCATTATGTTAGCCTGTAGGAAAGTCTGTGGGGGCATTTTCTTTATTGGTGATTGGTGCAAGATGACCCAGCCTCTGCGGGCAGTACTCCCCTACCATAAGCAGGGGTCTTGGGTGAGATTAAAAAAGCAAACTAAGCAAACCATGGAAAACAAGCCAGTAAATAGCATCCTTCCATGGCCTCTGCTTCTTCCTACCTTTAGGTTCCTGCTTTGAATTCCTGTACTGTCTTCCCCTAATGTTAGACTATAACCTGGGAGTTGTAAAATGAGATAAACTTTTCTTAAGTTGCTTTTGATTGTGGTGCTTTATCACAGCAATAAAAAGTAACCTAGGACAATAGTGGTGCATTGTGTCTGTGTGTGAGAGATAAAAGAGGTCATGTTATGGGAATACTAACTAGAGCACCTTCACTTGGGCATCATTTAGGAATATAGAGCATTGAAGACTGAAATTCAGAACTCAGAGAGCCCCTTGGTTGGTTATAATTGCCACCCTGGGGCTCAGACATCTCCAAGGCCATCCTTGCTAAACAATTTTTCTTTGCTGCTACTAAGGAGTCTCTGACAATTTCCCCAGGGCATGTGTGATGCACTAAGCTAAGAGGAGGTTTGGTAATATGCCAGCTCCATCCATGTCTCATTGGTAAGGGACAAACTGGGAAGATGCAGCCACCCCCTAAGTTAGGAACACCAATAAGAAAAGTCCCCCTGGAGAGAGAATCATGGATATTCATAAAAATAAGTAAGTTCTTCAGACAAGAGCTCCCATCCAAGGCTGGGACCCTACTGTGTAAATCAACTCTACCCAGAACATCTCTAGCTGTAGATGGGTCACAAACATCACCTTTGATATCAAGAAATTTGACGATGGTAGTGCACTAGTTTCCTTTGTGGAAGTCTGAGTGAGTATTGACTATATGGGTACACAAGTCTACGATTTAAACAGAATCAAGAAATATTACATTAAGTAACTAAAACAGAATTTCCCTCTGCTCCTTGCCTGGTTCGGGGGTAAAAAAATGTTAAATTAAAACAAGACCATTTTTAATCACTAGTCAGCTTTCTCTAAAATCTATTCTTCTATCCGCTCATTTCACTATTCACAACATGTAGAAAATATTCTCCAACTCAGAAGATAGAGAGCAGGGTGTGTCAACATTATTGAAGTGAAATCAAGGATGACCAGCTAGAAGATTAGATTAAAACTAGGAGTTGATTTTAGATGGAGTTGACATTTTGTATCAGGAGTCACTGTTAATTCATTAAACCATTAATTCAATGTAGGCATTGCCTATTAGACTGACTGGATTCAAACCTTGGTTATCTGGTATTATACTAGAAAATTTTGTAGTGGCACTTGAGGTCTTTGAGATACTAAAAATCACCATAAAAACTTGTGGAAATGTAAGAGATATGGGGTAATATTTAGTGAGAAAGGAATATGGTCCAGATCAGGAAATGACAGTTTATAGAAGAATTGATGGTAACAGGGGTTAGTAGGACACTCGGGTGGCTAGAAAGGTTTGAACGTAAGTTAACCTTTCAAACAGTAGCAAGAGAGTCCCACATGCAGGCATAAGAGTTGGAAGGGAAATCAGATTAAATGAGTACAGGGTTGAACAATAGAGACATGGGAAGAAATGTGTAGCATGCCCTTTGCTGAGGTAGATTGAATGTCACTACTCAAATGTTATTGTACTGTAATCTGAAAATGTCATGGGATTAGTTGACAGCAAGCTGGCCATGGTACAAGCCTATCATCCCAGAACTTGGGAGGGAAGGACAGGAGGATGTGAGGTCATGGCCTTCCTAGACTATACAGTGAGTTCTTGGCTTTTAAAATGTGGGCAGGCTCCCGTGAAGGCTATAACATGAACACTCTTCCTGATTGCTGATGTAAGCATTATTTACAGAGCTCATGCACTGGCTCACAGGTATGTGAACATGTTCAGACGTAAACACATATTTTAACAAAGATGACTACTGACTATTATATTTCAGAAAGCAAACACATAAATGTCAAAATGCCTTACGTGTGCCAAGGAGATGAGGAATAGTGGATTCAACTTTTAAAAACTTGAGATCAGAAAAATTAAAACAAAATCCCAGCTGAGCAGGAGGGTTGAAACCCTCCCAATTATTCAGTTAATGGAGAAACAATTTTCTAAGTTCCTGAAATGTTCAACTTTCAGAATTTGATATGGAGGCTTTGACTTTTTGAAAAGATCAATTTTTTTCTAGACAGTCTATTTTTATACTTCTTTATGTTAATTTTTTCACACTGAGCCACAAAGGTGTGAAGTTATAGCAGAATAATGTTTGAGAAGCTAGGGGGTGGCTGAGATGCAAGAATTAATAATTAGGACCTGTTGCATTGCTTAACCTAATTTTATTTTTTATTGAATAAAAGATGTATACAATATGAAAGGAAATACAAATTGTTAAAGAGTTACTCTATTTGAATATGGACTCCAGAACTTGAAGCTCATTATCTTCCTGGGTGTATGGAGAGTAGTCAGTTTGAAAAGATCTGTGTCTATATATGGGTACCCTAACACCTCTGTCCCATCTTCACCCACATGTTCTGGGCTCACATGGGAAGTACTGTCCAGTCCCCGAGCCAGGATTACAAAGGTAAAAATCAGCCTGGGTTATGAGATGTATGACAAGGAGCGATGTGTGGCATCTGTGTTGCACTCTTGTGATGAGTAGCTCACAAGTGATCTTGAAAGATGCAAAAGGCTCCCAAGAGATTTTCTTTTTGTAATTTTTAGAATGTGTGTGTAATTGAGAAGGCCCCAGTTAGCCAGGTCAAGAAAAAAGAGTGAAGAAAAACTCTGAGTGACTGAGGTGTCAGATACATGAGCAGTGTGCACACAAGGGGCACTAGGAACTGATGGCACCAGTCTCAAGATAAATTTAGTGGGGCACTTCATTTCACATAAACATGAGTGTTGTGATGGGATAGATCAGAGTGCCTTCTGCAGGACTCTGGGAATTAAAGAGCAGTACATATCCCCCCAAAGATGGCTGTTATAAGCAACCACATGCATCAAGATCTTGCTTATACAAGGAAAAGCCAGTAGAGAGGATTGTTGGAAAGTGTTCACCTTCAAAGAATATTGAGAATCTCACTTTGCACACCAGATTGCCAAATAAAAGAACAGATTTCAAGAAATTAGGATACTATCACAGCCTACTTTTTAAGGAATACTGAAACTGCTACAAGAATTCATGCTCTCTCCTAAAGAACTGCTAAAAAGTTGGTATGAGGAAGTCCTTTGGAGTCAAGGATCTATGAAGGAAGGGCTTTCATGTACCAGTCACTATTCTAAACACCAAGAAACAAAAGATTGAATGAGATAGGTTAACTTACGGATCTAATTTTCAGAAATGGTGAATATACCCAATTACATTATTCCAGATCTGGTTGCATGAGGCAGAGGGAAAATAAATGGAGGATTTGGGCCAGAAAGAGGAGAAATGATAGACGAAGGAGAAAACGATATTATTACACCTAGACATGGCAGGAGTAACTGAGGGACATAATGGAGAAGGACACAAAAGGCTGAGGAAATCCACAGAGGTTTCGTTGAGCAAGTCCTGGGTTTCAGAATGTGTACAGTCGTGGAAAGGCACCTATGGGAAGAAATGATTTTCAGGTTACCTTCTAAACCAAATAGTCCCAAGCTGTGTACCACCATATTTTAATCTAGGCTTAGCTTGCAGTTGATAACACTCCATAGTTAAGTCAGCACTGCTCATTTTAAAAAGCCGTTTTATTGGTTCTTTGTGAATTTCATACCATGCACTCCAATCCCACTCATCTCCCCTTCCCCCTGTACCCATCTTCCACCCTTACAACCTTTCCCTACCAACAGAGAGAAAAAATCCTATTGTGGAAGCTGTGGTATGTCATGGTGTGCCCCACTGTATACCCTTTTGTCCACACTTCTTTCCTTGCAAATGTTCATTGCGATGACTCACTATGCCTTTGGCTTCTGCTAGCACAGCTGGTTTTTTTGTACCTTTTGGTCAATCCATCCCGGGTCCTTTTCATTTTGTACTCTTCGTCTGGGTGACTTGAAAGCTTTCAATTCCATCTCTTCCATTCTGTTTGTGTCGAACTGAAATTCTGAAGCTAAACGGAATTCTGCCTTACATATGTGGTAGCCACTTTATGACCTGCAGCATCTTGTTTTGTTTTGTTGCAATCTGGTAGGATTATGACACCAGTATCTTTCTTTCCGAATATCCATCTCACAAGCTGTCTATGTGTCATTACAAGCAACAATGACAGGGCAGAGACCATAAAGCTCCGTGCTACTAATTGTGCAGTATGAAAGTGTTCTTTCCTACCTCAAGAAAACAAATATTTCTGGTATTTTTTGGAAGCAGGCATGGCACTAGACATGAGATGTACTTACTAATAAGTTTAAATTTGCTGAAAGCTCACTTCCCCTAAGCAGTGAATTGGTAAATTAGTAATAGAAAAGACTTAAACACCTGACACTTCAACCTTAGTTGTACACAGACTGCTGGTGTAAACCGATACTATATATACATTTTTTTTTATCATTTCAAAGGGTTTCACAGAACTTAATTGCCATCAAAACCCTGTAAAATAGAGGATTTTATACTTATGCATAAACAGAACAGGTGATAAAGTCCATATGTGTATGTGGAGGGAGAGAAGGCAGTTCATATGAGTGTGGGGGAGGAGTGGCAATCACCTTCATAAATACCTGTACTCAACTGTCAGTCATTCAAACCCTTCTTAGATGTCCTGGTTACAATATGTGTATATTCCTTTTCTCTCACAATTCACTTTTTGTTTTTATTTCCCTCAGAGGCTTCCAGCATGTCAAGTACCTTCCTGGGGTCATCATTCCAGCACTAAGTCACTGATGGTGATGTCCATTAGCGTAGACTCAATGAAGAGGAGAGTGTGTTAATTTGCCAGAATTGCTTGTGTGGAGCATGGGTGAAGGTTCTGTTGGTTACTAACGTCATTTTCTGCTTTCCTATGTGCTATTCAGATTTTAAATCTATGATAAATGCCCATTTATGATTGATTTTGTCTATACCTTGCTAATATAGTTTATGAAGGTGCATTCATAGTTAATTCTTAAAGGTGCAGAATACAGATTTTCATGAAAATGGAGAGTCAAGTTTTTTAATATCTACTAAATGCCATGAATGAAATTAGCATTAAGGTGATGCCTCTTATATACTGTAAGAAGAGACATTAACTTTTTTTTACTGGCCATGTTCCTAAGTGCCTAGGAGCTTCTTGGATTGGAAGAAGACAAGGAAGTGTAAAAAATTTTTAGTGAGTTCATTATAGGCATCATTGATAAGGCGGGGACAAGTAAAATCCTTGTGCTGCTAACTGAAAAGCAGTGTGTACGTGTATATAGAAACTGTACAAAGAAATTTTGGCTTGAGAGGGGAAGACTGCTCTTCCATGGAAGTTCAAAGGTGGGCTTTGTCAGTGGGTAGAAAGTAGGAACATGTTCCAGGCATGGTGATGCATGGAGAGTCACATATGGATCGCAAGGCATTCTGCTTCCCTACAGGACAGATCTTTTCTCTCCTTGGCCCTTCTGACAGAGATCAGCTGAAGGGGTGACTCTTCTGGGAGTGCTGTCTGGGTCGTGTACGCTCAGCGAAGGGGAGCAGATAAGCACTATGGTCAGGTTCATGACCTTGGCCTGGATAATTCGGATCTTTAGCTATTTGCACAATTCTTCATAAATCAAAGAGATGAACCAAGGAGAATAGAACTTAAGCCATATTTTTGTAAAGTTCATTTTATCTATGTGTTTATTTTAGTTTCCTTAAGTGCTGGGGGTAGGATACAGGATCCTACACATGCTAGACAATTCTTTATTAGTAATCTCCACCATGAGTCCCACATTTTCAACAGCATTTTTTAATTATTTGAGAATTTCATACACTGTGCTTTTAACATATTCACCCCTCCCCTAAATCCTTCCATAACCATCTTCTCTACCCTCCTACCCAAATTTTGCTTTCTCCCATCTAGTCTGGTTTGGGTTGCCCAACTAGTGTTGGGATTAGGGCCCAACCTGATGTGTATTCAACCTACTAGTCTCATTCTCTCTCTCTCTCTCTCTCTCTCTCTCTCTCTCTCTCTCTCTCTCTCTCTCTGTGTGTGTGTGTGTGTGTGTGTGTGTGTCTCCCAGCAGATATCAAATACCAACATTAGATTTTCAGCGTGATTGCATTTGTATTTTGCATCTTAGTGTTTTCAGGGAAGCAATGTGGAATTTGTCTACTTTCAGAAAAAGAGAAGCATTGGACAGAAAGGATTGAGTTGTTTGGCAAAATCTGGACAGCAAAATTGGAATTCGAACAAGGACCACAACACCTTAAACCAGTGATCTCTTATCTGAAGAACAAAATAGAAAGAAGAATGGACAGAGAGGATGGAATAGCAAACTAGAAGATAACATGCATCATTTTTAGTGTTTATAGAAAGTGTTTTAACCCACACTCCTTACAGGAAACAGTGAGTAGAGTTTGTTATTTGTGCAAGTGAAAGGCTATGGGAAATTTCAACACCAGTTCACAAGAGAGTTTCATTTTGGTGGGTTTCTCAGATTGGCCTCAACTGCAAGTCTTTCTTTTTGTCATTATTTTGATTTTCTACTCCCTGACGATCTTTGGCAATACTACCATCATCATACTTGCAAGACTAGACTTACGACTACACAAACCTATGTACTTTTTCCTCTCCCATCTGTCCTTCCTGGACCTCTGCTACACCACCAGCACCGTGCCCCAGCTTCTGATCAACCTTTACGGACTCGACAGGATCATCAGCTATGGAGGATGTGTGGCACAACTCTTCATTTTCCTTGCTCTGGCCTCCACAGAATGTTTGATTTTGGTGGCAATGGCCTTCGACCGCTATGCTGCTGTGTGTCATCCACTCCACTACACCAGCATTATGCACCCCATCCTCTGCAGGGCATTGGCCATCTCCTCCTGGGTGGGAGGCCTTGTGAACTCTCTGATCCAGACAGGGCTTGTGATGGCCATGCGACTCTGTGGCCATCAAATCAATCACTTCTTCTGTGAGATGCCCATATTCCTGAAGTTGGCCTGTGAGGACACAGGAGGAACAGAAGTTAAGATGTTTGTGGCTCGAACAATAGTCTTGGTTTGCCCTGCAGTACTGATACTAGGCTCCTATGTTCACATTGCTAAGGCTGTACTGAAAGTCAAGTCAATGGCTGGGCGCAGAAAGGCTTTTGGGACTTGTGGGTCCCATCTCATAGTGGTTTCTCTCTTTTATGGCTCAGGTATTTATACCATTATCTTCAATTGGTTTTTGTCCAGTCCATCTAATTATTCTGAAAGCAAGGAAAGTTTTTGTCCCTCTTTTTATACTATTATTACCCCATGTTCAATCCTTTTTTGATCTATACCCTGAGGAACAAGGACGGAGTGAAGGGGGCTCTATGGAAGATGCTGGGATAGAGGCACAGATTCAGGTTTGGGTAATGTTTTTGGGTGAAGAAGAATTCTTAACTTTTCTGTGGTAGTATCTCTCATCTGTCTAGAATCCCATCGTTATCTTTCACTGGTCATAGCAAACAGCTCAGTAGCTCTCAGGATTTTAGAGCCCTCCTTTGAGTACACATACATTAAGATGCTTTAGAGGTCTGTGTCTGTGCTCTTCATGCAAAACAGAGTAAGCTGTGATTTATATCACCATTTTCCACAAGAATGTACTTGGAAAAGTTGTAATGGGCTGTAAATATTTGGACCAATGACAGGAGATATAATTAAATGTGATATTACTTTTTACCAAGTCAGTGATTCCTTACACAGATAACACTGTGCCTAAACACACAAGTCATTACCACCTACTTCCTAAGTAACTGTGGCACTGGTCATACCCTCCCAACTGCTTAAAGCTATTTCTAACTTTCCTGACATTTTCTACCCTTCTAGTTTCCTGGCTTCTGTTCCCAGGAAAATCAGATCAAAATCTGAGATGCTTTACTCAGCATATGGAATTTGGCTTCCAAACACAGAAATATTATAAGGAGGTATTTTTGTTTTAATCCCAGATATGGGGCTGCTTCCGACTGTCTGTAGTAGCTGACTGATTTGCCTCGTGCTCTAACAGAGGTGTGTTTATGCCAGCTGCAGATAGTTTCTGCAATTGCGCGATGTTTGGAATTCTGGAAACTCTTCAGATGTTATATAAATGCCAGAACCCTGAAAAGCAAGGTTGGTAGTTGGTGGTCATTAGGGATGGGTGTGGATGTTGTAGTTTGTGGTTTGTTATTCTCAATGAAGAAACAAGAAGAAATTAATTTCAGGGATCTCTTCCTTTTCCTCCCCCTCTTTGTTTCTCTACTCTTTTTCTCTCCCCTTTTTCTTTCTCCTATCTAGCACTAGAGAGTTGAAGGGGTGAAAAAAGGTGGAGGATGGTGGAAGAAAGAAGAACCCACAAAGTAGCAAAAAATACCAGCTACAGATTTTATATATGAATCCTTCTGAAGAAGCTTTGACAGCCTCATCCCAGTACTCCAAATAGATTCAAGGCACTTACATAACAAAGGAAGAATATTAAATTATTAGAAGGTCATATGGGGATCACATTATCTTTATCATGGAGATCATTTTGATATTGTGTAATTTAACTAATGCATAGGAATTGTGAATACCATTGAGAAGGGAGAGATTTCCTGAGACCACCTCTTGGTTCTTATTTGGTTTCTTTAGCTGTGTAGAGTAAACCAATTCATACAAAGCTGATTGTCAAGAGAAAAGCATACAAGTTTGATTAGTTTATATATAGATGAAGAACTTTATAGAAGTGTAACTTTCCAAGAAAATGCTGAAACAAGTCGTTTTTTTATACTTTTCAGGAAAAGAAGAAATAATTTGTAAAGGACTGGCAAACAAACCAATCTCTGAGTAGTAAATTCTAGTGACTTCATTTGAGACATACCTGTAGGTACAAATCAGCCTTAAGAGGAGTATTACTTTAGTGGGCTTGTTTATTCATATTCATTACAACCTTACATGACCAGTCTTGGTGACTAAGTCAAAGTTATCATTATGGCTTCCTGCTTCCAGGAAAAGGCAGACTGCATAGGCATGCCTAAAGTTGCATTTTCTCACATAATTTCAGCTTTAATAATTATATGCCAACATTATTTCTATTTTATTTTATATTTTGAGAAAGCCTAGTCCTAAGACCTGTAGTAGTTTTGGAGTATGGCATGATGTTCCAATGGACAGATACAGTATACAATGATCAACTTGGCTGATTGGCATGTCTGTCACCTCAAACATTTATTATTCTTTGTCCTGAAAGCAATCATAATCATCTCAACTAGCTGTTTGGAAATGTACAATTAAATGCTGTCAACCACAGTTATCCAATATGCTGTAAAATTTTAGGAATTGTTATTTGTATTAGGACAGGTGAACTCAGCCATTAATTTTCTGGAATCAGATAGTCATTGGAGTATTTAATAGGAGATTATAAAGTCCCATTCATAGTGGGCTATCCATGATATGTTTAGATAAGGAACTAGAGTGAGAAGTCATGCTGGGAGCAAAGTTGCTGTATCTGGTAGGGATCAAGATGGGTTACAATGCATGGTCAGCAACATTCCATGCTACAGAGTCTGCCATGTGGAGTTGTAAGATTCAGGTCTAGAAACATTCTCTAACTTTTAGGAGAGGATTTCCAATGCCATGTCTCATGGTTTCACCACATAGAAGGCAAAGGAATTTTGAAAATCAGTTATGCTCAAGGCCAACGTTTATAACAATAACTCCTTTTGCTCCTGAAAAATTTGCTATCAAAGACTTAATGACTATTTAAAATCTCTTTCTATTGTTTGAGAGTTCGTATATGAGTATAATGTGTTTGATAAACTCTCCCCTCAATGCCTTCTCTGGCTCCTCCCCTAACTACTTTACTTCTTTTCCTTCCAATTCCATGTGCCTTGGTTTTAAACCCACTGTGTCTACTTACTTGCCTTTATGGCATGTGTACATCACCATCTGTGAGAGCATGTGCAGACTCTCCAGAAATATATCCTTGAAAAAAAACTGAGCTTTTTGATCAATTGTCAATAGTTCCTCGGTTAGAGGTGGGGCTTCATGAGCCCTCCCCTTCCATGCTGGCACTTTGGCCAATGTGATCTTGTTTAGGTTGAGCATGTGATCTTATCCAGTCTGACCACATGTGTGCAATAACCCTTCCATATCCAGAAAATACTATTTCACTACAGGTGTCCACTGCCTGTGTCTCTTACAATCTTCCTAAATCTTCTCCTGCAATGCTATCTGAGCATTCTTGGGGAGATCAGACTAATACAAATGTCCACGAGAGCTGAGCACTCCAGAGTCCTTAGTCTCTGCAGGCTGAATAGCTACGGTTCACTGTAGTTACTGTCATCTAATGCAAAAAGTCTTGTTTTTATTTAAATTGATTTTTTCGTACTGTTTTCTGACCACAGTTTCCCCTCTCTGAAACTTCACCAAGATCCTCCCCACCTCTTCAACCACCCAAATCCACACTCCTCATTTCTTTCTCTCGCTCATTAAAGAATTAAACAAACAAATGAAACAGACAGCACAAGAAACACATTACACACACACACACACACACACACACACACACACACACACACACACAATTGACTATGGAGAAATCCTGTGAAAACAGAAAATTGAAAAGGAAGAGCCTGATAAGGTTTAAAAAAAAAAAAAAAAAAAAAAAAAGCTCGAACACAGCGGTATGAGTGAAACATCCTCTGCCACTGAGTTCACCTGGTTTTGGGCATCAACTGCTGGGCATGGGCCTGCCTTAAACATGGTTTGTATACCCAGTGAGGTTCCACTAGAGACAAATAATTTTCCCTATACTGTACTCTTCAGTGATTTTTTAAAAAGTTACTATATAATATAAATCAAGGCGGAAAAGAAAGCCTTCTTATCTAAACAAAAATGTGTATTTGTCCTTGTGGTGCTGAGTCACCTGAGGGATCACATGCTTATCTTTAAAGGTTCTTCACTAGAAAACATTGACCAACCTTGACCTTCAAGGGCAGCAACTACTAGAGCTGAAGGCCCATCTTCCCTTTAGAAGGAGAGACGTTCCCTCGTTTATGATTTTCCTCTTTGCAGAGATGCAAAGTCTCAAGAAACAAAAAGAAACAAGATTTAGAACTTGTTGAAAGCAGTTAAAGCAGTTTTCTAAGTGTCTTGGTTGTCCATTGGCCCCTTTAAAATCTCCCCTTTTCTGCCTAAGTCTACATTACCACAGAAAATATTGGTTTTAAGATTTATTGTAGATAAAACAGGATAAACATGAGAAAGAATGCATTAACTATTGGATGTGACATACATATTCTGCATTTCATTTCAAGGTTTTCATCAAGGGAATAAATGTTTAGTTGGCTCATGGTCACACATAGGGGAAAATAAAAATGTTGTCTGAGGAGTCCATTGAAGGAGATGTGCAGTCAAATTCCAAATGAAACATGGAATTTGTTCTGACTGTGGAGAGGACCTGGGCCAAAGCAGAGGATCTCAATATGCAGAGTCTCAAGAGTGAGTGAGGAATGTTGTGAGCATGCTGAATAGCACAGGTTAGCTTGAGTGCAGCATAGAGAATAGCCGGATCTGTAGGACAGGTCTTTGAGAGTCTGCCAACTGCACTTAATTGCCACATTGGGGCACAGAGGTCTCCAAGGACATTCTTGATGAACAGTTTTTTTGTCAGGAGGAATACACAATGCCCCCAGGACAGAACTAAGGTGTTCATTCATGCTCTGAGGGTCAGGATATGTGTAGATAGCCTTAAAGTCCAGAGGTTCTCTGATAAACTACCAGGTCCAACCTGATCTCTATTGGTTAGGATAAACATTGGCTGCATAGGGGCAAATCTCTACTTTGAAGGTTAGACATGACTTTTCCAGGATGGGAGCCCTGTCCCAAGACCTCTACCCCATAAAAGATATCAGTACACCAAAGAAGTAACTCTACCTTGAACCTTTCTAGATACAGAGAGTCTCAAATGTGTCTCACAAGCCAACAGAATCTAGGGAAGTAAATGAAATGGTTCTCTCTCCTGGAGCTCTAGGTGAGTAATGATTGAATGAGATTCTCAGGATTCAGTGTACAGTTTTTAATGACAATATTCCACTGGGCAATTGGCACTGGGTCTTACTCTCCACCTTCCTGGTTGGAGCATATAAAACATTAAATGTATGAAAAGGCATGTTTTATTATTGATTGTTTTCATTGGCATCTATTCACTCATCTGAACATGTACAGCATATTAAATTTACAGATTTCAACACTAGGAAGACTTTCTGGAAGATAGACAAGGAGAGGAAACCCAGCCTTAGACTGAGGCACAAAATAAGCAACTTGTCAATTTAGACTTTCATGTGAAAAAGAAAAGGTAGCAGGATTCAAACCATGATTTTGTGGCAGTATACTGACAATGTCATCGTGTTGTTTTGAGTGATTCTCAGTATTGAAGATCACCCTGGAAATGCCTGTGGGACAGTGTGGGATGCTATGGTTCTAGTGAAGGGGACAATACCTGAGTCAGAGAGTTACTGCTCCTGTAGCTGAACATGTGGGGCAGGAGGCTGGTCTGGTACCTGAAGTGGTTTGATAGTAAGTTCCTAGCCCAGATACTGAAGACAGAGCGTGGTATAATAGAAAGAAATGGATTATAAAATACAGGGCACAGGGAAGGTAATCAGAAAAGAATTCTTGAGAATCTCCCACCCACCCCTTGCTCAGACAGAAGATTAAATGTTGCAGTTTGAATAGTGTTCTACTGCAGGCGGGCAATACTAAATTAGTGGACTGGCATGAAACATGTAATAACATGTGGTGTTTGAAAAGAACTTCAAACATGTATCCTGACCAGTAACTATGGAGATTATGTAGAGATACACTGGCCCATGCACATTGTGATACACACAAACACACAGGAAACTGAACACAGATAACCACTGACCATGTTGTAGCCAAAATCAAGTATTGTCAAGGCGTAAATGTCAAGAGTGCTTTGTGTCACCCAAAGAGATTTGGTACAGGTAACAAACTTTTAAACCTACAAAACAAAGATCAGACCTGGAAAGTAGTGTCCAACATCGCAGTGTATCAGCCAATGACTGCAGGGTGCCTTTACAGTTTTCTGATCAAATCTTCAGCTCTAAGTGTCCAGGCATCTTTCCACGTAAAGGGGAGTCCCTTCCATTCACAGCATCGTACTTATAGATCAGTTCATTCTTTTTACAGTTCTGCTCACACTAAGCCACAACCTGCCTTCTTGGAAATGTCATTAGTTGGTTGAGTTTGGACCTTTTAAGAGCAAAGCAAAAGGGTGCACAGTCTGTGTACTGGTTTTAAAGAATTTACACACTTGTTATCTAATCTAAAAACTCTATTTAAATCACCTGCTCAACATGTAGGATGTTTATGTGCTTTATCAACCTTGCTGTCCTGTAGTCTGTTATCAGAGCTTTAAAGCAACCTTCCACTAAGGACTTAATACTCTGCATTCTGTCTCATGTCAGGCATCCTATTTGTTTACAGATACAGTTGCAGGAAGGTAGTGGATGAATAGAATAGAAACAGAAGCCATCATGAGTGGTTATATGTCAGATAAACATCATTCTCTTCTTCCCTGGAATACAATATTTAAGCAATAGGAAGTGAAATAGGAATTTGAATTGTCAGCTTCACTAGAGTTCATGTCACTATTTTCCTTGATATTCAGTCTTTGACCGAATACAATCTGTTATTTCTGTCTTCCACACCTCTTCTCCACAGGCACTGGACTGCCACAGGGAAGCTCAGTGCTGCCCAGTCCCTGAGCTAGCACTACCACAATCCAATCTTCACCTGGGCTATGAGATATGGAACTTCCAATGACGGGAAGGACTCATCAGTTCATATATAAAGAAATTTGAATTTAATTTTGAAAGGTAGAAAAGGCTCCCAGGATATTTTTATTTTGTGATTCTCCAGTATAGATACAATGAGCTTGACTTCCACATCCAAGCCCCAGAAAGAGTAGAGAAAAGCTCTGTGAGGTAGAGGAAGTTATCATTTCTGCAACAAGTGGTACCTAAGTAATAGGTACACAGGGAGAGAGAGGTAAGCTTTACTGGAAGCAGCCCAGTCCAGTCACTAGCATCAGTTTCAGATGTGACTTAGAATTTCACTTCAGACAGCATGGCTGTTGTTGTGAAGATCGGACTATTCTGTAGATTAGAACCTCAGACCCTTTCTCACAAACAGAAGCAGGACTGAGTGTTGGTGAGGCTGAGGAAAGTCAGTACAGTGGAGCAGAGATGAAGAAATGTTAAGCTACAGTCAGCATGGTGTTGAGACTCTCACTGCACACTAGACTTCAAAACAAGACCAGATTCCAAGTAAACAAGGCTATGTCTGCACCCGACTGTCTACACAAGACAGACACAATGGCAGTGCTTCATGCCTAAGGACCCATTCAAATCTGGAATCAGTCTATTCCTGTAGGCTCAGGGGTATATCAAGCACTCTCATGCATTGGTCATTACTCTAGGTACTTAAGTCTTAAATAGGTCAACTTCATAATCTGATTTTTGTCAGGGAGACTATAAAAACTTGTGTTTTTTCATAGCTGTATTTATAAGAAAATGGAAGACTAAAGATATCCTGAAGATAGTTGACATGATATATCAATGAGTTAAAGAGAGAAATTCTTATGAAGAATCTAGCTCAGAACTTTATTCAGCAAGTTTGGTTTGAGAACCTGAACATGAAGAAGACATTAACTTTGGGTTTCTTCCCAACTAAGGGTATTTTTTTTTAAACTCTGGACCAACATTTTATCAAATCTTAGCTTGCATTTGTTAAAGTCCATTAGTCAAGTGGTCACTACATATTCACACTGACTCTTTGGACACTACTCCAGGGTCACGTTCTGGTGTCTACTTATAACATAAATGATTGTTGAATGGTCCTCTTAGTTCTATCTTTGTCCAGCTGAGGTTTTAAACCTCAGTTCAATTTTGCCTGTTCAGTGTTGTTTCATAGACTGTGGAAGCTGCTTAATGTCTGTAGCTCTTGGTTACATTGTGTTAAAGGCTTTGGGGATCAGATTTCCAGGAATTTTCATATAACAATTCTTTGATATTTATTGAATTGTAGGTATGTTAAGAGTGTCTATATGATAGTATAAATATAATTGAGATTAGTGTGTACAGCATGAGTGACCAGGATCTAGCATACCATAAACGAGAACAGGACATTGCTAATTCATTATTATTGCATAGTAAATATACCTGAGATATGCGTGTGTTTCCTTCACAATACCAGGATATGGAACACATTCATTAATTCACCCAGAAATGTTTCTTGAGAGACTTTTACGCCTCCACTGTGCACTGTGATCAGCTGAGTAAATTCAGCAGATCCAGTTGGGTGGTCTTTAAGGAACATTGGTAGGACACACAAGTATTAAAAGTGCATACAACACATCTCTCAAAATTTAAAAATGCATCACAGCACTTAGTCCCCATTAAATCTATCGTGCTTGTGTTGATTAGAGAAGCATATATACTAACACTTTATGTTTATTTTTTTTAACCAACAATTTATTTTTTTATAAACTTGAGTATTTCTTATTTACATTTCGAATGTTATTCCCTTTCCCGGTTTCTGGGCAAACATCCCCCCTAACCCTCCTCCTCCCCTTCTTTATGGGTGGTCCCCTCCCCATCCTCCCCCCATTGCCGCCTTCCCACACTTAATGTTTATAATTTACATGTTCTCCATTCGTTTTCAAAAGGGCTGTAGTGTGGTACTCCAGTGCATACCTTGCAGCATGGAACCAGCATGGTGCCATTAGTGTCCTTCTAATACAGATTTAATGAAAAGGCATTGCATAAACTTGGCAGAAGTTCTCATACTAAGCAAAGGTGAGACTTCTGTCAACACTGATTTCTTTCTTTGTGAGGAACTTTTTCATATACTTTTACTATTTTGTCACAAGGACTATTAAACCTTAATGACAAGGAATTTTATGAGTATCCCATTGCTATAATTCATTAAAGTATGTTCATGGTTAATAATATTTCATGAGACTATATTGAAGAGAAAAATCAGCTATTTCACAAAAAAACAAAGTAATTTACATCTTCTACATGCTCTGGATGAAAGTAACAGTAACATAGCACTTGTCAATATTATTAAGATTAGCATGCTACAAGGGATGACAAGTCTTTTTAAACTCACTGTGTTGTATTGTGCCAGAAACTCGGAGCTTTTGAAGAATAAAGAGATGAGAAAGATTTTCATTAAATGTAACAAATTCTAGAGAATATTGAGGCAAAGAACTTTGGATTTGAGAAATAAGAACAACTCCTCCTGGATACTCCAAAGGTGGGTTGATAAGTTGATTGAAAAAGTGCCATAAATCGGAAGCGCGATGACTCGTGAAGAGAAACAAATTTATGAGTAATTTTCCCTTGAAATTACAGAACTCTACTCTTCTTAATCTTTTAAGTCAAGTGGCTCTGGTGTGAGAAGGTTTTGCAGATTGGTGTACAAACAACATAGAGCAAGAAGAAGGCCATAGATGTGCAGAAGGGGACAAACATGTCATCTCTGTCTGCTTAGCCCTGAGACTTAATAGACAGGAACACTGTACCTGGTAGAGAAGCAAAGAGAAGACCACAGAATTGTATGTGCATTTTTGCATGTTCAATTTTCATTTATTTTGCTTGACTTTTGAAGTGCTTGGAACCAAAACCAAACACCATATTGGCAAGACAAACACCAGCCCTTCATTTTTTCTTAAATGCTATTTCCAAGTTAGTGCATTTGGATACAAACATCTGTTCTGTTTGCAAGGCAAGATATCACCTCTACTTTCACAAAAGGAAGCATCAGATTCAGGAGATTGACAAACGTGACTAGAGTTCTGGAAAACACAGGCAGTAGGGCTAAAGTTCAAATAAATGCTATATCATTCTAATCCACTGATCTCTATAATAATGGGAGAAAGACTATTCAACAGATGTAACTGAGCAGCAACATGGAAATCAAAGTGCCTGGTTTAGGGAATGTTGTATAAATTCCTAATAGTGCACACTAAGTTACCCATTGCTGATTCTGCACATAAAAGGCTATGGACAGTTTCAATGCCACTTTAGAAGAGAGATTCATTTTGGTGGGCTTTTCAGATTGGCCTCAGCTAGAACTCATCCTTTTTGTTTTTATTTCAATTGTCTACACCCTAACTTTCTTTGGCAACACCACCATCATCGCTCTCTCCCGAATGGACCTGCGATTGCACACCCCCATGTACTTCTTCCTCTCACACCTCTCCTTCCTGGACCTCTGCTTCACAACTAGCACTGTGCCCCAGCTCCTGATCAACCTTCATGGACTTGACAGGACCATCAGCTATGGAGGGTGTGTGGCCCAGCTGTTCATATATCTTGCTCTGGGATCCACTGAGTGTGTGCTCCTGGTGGTGATGGCTTTTGACCGCTATGCTGCTGTGTGTCGTCCACTGCATTACACGACCATCATGCACCCTGTTCTCTGCCAGGCACTGGCCATTGCTTCCTGGGTAGGAGGCTTCTTGAACTCTCTGATTCAAACAGGACTCATGATGACCATGCCGCTCTGTGGACGCCGACTGAATCATTTCTTCTGTGAGATGCCTGTGTTCCTCAAGTTGGCCTGCAAGGACACAGGAGACACAGAGGCCAAGATGTTTGTAGCCAGAGCCATAATCTTGGTCTTCCCTGCAACATTAATTCTTGCCTCCTATGGACACATTGCTAGAGCAGTATTGAAGGTAAAGTCAATGGCTGGACGCAGAAAGGCTTTTGGAACATGTGGGTCCCACCTCCTGGTGGTTTCTCTGTTTTATGGTTCAGCAATTTACACATACTTGCAACCCAAGAGCACTTATTCTGAGAGCAAGGGGAAGTTTGTTGCCCTTTTTTATACTATTGTTACCCCCATGCTCAACCCTCTGATCTATACCCTGAGGAACAAGGATGTGAAGGGGGCTCTGTGGAAGGTGTTAGGTAGAGGCACAGACTAGGAGTCAGAGAAAAAAGCAGGACCATTACAACTTTCTGTGATAACACTCATATCCTTAAGTCTACCCTTTTCTACTGATAAAGAAGTAACCTGCAGTAAGTCTCAGAATTTTGTTGTTTTCATCATTGGGAGCTTGAAATCAAGATCTTTTAAACGTTTTTCTCTGTTAATATCTAAGCTCTTTACAAGTAAAGAATAAAAGTTGACTTATCTCAAACATTGCACAAGAAAGTTTGAGAAGATGATGTATTCTCACCACATTCAGAAAATAACGGGGATTTCAGAGGTGAGTGAAGAGTTAATTGATTGTCATATCCCTTTTCCAAAGCCAGTGACTCCCAAATGTATGTCGCCTAGATGACACTTTGCCCATAAGATAGAAGTTGCTCATCACAATGTTTCCTAATTAGCTCAGCATCCTCTCATTCCTCAGGGTTTAGGTTCTCAGGTCACCTCTGTCTTTCAAGTCTTTTAGTTCCTGTTACTACAGAAATAAAAGGGGACTGTGGATATAACTAGGTCCTCAAACCTGTAGAATTTTAAATATGATATCATTACACTTAAAGAAAATACAAAATCTGTAAAACAGCACCAAATAAAAGCATCAAAAGCTACACAGATGGACTACAGTTTTGTTTATTTCCGTGGCGAAGATACTTTTATTGATGAGAGAAGAAACTAATTTCTTTCTCAGCCCATTTATCCTTTGAGTAGAGGAAACCTACTGATTTGTTGGGGTTTATTTTATATCCAGCCACTTTGCTGAAGTTATCAGTTGTAGGAGTTCTCTTATGGATTTTTTGGGTCACTTATGTATACTATCATATCATCCACAAACATGATATCTTCACTTCCTCCTTTCCAATTTGTATTGCTTTGAATGATGTTTGTCACCTAATTGGTCTGAATACTATATTGAATAGGTGGGGGTGGGGGAGGAGAGGTCAGCCTTGACTTCTCCCTGACTTTAGTGGGATTGCTCCAAAGTACTCTTCATTTAGGTTGATGTTGGCTATTGGTTTGCTGTATATTGCTTTTTCTATGTTTACATATGGGCCTTGAATACCTCTCTTTACAATGCTTTTTACATGCATGGGTGTTGAATTTTGTCAAGTGCTTTCTCAGCTTCTAATGAGAAGATCATGTGGGGGTTTTTTCATTTTTTTATATAGTAGATTTTGTTGATGGCCTCCTGGTTTTGTTGATTCTTTCTATAATTCTCTTTGTTTCTGATTGGTTGATTTCAGCGCAGAGTTTAACTATTTCCTGCAATCTACTCCACTTAGGTGTATTTGCTTCTTTTTGTTCTAGAGATTTCAGATATGCTGCTAAGCTGCTAGTCTATGCTCTCTCCAATTTCTTTCTGGAAGTACTCAGAGCTATGAGTTCTCCTCTGAGCATTGCTTCCATAGTGTCCAATAAGTTTGGGTATATTGTGCCTTCATTTTCATTAAATTTTAAAAATCTTTAATTTCTTTCTTTATCTCAACCCTGACCAAATTATCATTGAGTAGAGGATTGTTCAACTTCTGTATGTATATGAAATTTCTGTCATTTTTGTTGTTTTGAAGACCAGTCATAATATGTGGTGATCTGATAGGATGCATGGGGTTATTTCAAACTTGTTGTCTCTATTAGGGATTTTTTGTGACCAATTATGTGGTCAATTTGGGAGAAGGAACCATGAAGTGCTGAGGAAAAGGTATATTCTTTTTTTTAGGATGAAAGATTCTGTACATATCTATTAAATCCATTTGGTTCATAACTCCTCCTGAGGCATTTGAGCGAAAGGCAGATTCCACTGCTTTACCCTTAAGGGCAATGGGGCCAGCCAAACAACAAGTGAATCAACCCCACCATTACTGGCCCTTCGCTACTGTTGATCTTTATAATGGGAGGTGAGAGAATGCCAGATTCTCCGATAACCCTAGAGAGCTCATCGGCCTCTTAGAAACCATCTTTTTCATTCATCATCCCACTTGGGATGATTGTCAGCAGCTCTTTTAGATTTTCTTTACCACCGAGGAAAAGAAAGGCATCATTTTGGAGGCCCGAAAGAATGTCCTGGGAGCTAATGGCGCTCCAACCTAGAACACAGCTGACATAGATGAGGAATTTCCCTCAGGAGATCAGCTTGACACTACAATACAGGTGAAGGTAGGGAGCATCTCTGAATCTATCACCAAACTCTAATGGCAGATCTCAGGGCAGCTGCTCAGTGACCCACAAATTTAGCCAAGGATTATGATGTCAGACAGGAGAGTAATGATGGCCATGTAGTGTTTCTTGAGCGGATTATGAATACATTCCACCATTTTAGGCACCTAGACCCTGAGGAGGCAGAGAATTCTAACACAATAGCACTGGTGTTTATACATCCCTCATCACCAGACATCAGAAGGAAGTTATAGAAGTTAGAAAGATTAGGAGAGAAGACATTGAGGGATTTAGTGGAGGTTGCAGAGAAGATGTACCATAATAGGGAGACAAAAGATGAAAAGAAGATTAAGACAGGAAAGATATTGAACAGAGATTTGGTCAAAATCCTTCTTGCCAATAATATACAGGACCAGAGAGAAAGGAAGTGCCAGCTCCAAAGTATGGCGGAAGGGAAAGGGCCTATAGGAGGTAATCAACCAATCTCAGGTAAGAACCAATGCACCTATTGTAAAGAGGAAGGGCATTGGGCTAAACAATGCTCAAAGAGAAAGCCAAAGGTTAAGACCATGTTCACTGAGGAAGAAGATTGAGAGAGGCAGGGTTCGGACCTTCTCCTTGAGCACAGGGTAACCCTTAGAGTAGAGAGGAAGGTTCCAGACTTCCTGGTGGGTACTGGAGCTCAACATTCAGTGCTCTTAAAGGCTGAAAGGTCATTGTCTTCCAAGAAGTACGGGGTCCAAGGGGCCACAGGCACCAAACAATATTCATGGACTACCCAAAGAATATCAAGCAGACTTAGGAATGGGACAGGTAACCCATTTGTTCATAGTCATTCCTGATTCCCCCTACCCCTTCCTGGGAGGGATCTCCTAGCAAAAATGAGGGCCCAAATTCATTTTAAACCTGGGAAAGTCTGGTGAATGGATCAGAACAGTGATCCGATCCAGGTACTGACACGTAACTAGGCTTCTGAGCATGAGCATAGACTATATGATTCACCAGCCAAATCCCACGCCCACAAACAAGATTTGGATCTTTGCTTGAAAAGGTTCCCCAGGCATGAGCTTGAGGAAACATCGACCCCCCTGTATTTATAGAGCTTAAGCCATGAGGCAGATCCAGCCTGAGTCCACCAATATCCCATGTCTCACGTGGCACGGAAGGAGATCATCCCCCATATCCAAAAACTGCTCGGTCTGGGAGTCCTCAGGCCATTTCACTCAGCCTGGAACACCACTTTATTGACTGTGAAGAAGCCAAATTCCAATGACAATTGCCCCATCTAGGACCTATGTATGGGGAGTTAACCATGGGGTAATGGACATACACCCCACGCCCACCAGAATGCCTAATCTTTATTCCTTATTGAGCTAGTTGCCACTAGTTCAGAAATGGTATTTCATTCTTGACCTAGAACATGCCTTCTTCAGCCTAACCTTGGCTCCCAAAATCCAGGAATATTTTGCCTTTTAATGGTATGATACCCAAAGAGGCATTAACGGACAACTCACCTGGACCCGCCTGCCTCATGCCTATAAGAATTCACCCACTAATTTTGAGGAACCTTAGCAGGAGGACTTGGATAAGTACCGGGCTAATAACCCAGACATAACTCTTCTTCAGTACATTGGTGACCTATTACTGGCAGCAGAAACCAAACAGAGTTGCCAAACATGGACCCAGAATCTCCTACAGGCCCTGGGGAACATGGGATATTGGGCATCTGCCAAAAAAAAAAAATCACAGCTGTGTAAGACAAAAGTCCCCTATCTTAGTTATATTCTTTTTAAATATTTATTTATTTTATGTATTCGAGTACACTGTCACTGTCTTTAGACACACCAGAAGAGGGCATCAGATCTCATTGCAGATGGTTGTGAGCCACCATGTGGTTCCTGGGATTTGAACTCGGGACCTCCGGAAGAGCAGTCAATGCTCTTAACCACTGAGCCATCTCTCCAGCCCCTTAGTTATATTCTGAAAGAGGGCCAGCGATGGTTTAGATAAGAGAGGATCCTCAACATCCCCACCCTAGAGCCCAGGACAGGGGAGTCCACAGGCTCTGCAGACTACGGGTTCCAGGCTTTGCTGAGAAAGCCAAACCTTTATATGAAGCCACCAAGGAAGGCAAAGACTTTGTTTGGGCTCAGGAACACCAAAGAGCCTTTGAGAGAATAAATAAGGCCTTGCTGTCGGCCCCTGCTTTGGGGCTCCCAGACATTACTAAGCCATTCTGTCTATGTGTTGATGAACATTAAGGAACAGCCAATGGCATCCTGACCCAAACTCTGGGGCCATGGAAATGGCCAGGGGCTGATTTGTCAAAGAAGTTAGGATGGCCACCATCATTTCACCTACAGAATTATTGGTTAAGGATGCAGATAAATTAACTTTGGGACAGAATTTAGCCATATCTACACCCCATGCAACTGAAGGGATACTCTAACAGCCACATGATCAGTGACTCAGTAATGCCCACATGACTCAATATCAGACCTTACTAATCAACATTGAGCAAGTTACCTTCCAGCTACCTGTCTCCTTGAATCTAATGACACTTCTCCCTAATCCTAATTCGAACCATCAGCTCCACCAATGAAGTGAAATCTTGGCCCAGGTACATAGTACCCATCCAGACTTGAAAGACTCCCCTCTGCAAGGGGCAGAGCAGACTTGGTTTACAGATGGAAGCAGCTTCAACCACAAGAGTCAGAGAAAGGCAGGAGCAGCAGTAACCATGGGCATGCAGGTACACTGGGCTCAGAGTCTTTCCCAGGTACTTCAGCTCAAAGTGCTGGACTGGTAGCACTAACCCAGGCCCTCGTTCTGTGGCAAGGATTGACTCTTAACACTTATATGGACAACCACTATGCATTTGCAACTGCTCCTGTAAATGGAGCCATTTGCCAGGAGAGAAGTCTCCTAACTGCAGAAGGGAAAACTATCAAAAACAAAGATGAAATCCTACAGCTACTCAAAGCCCTCTGGTTTCCAAAGAGGGTGGCAAACATACATTGTCCAGGCTATCAAAAAGGAATAACACCAGTAGCCAGAGGTATCAATTTAGCAGACAAAGCTGCTAAGGAGGTAGCCCTGGAAGAAACAGCTGCCTCCATATTGCCTGCCATCCTGCCTGAGCCACCCAACCCCAACCTGACAGAATTCCCAGTCTGTACAGAAGAGGAGATCCGATGGGCTAAGAATCAGCCCATGAGTCAATGTTGAGAAGTCTGGTGGCAAACAGCTGAAGGTAAGCCAACATTACCCACCTCCTTGGCAAAAGCCATCCACAGAAAAATCCATAGAGTCACTCACATGGGAGTCAGAGAGATGGCCGACACAGTAAAGACAATCTAAGGTGACTTTCAGTGACCTGCAGAGAGCCCTCAAGAATATAGTGTCAAGCTGCAGAGCTTGCCAGCTAACCAATACCCACAACACTGCCAAACATCCAGGTTCTCAACTGTGAGGTAAGTCACTGGGGGCCTACTGGGAAGTTGATCTTACAGAAATCAAGCCAGGGAAGTATGCCTACATAAATACTTTGGTGTTTGTGGACACATTCTCTGGATGGACAGAAGCATTCCCAGTGAAGACAGAGACTGCAAAGGTAATAGCTAAGAAGTTGCTGGGGGATATTTTACCCAGGTATGAATTCCCTCTTATGGGGTCAGAATATGGACAAGCATTTGTGTCCAAGGTAAGCCAGGATGTAGCAAGATTTACTGGGGCAGATTGGAAATTACATTGTGCATATCAACCCCAAAGTTCAGGACAGGTAGAAAGAACGAACAGAACATTAAAAGAGACCTTAATTAAATCAACCATGGAGACTGGTGGAGACTGAATGATGCTCCTTCCCTTTGCCCTATATCAAGTAAGGAATTTTCCTTACCAGATGGGATTAACCCCTTTGGGGATTATTTATGTTCTCCCTGCCCCCATTGAACCTAACCTGCAGTTGGCTGTAGTTGCAGAACTGGAAGATAGTGAATTAATAACTAGGATCAGAGCAATTCAGTGGGCTTATAAGTATGTTTGGCCTAAACTATGTGCCCTCTATGAAGACGGCCTGGTTTCAGAACCACAAAAGTTTCAACCAGAAGACTGGGTCTATATGAAATGATCTCACCAGAACATGGGGGAGGCCAGGTGAAAAGGACCTTTCGTTGTCCTGAAAACCACGATGATGACTGCCATTGAAGTGGACATGATTGCCACTTGCACTACACTCATACTGGACCAGCTGATCCCCTCACCCCGAGGAAGACAACCAGACTCCAGTGTCCCATGTACATACTCACATACACTTGACTATTGAGAAATCCTATAAAAACACAAAATTGAAAAGCAAGAGCCTGGTAAGGATTTTTCCTTTTAAAAAGCCAAAACACAGCAGTATGAGAGACACATCCTCTGAAACTGCCACTGAGTTCACCTGGTTTTGGACATCTACTGGTAAGCATGGGGCCAAAACATAGTTTGTGTACCCAGGGAGATTCCACTAGAGACAACTAATTTTCCCTATACTGCAATCTTTAGTGATTTTTTTAGTTACTACATAATCCAAATCAAGGCAGAAAAGAAAGTGTTTTTGTCTAAACAAATATTTGAACTTGCACTTGCAGTGCTGAGTCACCTGAGGAAACAGTCGCATGGTTATCCGTAAAGGGGCTTCACCAGAAAACCTTGAGCACCCAAAGTCTTCAAGGGCACAGTCACTACTAGAGCTGAAGGCTGATCTCTTGAGAAGGAGAGAGATTCCCTCATTTATGGGTTTCCTCTTTGCATAGATGGCAAAGTCTCAGGAAACATATTTTTAAAAAGGCTTAGAACTTGTTGAGGACAGTTTTCTCAGAGCCCTGGTTGTCCATTGGCCACTTTAAAATCTCCCTTTTTCTCCCTGAGTCTGCATTGCCACAGAACATATTGATTTTAAAATTTATTGTGGACAAAACAGAATAATAATAAGAAATGAAACAATAAATATTGGTGGTGACATACAGTATTTTGTATTTCATTTCAAGCTTTTTGTCAAGGAAACAAATGTTTAGTTGGCTCATGGTCACCTATAGGAAAGACTAAGAGAGTTGTCTGAGGAGTCCATTGAAGGAGATATATGGTCAAATTCCAAATGAAACATGGAATTTGGTCTGACTGTGGATTGGACCTGGGCCGAACCAGAGGATCTCAATATGCAGAGTCTCAGGAATGACTAAGGTATGTTGTGAGCATGCTGGATAGCACTGGTTAGCTTGGGTGCAGCATAGAGAATAGATGGATCTGTAAGACAGGTCTTTGAGAGTCTGCCAACTGCACTTAATTGCCACATTGGGGCCCAGAGGTCTCCAAGGACATTCTTGATGAACAGGTTATTTTTTTTTTCAGGAGAAATACACAATGCCCCCAGGACAGAAGAACTAAGGTGTTCATGCTCTGAGAATAGGGATATGTGTAGATAGTCTTAAAATCCAGAGGTCCTCTGATAAACAAGGTACTTCTACCAGGTCTCCATTGGCTAGAATAAATATTGACTGCACAGAGGCATAAGGTTAATTATGACTTTTCCAGGATGGGAGCCCTGTCCCCAAACCTCTACCCCATAAAAGATATGAGTACACCAAAGAAGTAAGTCTACCTTGAATCTCTCTAGATACAGACAGTCTTAAATGTGTCTCACAAGCCAACAGAATCTAGGGGAGTAAATGAAATGGTTCTCTCTCCTGGACCTCTAGGTGAGTAGTGATCGAATGAGATTCTCAGGATTCAGTGTACAATTCCTAATGG
Organism: Rattus rattus; assembly: GCF_011064425.1. Classification (NCBI taxonomy): domain Eukaryota; kingdom Metazoa; phylum Chordata; class Mammalia; order Rodentia; family Muridae; genus Rattus; species Rattus rattus. Next base: position 32,086,919 of record NC_046162.1, read on the forward strand.
CAATATTCCACTGGGCAATTGGCACTGAGTCCTACTCTCCACCTTCCTGGTTGGAGCACATAAAAACATTTAATTTATGAAAAGGCATGCTTTATTATTAATAGTCTTCATTGGCATCTATCCTCTAACATGAACATGTACAATATATTAAACTTGCAAATTTCAAAACCAGGAAGATTTTCTGGAAGATAGACAAGGAGAGGAAACCCAGTTTTAGACTGAGACACAAAATAAGTAATTTGTCAATTTAGTCTTTCATCTGAAATAAAGGTAGCAGGATTCAAACTGTGATTTTGTGATGGTACATTGACTGTCATCATGTTGTTTTGAGTGATTCTCACTTTTGAAGATCACTCTGGAAATGCCTGTGGGACAGCAAGGGATGCTATGGTTCTAGTGTGGAGGAAAATATCCTGATCAGAGAGTTATTGCTCCTGTAGCTGAACATGTGGGGCAGGAGGCTGGTCTGGTACCTGAAATGGTTTGATAGTAAGTTGATAGCCCAAATATGGGGGACAGAGCTTCCTGTGTGGTATAATAGAAAGAAGTGGACTTAGACTTGATTGTAAAATCCAGTGAACAGGGAAGATAATTAGAAAAGAATTCCTCAGAACCTCCCACCCACCCCTTGCTCAGACAGAAGATTGAATGTTGCAGTTTGAATAGTGTCCCACTGCAGTCTGACAATATTAAATTAATGGACTGGCATGAAACATGAAACAACACGTGCTATTAGAAGAGAAATTCAACCTTGAATCCTGATCTGTACAGTAGTTATGGAGACTATGTATGGACACCTTTGCCCATGCACACAGTCAAGCACACAAACACACAGAAAGCTGAACACAGATATCCAGTGGCCTTGCTGTAGCCAAAAATCAAGAATGTAAATGTCAAGAGTGTTTGTGTGGCCCAAAAAGGTTTGCTACAAAAAATAAACTTTTAAAAATCCTACAAAACAAAGATCAGGACTGAGACGTAGTCTCCAATATTGCAGTGCATCAGCCAATGCCTGTAGGACTGTTTTACAGTTTTCTGATCAAATCTTCAGCTCTAAGCAAGCAGCATTATAGTTTTAGATCAGTTCATTCTTTTGTCACTTCTGCTCATACTAAGCCACAACCTGCCTTCTTGGAAATGTCATCAGTTGGTTAAGCCTGGACCTTTTAAGAACAAAGTAAAGGGGGTATGTTTTCTGTGTGCTGCTTTTAAGGAATTTACATACTTGTTTTCTAGTCTAAAAGCTCTATTTAAATCACTTGCTCCATATCTACGATGCTTATATGCTTTGTAAACCTTATTGTCCTTTGGTCTGTTATCAGAGTTTTAAAGCAACCTTCTACCAAGGACTTGCTTAATACACTGCATTCTATCTGACGTCAGACATCATATTGTATTTAGGGATGCAGTTGTAGGAAAGTAGTGGATGGATGGGATGGAAACAGAAGTCATAATGGAATGGTTATATGTCAGATAAACATCATTCTCTTCTTCCCTGGAATACAATATTTAAGCAATATGAAGTGAAATAGGAATTTTAAGTTGTCAGCTTCACTAGAGTTCCTTGATATTCAGTCTTTGACCAAATAAAATCTGGTATTTGTGTCTTCCATACCTCTTATCCACAGACACTGGACTGCCACAGGGAAGCTCAGTGCTGCCCAGTCCCTGAGCTAGTGCAAGCACAATCCAATCTTCACCTGGCCCATGAGATATGGAACTACAAATTATGGGAAGGACCTATGTAAGTTCATATTGAATAAATTTGAATCTAACTTGGAAAAGTAGAAAAGGATAATTTTATTTGACTTCACAGAATAGATACAGTGAGGCTGACTAGCACATCTGACTCCAGGAAAGTGTAGAGAAAAGCTCTGTGAGGTAGAGGAAGTTATCAATAGTGCAAAAAAATGGTACCTAAGTAATAGGTACACGGGGAGAGGGAGGTAAGCTTTACTGGACGCAGCCCGTCACTAGCATCAGTTTCAGATGTGACTTAGAATTTCACTTCAGACAGCATGGCTGTTGTTGTGAAGATCGGACTATTCTCTAGAGTCATGCAGATCAGAACCTTGGACCCTTTCTCACAAACAGAAGGAGGATTAGGTCTTGGGGAGGCTGAGGAAAGTCAGTACAGTGGAGCAGAGATGGAAGAAATTTTAAGCTACAGTCAGCATGGTGTTGAGACTCTCAGTGCACACTAGACTTCAAAACAAGACCAGATTCCAAGTAAACAGGACTATGTCTGCACCAGACTGTCTACACAAGACAGACACAATGGCAGTGCTTCATGCCTAAGGACCCATTCAAATCTGGAATCAGTCTATTCCTGTAGGCTCAGGGGTATATCAAGCACTCTCATGCATTGGCCATTACTCTAGGTACTTAAGTCTGAAATAGTCCAACTTCCTAAACTGAGTTTTGTCAGGGAAACTATAAAAACCTGCATTTTTCATAGCTATATTCATAAGAAAATGGAAGACTAAAAATATTATCCAGAAAATAGTTGACATGATTATATCAATGAATCAAAGAGAGAAATTCCCATGAAGAATCTAGCTCAGGACTTTATTCAGCAAGTTTGGTTTGAGATTGCTGCACATGAAGAGAAATTACCTTTGGGTTTCCTCTCAAACTAAGGGTTCTGTTTTAAGGTTCTAGACCAGAATGTTATCCAATCTTAGCTTGCATCTGTTAAAATCCATTAGTCAAGTGGGCAGTACTCATTCACACGGACTCTTTGAACACTACTCCAGGGTCACTTTCTCGTTTCTACTCATAACATAAATGATTGTTGAATGGTCCTCTCAATTCGATCTCTGTCCAGGCGAGGTTTTGAACCTCAGTTGAATTTTTCCTTTTCAGTGTTGTTTCATAGACTGTGGAAGATGCTTAATGTCTGTAGCTCTTGGTTACATTGGGTTTAAGGCTTTGGGAAACAAGATTTCAGGAATTTTCATGTAATTCTTTTATGTTTTGTTGAATTGTAGGAATGTTAAAAATGTCTACATCATAGTACAAATATAGCTGGGATTATCACATACAGCATGAGTGGCTACCATCTAGAGTATCACTGAATGAGGGTAAGACGTTGTTAATTCCTCATTATTACACAGAAAATAAATATACCCAAGATATTTGTGTGTTTCCCTCACAATATGAGGGTATGGAATACAGTCATTAATTCACCCGGAAATGTTCATTGAGAGACTTTTACCCCTCCAGTGCTGCACTCTGAGTTGAGGGCACAATGCTGAGTAAGTTCACCAGATCCAGTTGGATGGTCTTTAAAGAACATTGATAGGACACACAAGTATTAAAAGTCTGCACAACACATCTCTCAAAATTTAAAAATGCTTCACAGCACTTAATCCTCATCAATCTACCTACTTGTGTTGATTAGAGTAGCACACATACTAACACTTTATCGTTATATTCTACATTTTCTCCTTTTTTTCCAAAAGGGCTGTCATGTGGTGCTCCAATACAAATCTTGCAGCATGGGTCCAGAATGGTGCCATTAGTGACCTTCTAATATGAATTTGATAAAAAAAAAAAAAAGCATTGTATAAACTTGGCACAAGTTCCCATATTAAGCAGAAGTGACACTTCTGTCAATCACTAATTTCTTTCTTTGTGATGAAGACTTTCATATACTTTTTATATTTTTATCACAAGAACTATTAACCCTTAAGGGTAAGGAATTTTATACATATTCTACTGCTATAATTCATCAAAATGTGTTCATGGCTAATTATATTTCATGAGGCTATATTGAAGAGAAAAATCAGCTGTTTCACACAAATCAAAAATTATTTACATCTTCTACATGCCCTGGATGAAAGTAACAGTAGCATAGCATTTGTTAATATTATTAAGATTAGCATGCTATAAGGGGTGACGTGACTTTTTAAACTCACCGTGTTGTATGGTGCCCAGAAACTTTTGAGGAATAAAGAGATGAGAAAGATTTTCATTGAAAGCAATAAATTCTAGATCATATTGATGCCAAGAACTTTGGAATGGAGAGACGAGAACAATTCCTCCTGGGAAGTCTGAAGGTGAGTTGAAACGTTGAGTTAAAAAATGCTATACATTGCAAGCGTGATTAGTCATGAAGAAAAACAAATTGGTTATGAGTAACTACCCCTTAAAATTACAGAGCTCCACTCTTCTTGAGTCACGTAACAGTGGTGTAAGCAAAGCTCTGAGGATTGGTGTACAAATCACACACAGTGAGCAGAAGGCCACAGAGGTGCACAAGGGAATGAACACAGCATCTCTGCCTGCTTAGCCCTGGGACTTGATACACAGGAACACTGTGCCACGTACAGAGCAAAAGAGAACACAAAGAATTCTGTATGAATTTTTGCACATTGAATTTTCATTTATTTTGCTTGACTTTTGAAGTGTGTGAAGTCAAAACCAAATACTCAATTGGCAAGAAAAACACCAGCCCTACATTTGATCTTTAAAATGTCAATTCCATGTTAGTGTATTTCGATACCAACATCTGTTTTGTTATCAAGGCAAGATATCACCTCTACTTTCACAAAAGGAAGCATCAGATTCAAGGAATTGACAAACGTGACTAGAGTTCTGCAACACTCAGGCAGTAGGGCTAAAGTTCAAACAAACACCATATCATTCTAATCCACTGATCTCTATAATAACGGGAGAAAGACTATTCAACAGATGTAACTGAGCAGCAACATGGAAATCAAAGTGCCTGGTTTAGGGAATGTTGTATAAATTCCTGATCTTCATAGTGCACACTAAGTTACCCATTGCTGATTCTGCACATAAAAGGCTATGGACAGTTTCAATGCCACTGTAGAAGAGAGATTCATTTTGGTGGGCTTTTCAGATTGGCCTCAGCTAGAACTCATCCTTTTTGTTTTTATTTCAATTGTCTACTCCATAACTCTCTTTGGCAACACTACCATCATCGCTCTCTCCCGAATGGACCTGCGATTGCACACCCCCATGTACTTCTTCCTCTCACACCTCTCCTTCCTGGACCTCTGCCTCACAACCAGTCCTGTGCCCCAGCTCCTGATCAACCTTCATGGACTTGACAGGACCATCAGCTATGGAGGGTGTGTGGCCCAGCTGTTCATATGTCTTGCTCTGGGATCCACTGAGTGTGTGCTCCTGGTGGTGATGGCTTTTGACCGCTATGCTGCTGTGTGTCGTCCACTGCATTACACGACCATCATGCACCCTGTTCTCTGCCAGGCATTGGCCATTGTTTCCTGGGTAGGAGGTTTCTTGAACTCTCTGATTCAAACAGGACTCATGATGACCATACCACTCTGTGGACGCCGACTGAATCATTTCTTCTGTGAGATGCCTGTGTTCCTCAAGTTGGCCTGCAAGGACACAGGAGATACAGAGGCCAAGATGTTTGTAGTCAGAGCCATAATCTTGGTCTTCCCTGCAACATTAATTCTTGCCTCCTATGGACACATTGCTAGAGCAGTACTAAAGGTAAAGTCAATGGCTGGACGCAGAAAGGCTTTTGGGACATGTGGGTCTCACCTTCTAGTGGTTTCTCTGTTTTATGGTTCAGCAATTTACACATACTTGGAACCCAAGAGCACTTATTCTGAGAGCAAGGGGAAGTTTGTTGCCCTTTTTTATATTATTGTTACCCCCATGCTCAACCCTCTGATCTATACTCTGAGGAACAAGGATGTGAAAGGGGCTTTGTGGAAGGTGCTAGGTAGAGGCACAGACCAGGAATAGGAGAAACAAACAGGACCACTACAACTTTCTGTGATAACACTCATATCCTTAAGTCTACCCTCTTCTACAGATAAAGAAGTAGCCTGCAGTAAGTCTCAGAATTTTGTTGTTTTCCTGATTGGGAATAGGAAATCAAGATCTTTTTAACTTTTTTCCCTGTTAATGTCTAAGGTCCTTGCAAGAAAGGAGTAAAAGTTGACTTATCTCAAACATTGCACAAGAAAGTTTGAGAAGATGGTGTATGCTCACCACATACAGAAAATAGCAGGAATTTTGGATGTGAGTGAATGTCAGACCCCTCTTCCAAAGTCAGTGATTCTCAAATGTATGTCACCTAGATGACACTTTGCCCATAAGCATAGAACATTGCTCACCACAATCTTTCCTAATTAGCTCAGCATCCTCTCATTCCTCTGGGTTTAGATACTCAAGTCGCCTCTGTCTTTCAAGTCTTTTACCTCCTCTTACTACAGAAATATAAGGGGACTATGGATGGAAGTAAGTCCTCAAACCTGTAGAGCTTTAAATATGATTTCATTACACTTAAAGAAAAGATATAATTTGTAAATGGCACCAAATAAAAGCATCTAAAGCTACTCAGGTGGGCCACAGATTTGTTTGTTACCATGGGAAAGATACTTCCATTGATGAGAGAAGAGGCTAATTTCTTTCTCAGCCCAATT